>NC_037332.1:1515151-1818181 GCF_002263795.3 Bos taurus
CTTTGTTCTGTCTTTTTCACAGTAGATGTTGTCTGTTTGCCTTTTTCATTGACAACGGTCTGGGGATATTTCTAGTCTTTATTCTAAAAAGATTTCTTAATGTCTACTAACACCTTTTGTTTCATAATATGAAACATAACATGAAACATTTCATAATATGAAAGGGCAGTAAGTTACAATCAAAATAGTCTGCACAATTATTTCCACTGCATTGTTACTGTTTTCGTGTCCTTGAGTCTGTTCTGCTGTTTGATTCCTTCTTTTTGTTTTACAGCTTTATTTCATGTAAGTTTTTACTACTTTATGGAGGCTGAATCCAATGTCTGTAGATTCACTTTTGTTGGTATTTATTCACATCTAGTGTTGGTCTAGGCATAGACTTCTGTCTGTTACCACCATATTATAGAAGCAACTGCAAAATGATCTAATGAACTTCCTTAGAGCCAGCATTCATTTTGCCATATAGTTTTCACTTGCCCTTCCTTCTTACCCCTTTCCATATACAGTACCCATAACTGTATATATGTACATATACATATGTGTATAATGCACACATGTACATACATATGTAATGTACATACACATTTATTTATAGTTCGACTTGAAGCCCTTTGTGTATCCATTGTCGACCTCCTTTTCCTTTCTGCAGGAATAGCTACTTTTCTGAAGTTGGCTTCTATCATTTTGGGAATACTACTTTTTGTAGCAGTGGCTGTGCCACGTTGTTACTTCCAATACAATGGAAGCTTTTGGCCATGTCGCAGCAAAAATTATACTGTTAATCAAAGAGTTAGTACTGCCTTTCCCTTTTATTTTTCTGTGGGAAATGTGAAGAAACTATATCCCAAAAACTTGTGTTCATCTATTAAAGCATTTCATTCACTAATTAAACTATTCAGATCACTAAAGAGAAGCCAGTTTATTGAGAATCAGTAGCCTTAAATTTTTTTTTAACCAACTAATCTGATAGATACTTCTAATAAAGCACTATTATTGTCTCAAAGACTAAAAGAAATGTGAGAGGGAAAGGATGTTATTCTTAGGCTTTTCACAAAGATTAGGGCAGTAGTTCACCATAAAGGGGTTAGAACGTGCGGGTTAAAGGGATCATAATCATAAGAAACCTTTCATTTATTTTGGTGCCCTCCCCATCCCCAAACCTTGACTGAACTTTTGGTAGCAAATCTACTCACTTTCAGAGATTAAAACATTTAAACCACAGTAGTTCTCAAACTTTATGATCTCAGGACCTCTCCACACTCAAATATTATTGCAGATTCTAAGAGCTTTTGTTTATGTGGGTTATATCTGTTGAAGTTTGTTATGAAAAGTTCTAGGAAATTTATAAATATCTTGTTGTTTAGTTGCTAAGTTGTATCCAACTCTTGCAACCCCATGGACTATAGCCCACCAGGCTCATCTGTCCATGGGATTTTCCAGGCAAGAATAGTGGAGTGGGTTGCCATTTCCTTCACCAGAAGATCTTTCCAATCTAGGGATGGAACCTGTATCTCCTACATTGGCAGGTGGATTCTTTACCACTGAGCTACCTGGGAAGCCCAGATGTTTATTTATTTATTCATTTAAAGATAACATTCATTTAAAGATAAGATTCATTTAAAGATAAACCTTCTGAAATTTTACATACATTTTTAAAAAATGAAAAATAACTTTTATAAAACAGAATTTACTGAAAAGAGGGATTATCTTCCAGTTTTCATTTTCTTTTAATGTGTAGTATTTAGTTTAATAGGAGACAGCTGACTTTCACATCTGTTCCTGTATGCAGTCTATTGCAATATATAGCCTTTTAATAGCCTTTACAATTATGGGAGAGTTTAAAGTGCAAAATGCATAGATTGTTTTAGTATTGCTGTTGTCTTGAAAATGGTTTTGACTTCATAGATCCCTTAATGTCATCAAATCATAAGAAATTATTAGTTAATTCTTTAACACTGGACACATATTAAGGCTAAAATTAATTTTATTTCCTATGTTAATTTGAAGAAATACTTAGCAGTAAAGTGATTTGATAAAAGTCTGTATCCCAAATGTATGTTCCTTTCACCCAGGTTTCTTATTTGATATAAGAATAGTATATGAGTCAGTCTACAGCTGCTGTTGTCTGCATTATTCTTTATCTTAAAAAATTGAATAGTGGGAAAAAATAATCTTTTAGCATTTTAATTAGTTGTGATTTTATAATATAATCAATATGGTATAAGTCCAACATTTGTCCTTATTTTAATGGCACAATTATCAGTGGTTATGTATTGTAAAATATTTATTATTACTGAATATTTTTTTTTAAAGCATCAAAATTTCGAAGAGCAGATGCAAGGCATGAAGACCCAGCTTATTCAGCTAAGTACCTTACTTCGGTTGTTGGACAGTGGATTTTGCAGTTACTTAGGTGAGTTGGGTGAAACAAAGCTATACTCAGCAAATTGTGGGGTAATATGCAGAGAGAAAAAATGTAAAGACTGTATAACCCACCAGTGTTGCCTGGGTTCCTCTGAGGAATAAAACTGGGACCAAACTGTCCCCCTTGTACAGTTCGGCCTTAAAACAGTTTAATCATACTATGAAATACGAGTCATCTCTCATTTGTGAGGACTGTCCCTGGGTTGGGAAGATCTTTTGGAGGAAGAAATGGCAATCCACTACAGTATTCTTACCTGAAAAATTCCATAGACAGGAGCCTGATGGGCTACGGTCCAGAGTTGAAAAGAGTTGGGCCTGACTGAGTGACTGAACACACATACACTCTCACCCCCATATCAAAATCCGAGGAGACTCAAGTCTCTTACATAAAATGGCATAGTATTTGCGTATAGCCTATGCACATCCTCCTATATACTTTAGATCATCTCTAGATTATTTATCATACCTCACACAACATAATTGCTGTGTAAATAGTTGTAAATACAATGTAAATCCTTTTTAAATAGTTGCCAAGTACAGCAAATTCAAGCTTTGCATTTTGGAACTTCCTAGAATTTTGTTTTTCCCCCAAATATTTTCCATTCACGATTGGTTGAATCCACAGACACAGACCTGAAGAGATATGGAGAGTTAGCTGTTATTTGGTGGTTTGCTTTTAAAGAAGTTAGGCTGCAATTCTGAATCGTTTCCTTGAATTAGTAGAAGACAATTAAATTTATAGGACTTTTAAGCCCAAGATGAACAGAAAAATTTGAGTTTGAAATAGGTACCCTATTCTGAGATAATTTAAAAGGAAGTAAGGTGTTTTTGTTTTTGTTTTTTTTGTAGAGTCCCAGGACTCTGGATACCTTTATTTTTGCTTCAGATGGCTTTTAATCAGATTTAAAAGGGAATTTAGTTTTCTAGATATTCTTCGATTATGGGAGGTAAGTTCTTAAATTATTGTAAAAATGTAACACTTTTTATGGAAATAACCATTTTGTTTTTATAAACGGATTATAGTATCCTGGCTGAAATTTCTAAAGCAGTTCTGAAATTCTGATGTTTTTGGTCTCTCCTTAAAAACTATGTTGAACTGAATATGTGGTCTTGGGAGCTTTTTTCTGTAGATCATATCCTTGTGAGACTGGGGGCCAGGAGGTTTCCCAGAACCAGTTGTGTAGACCATTTGACCTTGGGATACTTTATGTGAGACTGTGCTGAATTTGGGTGTAGATTTAAATATAGTTAAGGAAGTTTTGGCAGGCCAGTCAGTTAAGATGGTACTTTATTTGTAGTCTGGAGTATTGGGAGGGAACTGACTTTTGTTCTGCTTTTTAAAGAAATTTAAGTTAGAGCAAAATACTAAGAATAATGTAACAAACATGCTACTATCTGCATTCAACGTATGTAATAATTTTGCCTTATTTACTTCTATCGATTTGGCCAAAAAGTTTGTTTGAATGAACTTTTTGGCCAATCCAGTAGTCTTTTCTCTTTCTTTCCAAGGCAAAAAATATTGAAAGATATAGCTTAGATCTTTAATCACCACCCCAAGCCCCATTACCCTTTTCCTCACTCTAGAGAGTATTCATGATCATGTTTTTGGTTTGTATCTTTTTATTCCATTTTGTACCCAAGGCAACTCATGATGAAAAGCAAGAAAGTATTATTTTCTTCTCATATATCTGTTAATTGTTAACAGATTGTAGTGCTTTCGAAATAGA
This sequence comes from Bos taurus, assembly GCF_002263795.3. Lineage (NCBI taxonomy): Eukaryota > Metazoa > Chordata > Mammalia > Artiodactyla > Bovidae > Bos > Bos taurus. The sequence continues at coordinate 1,519,303 of NC_037332.1, forward strand.
CTATCGGCATAATGACCATCTACTGCCTTATCTTTATAAAAGTAAAGGTGACAGAAACTTTGCCAAGGAAAGAATGGGGGAAATACTCTGTTTGAATAATAAGTAAACTTAATATGCAGTGAGTATCATGAGGCTTTTACACCTGGAGGTTGATTCCTATACTTTTGGAGGCTATGCTCCCATTAGAGAAGGTGATCCACTAACTGAAGGATCCCTGCTTTGTGGAGGAGCACTTTGTTTGAAATTAGAAGGAAAACTTACATGTTCTTGATCTAGAATTGTACTTTAAAGTTTATCAATTTCATTAAATTAGTATCTCAGCTTCTTTTTAAAAGTTTTCAATAATTGTAATAACTCCTTAATCTGTGTTTACCAAATAAATTAGGACTTTTAATGAACTCTTTGAGGTTAATTGCATTATAATTAAACTTTCAAAAATGGATTTAGTCTGAAAATGATTCTACTTGGTTTATTTTTAGTAAAAGAAGTAAGAACATTTCTGGTACTTTAATAATATTGTTTACATGAGACTTTGATCTTTCTAAAAAAGATAGTAAGTACATTAACCAGAGGAAATGAAGACTTTAAGTTTTAGGACATTGATTAGGAAGAAATGATCAAATGTTGTACACATTTGGGTATAAATTTTGGGTGGTTGATTCAGTTTTTGTCACAATTAGAGATATTCTGATTTATTATATAATATGTTGTTTTTATATTATATATATATATATTATATATATTATATAATATGTTTTAGAATATAGAGCTACCTCTGGATGTTTTTGATTCCATGTAGTGTATAATTTTTATTCCTATGATGTAGCTTTTCCCTCCACCCCCAGAGACTGAAGATGATTTAAAAATGAAAAACTGAAGGTTCAGAAAAATATTGAAAATACCTCTAACCCTTACACCTTAGCCATTTATAGTATTGATTAGGCTCAGTGCTAACTGTAGTCACCTAAAGAGATGTGTTTGAAATTCATCATAATTCATTTATTGTTTGTGGGTAAAAAGGTAAGACTTTCATTCCCCACACCTCATTTCTTAAGTAGAAAAAGAATGAACTACTCCATCTAGGCAACTTCTGCTTTGCATAGAAGTCACTCAGAATTGAGCATCATATCTATGAAGAAAATATTTTAGAATTGATAGAGTTTACTAAATATGTGTTCTGTTTTCTATAGGTAATGTGGACTGAACTACCATGTAAAAATTTCCATCTTCTTCTCTGTTGTGCTATTCTGGAGTCAGAAAAACAACAAATAATGGAAAAACATTATGGCTTTAATGAAATACTTAAGGTAGTTTTTTAATTTAGATTTTAATATTTTGACTCTTTCCTCTTTTTGTTGGAAAACAAACATTTCCTTGGAGTGTTGTTGAATCTCTTGAGTGACTTAAAATTTTATCAGTAGTAATCAATACTAGGACCAGTTCTCTGAGAATGACAGTTCAGCAAGTTGAACATGTTGGCCAATTATTTTTTTTCCTTGCTAATTAGAGAAACAAAGTCAACAAATGCTCTTTTATGTTGTTTACTTTTCTAAACAAAGTAATACTTTTGCTTATAACTTTGAGATAGTAAACTTGGGACAGCTGCTGGATTTAATGTTCCATAAGCTTATTATTAATAGCTGTTCCTTAGCTTTAAAACTTGAAATGATCTAATGAGGGATATATTAAATTACCTGTTTACTTGTAGTCTGAGGGTATTTTGTTTTGAGGATTTTATCTGCAGTGTAATATAACTAGTATGACACCACCCTTATGGAAGAAAGCTATGAAGAACTAAGGAGCCTCTTGATGAAAGTAAAAGAGGAGAGTGAAAAAGTTGGCTAAAATTCAACATTCAGAAAACTAAGATCATGGCATCTGGTCCCATCACGTCATAGCAAATAGATGGGGAAGCTGGCTGACTTTATTTTTTGGGGCTTGAAAATCACTGCAGATGGTGACTGCAGCCATGAAATTAAAAGACGCTTGCTCCTTGGAAGAAAAGTTATGACCAACCTAGACAGCTTATTAAAAAGCAGAGACATTACTTTGCCAGTTAAGGTCCATCTAGTCAAAGCTATGATTTTTCCAGTAGTCATGTATGGATGTGAGAGTTGGACTATAAAGAAAGCTGAGCACCAAAGAATTGATGCTTTTGAACTGTGGTGTTGGAGAAGACTCTTGAGAGTCCCTTGGACTGCAGGGAGATCCAACCAGTCCATCCTAAAGGAGATCAGTCCTGGGTGTTCATTGGAAGGACTGATGTTGACGTTGAAAGTCCAATACTTTGGCCACCTGATGCGAAGTACTGACTCATTAGAAAAGACCCTGATGCTGGGAAAGATTGAAGGAGGGAGGAGAAGGGGATGACAGAGGATGAGATGGTTGGATGGCATCACCAACTCAATGGACATGAGTTTGAGTCAACTCTAGGAGTTGGTGATGGACAGGGAAGCTTGGCATGCTGTAGTTCATGGGGTTGCAGAGTCAGACATGACTGAGCAACTGAACTGAACTGACTGAATATAACTAGTAATAAATTGTGTAATAGAGTATAATAGTGTTTCAGTTTCAATTATTTTATTGATTTATTCTAGCATATCAATGAATTGTCCATGAAAATTGATGTGGAAGATGTATTATGCAAGGCAGAAGCAATTTCACTACAGATGGTAAAATGCAAGGTATACAGTATTTTAAGTAACGGAAAGATTTTTTTGTCTATGATTTTGGTGGATTGAGGTCATAAAATTTTTCTTTTTAAAAGAAGTTAAATTAGTAAGTTGATGGCAGACACAAAGTATTGGCTAACATTTGTTTACCATTATAGATTTACAGCACTTAATTGAAAACAATTGAATAATTATGCTAGGAGACAAACAGTAATAAGACGGAATGATAAAAGTAATGAAAACACTTTGGCAACAACAAGAGGCTGTAGAAGCATTGATATATTATCAAATTAGTGAACACAGAATAGGACCTCATATTAAATATATAATGTCTTCAAGTAAAGACAGATGCTAATCAGAAATAATTAAATGAATATTATTTGGTCAGTGTTATTACATTTATATCAGTCAAGCTCTTAATTATCTCTAAAAACAAGGCAAGTTTGAGGTGTTATGTCCTGAATTTAAACCAAAGTATTATACTTTTGGTGTATTTTGGTTTTCAGATTTTTAAGAGAATTCTTATTTAGTCTTTGTGTCATTTGTTCATGGTTCCAAATATTTATTTTGGCTCAGTTTTTTTCTTTACAATTGTATGTATTTATATACTTACGGCTGCACTGGGACTTCATTGCTGCCTGGGCTTTTCTGGTTGAGGACAGTGGCAGCTGCTCTTCCTTGCGGCTCGCAGGCTCCTCCCTGCAGGGGCTCCTCTGTTGGGGAGCTCAGGCTCTCGGACTTCTGTGGCTGCAGCACATGGGCTCGGTAATTGAGGCTCCCGGGCTCAGTACTTGAGGCGCACAGGCTTAGTTGCTCCATGGCATCTGGATCAGGGATCGAATCCGTGTCTTCTACATTGGCAGGTGGATTATTTACCACTGAAGCAGCAGGGAAGCCCTATTTTAGTTCACTTATTTGATGGCTATTCTGTTAAAAACTTGTCAGTGCTACTTTTCAAGTTTAAGGAATGTTTGTGTATTGAGGGAAAAGAATGAAAGAGAATGAAATAAATGCAAAATGTTAGAAAACAGTATGTTTGTGGGAGTGGTGGGGTGGGGGTAGAGTGGGGAGTGGCTAATTAAGAATAGAAGATCAGAAAACCACTTACTAAAAAGAGTGATTTGGATTTCATTTCGAGTGGAGAAGGAAGGTCTGAGAAGGTGCATAACAATTGCACTGTTAGAACAAATGTTTGATGATATCTTAAAAAGTAAGTGTTAATTTGTGATTACTTTTCCTCAATGGTGAATGATGATTTTATATTTGGTTCTTCTTCTTCAGGAGTTGCCACAAGCAGTTTGTGAGATCCTGGGGCTTCAGGATAGTGAAGTTACAACACCGGATTCAGACAATGGGGAAGATGAAAATACTGGCATGACTATTTGTCCTGCATCTGCATTTCAGAGTAACTTGTTACCTGTCCTTACTGCCAGTGGAGGCAGAGATGACAACCCAACAGAGATATCCATGTCCCCGAATGTCAGCAGATTAACACCTGCATGATCATTCTTTGAAGAGACACTTTGTTACAACTCTTTTTCAAGTACTTGAAAGGTGGAAATTTGAAATCTTGGTATTGATCATGCTTTAAGGTTTATGGAAAGAATGTGTACTGATGTTCTTGCATTAAAGCTTTACAGAGATTTAAACTAATTATTTTTGTAGTTACTTCTACCAAATAGCCTTTCCTTTTCAATAACATTCCTTAGTATTTTTTATAGCTAAGTACATTGTATTTTCTTGCTGATGAACTGGAATTGGAAAAATAGTACAAGTGGATGAGTTGGAAATTATGCACTTTGAAAACATTCACTTTGTTTACTCCAAGTTTAGCAGGTTTGGATTTGATGAAATGCTGAGCCTTTCTATAGCTTTCTAAGCTGAGAAGTAGACTGTGGCCCAGTGATGAAATGAAAGAATTTATTTTTCTCTCTTGTTTACAAAAATACTTAGCTTAAATATTTACACTGGTTGAATGTGATTTAAATTGGACATTTTCATCAATGCAATTTAATGTGTAGATAAAGAGCTATTTCAACCATAATAAGTGGATTGGCAGTATATTTTTTACATTGAACTTTTCTTCACTTGTATATAAAGACTGTATAAGTACTTATTTATGAGTATAAGAAAGGATAGGCATATTTTCTTTAACTGAATAAACTTGACTATTGATTTATATAACCTGATTTCACAAAGTAAATACATAGCTTCAGTATGAGATCTTTTTCAAAGCTATTTTCTTAACCAAACATTTATTTCAGGAGACTACATTCAACCCCATACCTGGTGTAATTTTCAAGTTAATTGCTTATAGTCTCATTTTACTAATAATGTTTACTATCTTTCCTAATAATGCATTAACTGATTAATCAGGTCTTTAAATTTTTATGAAATACTCTTTACCAAAAGCTTACGTCAAAAATTTCACTATACTATAACGAGTCTCAAAATAATGCTCTTTTGTATATGAATGAAGCTGTTGTTTTTACCATGCAGTGTTGCATGATTTAAGTTATGTGTAATGAACATAACTGATTCCATTTTAATTGTAATTTGTTTACTTCTGTACATATCATTAAAATAAATCTGAAGTTGAAATGGTGTTTTCAGTTAAATTGCACTTGGAAATAATCTGCTGGTTCTTCATCAGAAAAAGAAAACCCTAAGATAGACCCTAGTGCATCTTGTATTTTTATATGATTGAAACAGTCATTTGAATGAGTTGTGGAAAGAAGTGAGAAACATGACTCTTTTATAAAGAAACTTTTTATTAGCATGAAATTGAGTATAGTATTGCCTTGGAGGATACAATTATCTGAATCAGTAAAGCAACTTCCTACAAGTGAAGTTAATAATGTAAAACAAAAGTTACGTAGTTCTAAAATGGTCCACTAGATAGATTCCCAGCACCCTGCCTCCGACCCCAGAGAACTAGGGAACCAAATGAACTTTTCTTACTTGAGCTTTAACTGACAATCATGACAGTAGAACCATTAGATTGTAGTTTTTAATATCATATGTGTGTTATCTTTCATCAGTTAATAATGAGTAAGTCTATTCAGAAAAAAAAGTAAACGGATCAAAGCTCAGTATCTCCAGCCTTTCATTTCCTGCTGTTCAGGAAATTGCTGAGAACATCTTGATGTCCTTGTTCTTCCTGGACAGGGACTTTTGGGGAGATTTTTTTTTTTCCCCCAACTATGTAATGTAATGTCTACTTCAGAGTTTTAAAAAATCTTAAGACATTTAGTAAGTTTAACTTTTGTGAAGTTTTATTTTTAAAACTACTTGTTAAAAACATTTTTACTAAACATGTAATATTTCTCTTTGGACCATTTTTTATATGTAAATAATAATAATAATACAGTGCTAAGTAAAGTCTGACTTAATCCTACTCAGAACCAGCTAGCAAATAACCATGTAAACTTGAACCGTTGATATTGCTAAGATAGATATAGTTCAGGTAAGTGTCTTAGTCTGACTTTTAAAAGAATTGTTTGTTTTAATTTTCACAAGGTGCTCTGTCCTTGCCAATAACACATAAAATATTGAAAGTGAAAGTGTAAGTCGCTCAGTCGTGTCCGACTCTTTGCAACCCCATGGATAGTCCATGGAATTCTCCAGACCATAATACTGGAGTGGGTAGCCTTTCACTTCAGGGGATTTTCTCAACCCAGGAATTGAACCCAGGTCTATCCGGATTGCACGCGGATTCTTCACAAGCTGAGCCAAGAGGGAAGCCCAAGAATACTGGAGTGGGTAGCCTATCCCTTCTCCAGCAGATCTTCCCGACCCAGGAATCGAATCAGGGTCTCCTGCATTGCAGGTGGATTCTTTACCAGCTGAGCTATATTATGTGCTGTAAAAAGTGTTTTCAATTCTGATGGGAGTCTATGGGCAACCTTTTTGTATTGGAGATTTAGAGAATTGCCATTGCATATTGTATTGCTTGGCTTAAATTTTGACTTACAGTTAGGTAGACACGTCCTTAAGGTTTTTTTTTTTTTTTTTTTAAAGTAGTTCCTTGATTTTCTAAGGTGAATTTGCCGTAGTTCTGGTCATCATTTTTAGTAAAAAGTGATGACAGTCAATTTTGACTATTTTATGTAGGTTCCTCCTCTGTTCTTAACATTTTGAAGGGAAACTTTCAGTGTCATTTTATTTCTTAACATGAAACAGGGTTAAATTTGAGATGAATCTGAAAGTTGTTTTAATCAGTATCTAATGTCATTATCCGACAGTAAACGTCTGTGCTTACTGTACTGAGTTGGCCAAAACGTTCGTTAGGGTTTTCTGGTAACATCTTAGGGAAAAACCTGAAAGGACTTTTTGGTCAACTCAGTACTTTTAAGATGAATGCTGCTGCTAAGTAACTTCAGTCGTGTCCGACTCTGTGCAACCACATAGACGGCAGCCCACCAGGCTCCCCGTCCCTGGGATTCTCCAGGCAAGAACACTGGAGTGGGTTGCCATTTCCTTCTCCAATGCATGAAAGTGAAAAGTGAAAGTGAAATCGCTCAGTCGTGTCCGACTCTGCGACCCTATGGACTGCAGCCCACCAGGCTCCTCCATCCATGGGATTTTCCAGGCAAAAGTACTGGAGTGAGGTGCCATTGCCTTCTCCGTTTAAGATGAATACTGCCATTTAAATGATAACAGTGTATTTGGCTGTCCTCCCTTTGGGTCCTTATAATATGGGAGTTTTTTAAGTTGTTGGATTTTTAAGTTGTTTAAGTTGAGGATTGCTCTGATAACAAACATTTTTATCTTTAGGTCTTATAAGTAGACTCCTATTTTTCAGGCTGTCTTAACTTAGGGCAAAAGAGTGTGTCATCCTTAGATGCAGAGAGGGGTGGGGGTGGGGCAGTGTGATTGGACATACTTCTGTAAGTTCTGGGGTATCCAAAGCACTCTTGGCACATGGGAAATTGCATTGTTAACAAACTCACTGTAAAGAAAAACAGATCGTAATCCAAATCTCTTTCTAAGAACCATCAGGAATCAGAAATGCTGTATTTACCTAATGTAGTTCAATCCCTAGAGTTAGTTGGAATACTAGAATAATAGAGTGAATGCTTCCTCAGTCGTGTCTGACTCTGGGATTCCATGGACTTCAGCCCACCAGGCTCCTCTGGGATTTTCCAGGCAAGAATACTAGGGTAGGTTGCCATTTTCTAGAGAATCTTCCCCAGAGGGGTCAAACTTGTGTCCCCTGTCTCCTGCATTGGCAGGCGGTTTCTTACCACTGAGCCACCTGGGAAGCCCTAGAATGAATAGGTGAGCTATTAAATACACTTCTCCTCAGATATCTCTCTGGTATATTGCTCTTCACATCTCTATGTACTGAAGTAGACAATGAAAAGAACAAATTCCAGTAAGCTTCGCTGTGATCAATGAACAGGTTCCTTTCAGGTTTTTTTAATTAAGAAGATGTATTAACTTCAGAAATGGGCTTTTGCTGTGACAGTCAAAAATACATATTTTTGATACCACACTAGTCTGGAGGCACCAGACCTGATGAGTTAGCCAACTGCTTTAAAAACACAGTGAGAGCTGTTTTTAAGATTGCTTTAGATGTTTTATGGCCCGATTGTACCTCACATTTTTTCACGAGTGTCACAGGATCACTTTGTAAGGCAAATTCTCCAGTGGAAAAGCCATCAAGGTACTTCTTGATGCTTAGTATTAACACTGCATGCCACTGCGCCTGGCAAGCATGGAATGCAAGATACATCCAGAGAAAATCTGAGTCACGTGCTTTTTGTTACCTGAATCAAATGTTAAATAGGCCAAATGGAGTATTTGCTGACCAGAAAGTCATTAGCAATCAATAGCATCTAACTGAAATAGATGATATAAAGACTTAAATTGTCTTCTGAGTGAAATTGTTTATTTTTTTATACTCTTAATAGAAGTAATGCTATTGTAAACACACATGCTCCTATTTCTGCCTTCCAAAGTTCATGATAAGTTCTTTCACACACGTCAGGGTGTGAAGACGTTAACCTGAAAAACAGTTTTGTTAAATTCAATTTAAATGCAATTTCTGAATAAATTTGGGACAAATATTGTATTCGCTTCTGGTTTACAGAGCTTTTAAGGATTCTATATGTAGGCTAATGAGGGGAAACCCAGTCTGATGTTTCTAGCTTCCTTCATATCCTATTACATTTTCCAGACCAGCTTTTTAACTTTTTGTTTAATACAACTTATCCCAAAATTTTATTGATTGGTGAAGATTGGGGGGAAAAGAATCAGTTTCATTGATACTTCATACAAACAAAAAAACCCTTGCTGCTTAAACTACAGCTTACGGAATGGATGGGGTCACTCTCTTTTTTTGGGATGTCTTTAAATTTTTTATTCTGTATTGGGGTTGTGACAATTTCAGGTGAACAGCAAAGGGACTCAGCCATACATATACAGGTAATGGATGGGTTGGTCTTGACAGAGGTACATCTTAGGGAAGGAATTTAAGGAATAGGAATGTTTCAACTGTAGTCTGGTGAGTTGAATTCAAGTGGCAGAATCCTGGAGCCATCTGCGTGAGCAGAATCATTTTTTCCTAACCTATTCCCTTGTTCCTGACAGGACTATAAGTGAATCATTCAAGCCATGAGAATCTATACCCCACCCCACTCTTTTTTGAACACTTGTGGAAAAGGAAACTCTTTACCACAGAAATTCCCATTTTCTTTTGATCACTCTAAATTTGATTTTGTAGTGCTTCTCACATTCCTGGGCTGCTGAATTTTCCCTATTTTCAACTCTTCAGAATTAGAAGAAGGTATGTTTAGAAGAGTGGCTCAGTGGTAAAGAATCCACCTGCCAATGTAGGAGACTCAGGAAACGGGTTCGATCCCTGGGTTGGGCAGGCTCCCCAGAGGAGGAAATGGCAACCCCCTCCAGGATCCCTGCAGGGAAAATCCTACGGACAAGCCTGGTGGGCTACAGCCCGTGGGGTTGCAAAGAGTTGGACATGACTGAGCAGCTGAGCACTGCCCGCCCCCCAAGTTTATTCTGCAAGAAGAGTTGAATAATTGTGAGCATTTTATTTGTTAGCTTTACAGTGTGGAGTGAGTCCATGAGAGTCCTGGCCTCGGGCCAGGGGGTCCCTCTTTAATCTCGTTCCATGGTTTCCTAAGTTATTCTTAAGGACTCACATTGTCTGAGAGCATCACTATGGCTTTTTTTTTTTTAAATACAGGAGCTTCTTTGTTAAACTTTTAAAAACCTTGAAGTTTTGTATACCTTATTTTTCTTGCTGTTTTCTTATTTATTTGCTATCACTGACTTAATTTCTTGGCCACAATTTAGAATAGCATAACTATGTATCAACACAAATACGAGTTCTTTTGATTGGTGGTGCTAATGGACAAATAGTACAACTAGTTTGAGGTGTTTGTTTTCTCAGTTCAAGGTGGCTTAGGGTGGGGTGTAGATGCTTGGATCATCAAGTGTTTTGTGTTCTTGCCACAGTCATGGAGTTTACCCTATAATATTCTGGGAGTCAGGTGTCAGAAAAAAATTTATTCACACTGAATGGTTCGACTAGAAAATGCAAAACATTTTCTTAACGAATGCAAAACAGAAGGGTTAAACTATTTGCGTAGGAGCACACGTTTTCGAGTCAGGTAGTCATGGATTTGAGACCTGGCTCCGTCGTCCTTAATATTGTGACCATAGTGGTTCCCAGTAAATGGAGTATATGTAAAATGTTTAGTACAGTGCCTGGCATGACAAATAAATGCTATTTTATTTGATGACAATCAGATACCTCTGCAGGCCATCGTTTTTTATTCTTAAAGCCATGTGGTCTGCTTTTCCTGCCAAAACACAGTATCCAACAGGTATGGCCTGGGGGCGCCATTTGATTTGTTTTCATTGAGGTCATTTTGATTTTAAATCTGAACTGTGTTCTGGTTTCATCTGAGCCGTTGCCTCACTGACCCCAGAATAAATCACTATTCCTTTTCTGCTTTAGTTTTATCCTTTTCAAATTGGTTTAAATGTGCTTGCCTTTTATGAGTCTCCCTTTATGGAAGTTGTCATAAAAACATGATAATGAAAACACAAATGTAAGATAGATTTCATATTTTGCTTATTAATAAAGAGAGAAGTCTCTAGTCAACCATCTTCGTCAATATAGAAAATTATAAAAAATAAAAATCACCAGACTTGTCTGCACTAAGTATTTTAGTGGTATGGGAAATTATAGTGTCTACTTGATAGTCAAAGGTCCGTCTAGTCAAAGCTATGGTTTTTCCAGTAGTCGTATATGGATGTGAAAGTTGGACTAGAAAGAAAGCTGAGCTCCAAAGATTTGATGCCTTTGGTGGTGTTGGAGAAGACTCTTGAGAGTCCCTTGGACTGCAAGGAGATCCAACCAGTCCATCCTAAAGGAAATTAGTCCTGAATATTCACTGGAAGGACTGATGTTGAAGCTGAAACTCCAATACTGTGGCCACTTGATGGGAAGAACTGACTCATTGGAAAAGACCCTGATCCTGGGAAAGATTGAGGGCAGGAGGAGAAGGGGACAACAGAGGATGAGGTGGTTGGATGGCATCACCAACCACAATGGACATGAGTCTGAGCAAGCTTTGGGAGTTGTTGATGGATAGGGAAGCCTTGCATGCTGCAGTCCATGGGGTTGCAGAATCGGACATGACTGAGCTACTGAACTGAACTGATAGTCATATGAACATTTTATCAGGAAAAAAATTGATTCCTAAGGCTGTAGCAGCTGTTTTTGGTTATGATTTAACATTAGGTCAGTTCAGTCAGACTTTTGATACCAAATCACCCTTATCCTTCATGACTTAATTCAGATTATATTGTCGGATGTCTGGCTGGTTGATAGAATATCCTTGCAAAATTTAAATCCATCTTTATCTTTGTTGAAATTTTTTTCTCAAAATGATCGTTTCTATAGTCTTTGGGTATGTTCCACAGGAGTAAATCATTTCCATTGTGTCTGCACACTTTCGTGTATTATAGTATGAGTGGACGTAGTGGTGGCCACTTGAGTTGGTATTGTTTGGGGATTTTCTTGCTGTGAGCACAAGTGCATACCTCATACTGACTATGAGTGTGTGCTCAATCATGTCCAACTCTGTGGCCCCATAAACTGTAGCCCTCCAAGCTCCTCTGTCCATGGAATTTTCCAGGCGAGAAATACTGGAGCAGGTCACCATTTCCTACTCCAGGCAATCTTCCCAACCCAGGGATTGAACCTGCATCTCTTGTGTCTCCTGCATTGGCAGGCGGATTCTTTACCACTAGCGCCACCTGGGAAGCCCCATACTGACTATCACGGCATAATCAGTTTTATGAAGACTTCTCATTGAAAGAGTGGGATCTCCTAAGATCTCATGTGAGCCTAAGACTTTTTTTTCCCATAACTGCTGCTTTAAAAAAAAAAAAAAAATCCACTCGTAGATACTTTAAGTACCAGGATATGGTTCTAGTGGTAAAGAATCTGCTGCTAATGCAGGAGATCTAAGGGACGCAGGTTTGATTCCTGGGTCGGAAAGATGCCCTGGAGGAGGACGTGATAACCCACTCCAGTACTCTTGCCTGGAGAATCCTACGGACAGAGGAGCCTGGCAGGCTCTTGTCCATAGCGTCACACAGAATTAGGAATGACTGATGCAACTTAGCATACATGCAGAGTACTAGAATAGATGACAACTTCATTAACTATGTATATGACAGTTGGTTTGTGAATATGTTGAAAAGAGAATAGTGGTATGTAAATACCTGCTTGAGTTTCTTAAATGTTAGTCATGGCAGGCGTGTTTCATTTCTTTACTGATAAATTACTACTAAGTTAAGGAAATACTTCAGCTATGGCATAAGTTTATTTTGGTGTGGTATTCATGTGGTTAGGTTGGAGGAATTAGGAATGGATGGTATAATAGTGAACAATTCCTGTCACAGAACCAAAAATGTACCCTGTAAACCCTAGGAGTCAGATGTCAATGGAAAAAAAAAAAAATCCAACCAAGGTGATCATTAGGTTGGCTGGTTTTGTGCTATGAAGTTAAGCCCTTTCTCTTGCCTTATTCAATGTGGTTTAAGCACAGAAGGCATACTATCATATTTGCTTGTGACACAAACTGGATAGGCTGAAACGATGGCTTACAACCAGAAAGACTTAAGGGAAAGAGACTTTTTGTTGATTGCCAATCTCAAAATAACCACTCTTGATTATTTTTCAGGTACCTCCGTACTCTTACAGCCCATGTCTGTCCTTTAATAACTGCACTCGCCTTCTCCATTCATCTTGGGGAGGGACCAGGAAAATTTTTTGTTATCATCAGCGTATTTCCTTTTATCCTTCCCCTGAACATATTTCTTTACATCTCTGAAAATTCACTTTGATGACATTGTAATCTCAGTTGGATTTTTTTCTTTTTTTTGGCCATGCCATGTGACTTGTGGGATCTTTGTTCTTCAACCAGGAATTGTTTATTCCCTCTCCCCTCAGTTCCCACTGTATACATGCACCCTTCTTTGTTGTTCTATCTTCCAATATAGTTGATATAATATCAGTTTGTTCTTGTTGTTTAGTTGCTAAGTTGTGTCCGACTCTCTCGTGACCCCCATGGACTGCAACCCACTGGACTTCTTTGTCCATGGGATTTCCCAGGCAACAAATGCTGGAATGGGTTTACATTTCCTTCTTCTCCATGGGATCTTCCTGACCCAGGGATCAAACCTGTGTCTCCTGAGTCTCCTGCATTGGCAGGCAGATTCTTTACCACTGAGCCACCAGGGAAACTCGTTATATTGGTTAGGGCAATGCAGTTCTTAGCTGACACATGCCTTTCTTTGACCCTTTAATTTTTCTTTGGGAGTCAATTCTTATTAAGGGTGGTTTTTTTTGTTTGTTTTTTACATAATTATCAGTAATCCAATCTACCATATGTTTAAATCGGGGCTTGCCAATGATGGGGGCTTTACCATAGGGTTATCTGATTGCTCTATTTTGTTCAGAGCTCTCAATGTCTTTTCAGGTTTTTCTTTCTTTCCTGGTCAGAGTCTTCAACCATTTCCCCATGACCTGGCTGCAGGGTAAAAGCCCGGCTCTCAGCCTCCTGTCGTTTGAGTCTCTGTATTCAGTGCACACGTTCCTTTAATCACTTTACTTTCAGGGTAATGGTGTTCTCAAACATGTTTAGTGCCCTTCTGTCCAGAGGTCCTCTGTTTTACAGTTTCCAGAAAATAAGTTCCATTCATCCCCCTGGGGGCAGGAAGGGAAGTGGCTTGGCTATGTAGAATAGAAGAGGGGAATATAGAGCTTTAACTGCCTTTAAAAAAATAACAGTTTTATTAGGATATAATTCATGTGCCATAAAATGCACTCTTTTAAGTGTGCAGGTCACTGATTTTTAATATATTCACAGAGCTGTGCGAGTACTCTAATGTTTAACCTTAGAGTGTTTTCATAACTGTCAGAAGAAACTTGGCACTCAGTAGTGGTCATTCCTGCCTCCCCACTCCCCCCAGCGCCAGGTGACCATTAACCTACTTTCTGTCTGTCCACCTCTCTCCTCTCCCCCACCCCTTTTCTTGTCTGTCTTCACCTCTTCACCACATGTCATATAAATGGAATCATGCTCTGTGTGATCTCTTGTGACTGGCTTCTTCTACTCAGTGTGATGTTTTCAAGGTTACTTTCTTCCTTTATGTTACTGTTTATGGACACACCATATTTTGTTTTGTCTTTTCATTAGTTGATATCTGCGGTGTTATGAATTTCGGTTTTTTTTGTTGTTATGACTAAGGCTGCTGTAAACATTCATGTACAAGTTTTTATGTGGCATACATTTTCATTTTTCTTAGGTGTATACCAAAGAGTGGAACTGCTGTGTCATATGGTAACTCTAGGCTTAACTTTTTGAGAAACTGCCAAACATTTTTCCAAAATGACTACTGCATTGTAACATATACCTAGAGGTGAAATTGTTGGGTCATATGGTAGTTAATATTTTTTTTTTTTTTGTAGTTAATATTTTGATAGACTACCAAACTTTTCCAAAGTGACTCATCATTTTTCAATCCTATCAGCAATGTATGAGACTTGCTATTTTTCCACTTTCTTCCAATATTTGTCTGTCTTTTTTATTTTAGCTTTTCTAGTGGTTTATAAAGTAGTATCTTTTTGTGTATTTTGATTTGTATTTCTCTAATGACTAATGTTGAGCATCTTTTCATATACTCATTGGTCATGTATTCTTTGGACAAATGTCAGTTCAAATCCTTTGTCCATTTCAAAATTGGTTTACTCTTTTTTTCAGTGTCAACTTGTAAAAGACCCTTATAAATCCTGGTTACTGCCTTCTATGAGATACATGATTTATAAATACTTTCTCCCATACTATGGGTTGTCTTTTCATTTCTTGATGATGTCCTTTGAGACACAAAGTTTTTAATTTTGATGAGATCATATTCACATTTTCTTTGATTGCTTATGGTTTTGTTACCATATCTAAGAAAAAAATTGCCTAATCCAAGGTCATGAAGATATAATCCTGTGTTTTCTGCTGACTGTTATAGTTTTAGCTTTTAATTTAAGTCAGTGATTCATTTTGAGTTAATTTTTGTGTCTGAAGTAAGGTAGGAGTCAGTGTTCATTGTTTTTCACGTGGATATCCAAAGTTATTCTTTGCTGTCGAACAGTTTTAGCACACTTGTTGAAAATCAGTTGACCACAAATGGTCAAAACTTGTTTTGAACTCTAAATTCTATTCCATTTGTATGTCTACTGTCTTACGGGCTTCCCAGGTGGCGCTAGTGGTAAAGGACCTGCCCGCCAATGCGGGAGACATGAGAGACTTGCATGGGGAAGACCCTCTCGGGGGAGGCCATGGCAACCCACTCCAGTGTTCTTGCCTGGAGAATCCCTGTGGACAGAGGAGCCTGGTGGGCTATAGTCCAAAGGGTTGCAAGGAGTAGGACACAACTGAACTATAGTACCACACTGGTTTGATTACTTTGTTAAATTTTGAAATTGTTTAACAACTTCTTAAACAGTCTTTGAACAATTCTTTTTCAGTCTCCTCCATTTACCCCCACTTCTAGAGGTATTTGAGCCTTTCAGTTCAGTTCAGTTCAGTTCAGTCGCTCAGTCGTGTCCGACTCTTTGCGACCCCATGAATCGCAGCACGCCAGGCCTCCCTGTCCATCACCAACTCCCGGAGTTCACTCAGACTCACGTCCATCGACTCAGTGATGCCATCCAGCCATCTCATCCTCTGTCATCCCCTTCTCCTCCTGCCCCCAATCCCTCCCAGCATCAAGTCTTTTCCAATGAGTCAACTCTTCATATGAGCTGGCCAAAATATTGGAGTTTCAGCTTTATCATCATTCCTTCCAAAGAACACCCAGGACTGATATTTAGAATAGACTGGTTGGATCTCCTTGCAGTCCAAGGGACTCTCAAGAGTCTTCTCCAACACCACAGTTCAAAAGCATCAATTCTTCGGCACTCAGCTTTCTTCACAGTCCAACTTTCACATCTATACATGACCACTGGAAAAACCATAACCTTGACTAGACGGACCTTTGTTGGCAAAGTAATGTCTCTGCTTTTGAATATGCTATCTAGGTTGGTCATAACTTTCCTTCCAAGGAGTAAGTGTCTTTTAATTTTATGGCTGCAGTCACCATCTGCAGTGATTGAGATTCAATAATGTTAGCTGAGTTGCTTCTCAGTGTTCTTCATTGATAGCTTAGGATTCAGCTTTCTCACATTTACAAAATCTTTGATCATTTCATCTTCTTTTTAGCTTCCAATTTTTTTGTTGCTATTGTTTCTCCAATTTATGCTATTCTTTTGTGCCTTAAAAAGGAAAGGAAATCCTTTACTGTTGCTTTAGTAGGATTTCAGGAGGGAACAAAAATAGTTAAATCTACACTGTTAATTAGAAAGAGTACTTTAAAATCTGATATAGATGATCTGGACTTATTGCCTACACTTTGGAACCCACATTATCTTTAACTCCTGTAATCTGGGTTTATTTCCTCTCTTGCTAAAACTGCACTCTCTAAAGTCACCAGTGACAGTTTTGATAACCAAATCTAGCGGTTTTTCTCTAGTTCTCATTCCACTTCTCTGTAGTATTTGAAACCACTGACCATAAATTTTATCTCCTTTCTATGTTTCACCTCCTTTAATCTTTTTTACTTGGATGACTTCTCTTTTTCATTCTACCTTTAATTATGAGCATCTTTTGTGGTTTAGTTCCTGGGTTCTCTTGGTTATTTATTTATTATTAACATTTTTAAAATTTGTGGTAGAATGCACATAACATAAAGTTTGTATCTCACCATTCTTAAGCTCAGTGATGTTAAGTACATCATGTTATTGGGCAACCAATCTCCAGAACTTTTTATCTTATTAAATTGAAACTCTGTGCCCTGTTTTCCCCTCTCCCCAGCCCCTGACAAACTCCATTTTGCTTGTGAGTTCAGCTACTCTAGATACCTCATGTAAATGGAATCGTATGTATTTGTCTTTTTGTGACTGACATTTCACTTAGCATAAAGTCCTCGAAGTTCATCCGTGTTATCGCATTTGTCAGTATTTCCTTTTTACAGCTGAACAGCATTCCATTGTTTGTATATAGCATGTTTTGTTTACCACTTTGTTCATTGATAGACACTTGTGTTGTTCAGCCTTCGGCTCTTGTGAATAACAATGCTATTAACATGGGTGCAGGGCTTCCCTGGTGGCTCTAATGGTAGAGAATCTGCCTGCAATTCAGGACACCTGGGTTCCATCCCTGGGTCAGGAAGATCCCTTGGAGAAGGAAATGGCGCCCCATTCCAGTATTCTTGCCTGGAGAATTCCATGGACAGAGGAGCCTGGCGGGCTGCAGCCCATGGGGTGACAAGAGTCAGACAAGACTTAGTGACTAAAGTCAACTCAACATGGGTGCAAAAATATCTCTTTGAGTCCCTGCTTTCAATTCTTTTGCACACACACACAGGCTTTCCTGGTGGCTCAGATGGTAAAGAATCTGCCTGCAATGAAGGAGACCCAGTTTCAATCCCTGGATGGGGAAGACCCCTGGAGAAAGGAATGGCAACCCACTCCAGAATTCTTGTCTGGAGAATTTAATGGACAGAGGAACCTGGTGGGCTACAATCCATGGAGTTGCAAACAGTTGGACATGACTGAGTGATTAATGTATGCTGCTGCTAAGTCGCTTCAGTCATGTCCAACTCTGTGCGACCCCATTGACGGCAGCGCACCAGGCTCCGCCGTCCCTGGGATTCTCCAGACTAATGTATATATATGTGTATATACACATACCCAGAAATAGGATTGCTAAATCATACCATAATTATTTTACTTTTTTGAGGAATCTTTTTACTATTTTCTCAGAGGCTGTACCAGTTTATATTTCCCTCAATAGTTCAAAAGGATTCCAGTCTCTCTAGAGAGGATTTTTCTCTATATATTCTTTTATTTGGATAGTCCGTGTCCTGCGCCAGCTAACATCACTGAATTACTCTCAGATTTCTATCCCTAGCTCTAATCTACTTCCCAAATTCCAGTCTAACATTTATAATTGCACGCTATTTAAAGTTCCTTGATAGTACTGCAGTCAACTCAAATTCACTCTTTTTTTTCCAAAACTTTTTTCCCCTCTTTTTTTCCCAAAACGTATTCCTTCTTTGGAAATAGCGAAGACACCACCATTTACAGTCATGCAAGCTTGAGAGTTTAGTCTTTTTCCTATTTTGGACTTCACCTTCTATTTTAGAAGCAATATTCAGGCCCTCACCCCGCCCCTGCTGGCCCGGAGAGCCACCCCGTTGACTTGCTCCCCACCGCCCCTCCCCTCACCGCTCCCCTCCCCTCCCCTCCCTCCACCAAGCCCTCATCCCCTCCCCAACCCTCCCCTCCCCTCCCCCCACCGCCCCCTCCGCCCCTTTCTGCTGCCACCCGGAGCTGCAGGATGGCTAGGCTGCCGCAGGACCGTTCGAATCGTGCACTGCTGGCAGGGGTCCGGGGCAGAGGCTGAGCCCCTTGACCACTTCCGGTGTCCTGTGTGCCTAGAAGCCAGTTTAGGTGCCGAGTGGCCACGTCCTTTGGTTTGTATGCTGCAGGAATGTCTGAAACCGAAGATGTGTGGGGTGTGTCGCACCACCTGACCCTGGAGCTCCAGCGGCCCATTGACAGCCCAGAGACTTCTCACCATGCTGCCCTAGCGGTTTCTTCCCATCCAAGATCCAGGCACATGTGGCCTCTTGTCTGAATGTGGATTTCTGGTCAGTGGCTGAGGTTAGAAATGGCAGGGAGCTTTGGGCCTGTGCGCTGCGGCTGTGGGTCTCTCCCTACTTGCCTATGAGAGCTGCAGCTGCCCCAAACCCAACAAAGACAGGGCCTTTGGGGGCAAAGTCGTCTTCTTCAGTGTGCTGTAGCTTGGTGGCTTTAGTGGTAAAGAACTCGCCTGTCGATGCAGGAGACGTAGGTTTGATCCCTGGGTCCGGAGGACCCCTGTTGAAGGGAATGGCAAGGACACTCCAGTATTCTTGCCTGGGAAACCCCATGGACAGAGGAGCCTGGAGGGCTGCAGTCCATAGAGTTGCGAAAGAGTCAAATAACGACTTAGCAATTAAACAACAGCAACAGTCCTGGCATTCAGATTTACAAATCATCAGTCCTTCATTCTGTTTTTCAAGTTTAATATTTGTCTTCCAAAAACTTACCTTCTCTTGGCTTTGCTTTTCCTACCTCTCTGAAATTTTTCCTTTCTTATTTTCCTTTTTATGTTCCTGGTTTTGTTTTGTTTTAAATTGCTTTTAAATTTGATGTTCCCAGGGTTTTCTGTTCTTGACTCTCTTTTCAAACAACGTATACTTTGTGAGTGAAGCTGTATTACCCCTTTTCAGCACTTGACAATAGCCAAATCTCTATATCCAGCTTAGGTCTCTTTTCATATTTTAAACCCATATACTCAAATGCTTATCAGACAGTTTCACTTGGTCATTCACATGCGATATATATAAGATCTAACTTTTAAGAGTTTCTTTTTTTTTCTTAATTTGCAATTATTTATGTGTGGTCTAGTTCAATGAATGAGACTGTAATTTACTCAGTCCACCCAGTCAGAAAGAAACTTGAGAGTTATTCTGGAAGATTTTTATCTGCTCCCACATCCAAGTAGGCATGTTGTCCTGTGTATTTTGCTCCTTAACATCTCTTGTTCTTTTCATTGCATACTCCCTCTCCTGGTTGGACTATTTCAGGTCCTAAGTGATTTTGCCTTTAGTCTTGAGGTCCTCCTCCAAGCTGCTACTTTTCTGAAATACCAAGATGGTTACACTGTTGCCTTGCCTAATGCCCTTCCAAGTGATCTCTTTCCCCTACAGGATAAGGTGATAAAGTGAAAAGCCCACTGAACGCCATTCAAGATTTATCAGGATTTGGAGCCCGTTTTCCCCTTCGGCCTTATCCTTCATGGCACCTTTGCCCCGGACCCACACTCCATTCTTGTTGAGCAACATCATTTGTTGATATATTTCTTATATTGTTCTCTCTACATGGACTCCTCTCCTATCTTCTATTCCATTCCAGTTAATAAACACAAACTCACTTTTAATTATTCAACCTCTAGAAAGGCCCACTTAACTCCCCTAAGGTAACACTGAGCACTCTGTCCCTTGTGCTTTTACTGTCTTCTGTAGAGAATTCAGCGTGTTTTGTTTCACTTATTTATTTGCACGTATGTCTCTTTCAGCTAGTCTGTGCCTTGCTTGAGAGTAGCAGTGTATCTCTTTTGTCTTTGCATCTCCAGGACTCAGTTTCAGTGCCTAACAGAGTGAAGTGAAGTCACTCAGTCCTGTCCAACTCTTTGCAGCCCCGTGGACTGTAGCCTACTAGGATCCTCCATCCAAGGGATTTTCCAGGCAAGAATACTGGAGTGGGTTGCCATTTCCTTCTCCAGGAGATCTTCCTGACCCAGGGATTGAACCTGGGTCTCCCACATTGTAGGCAGATGCTTTACCGTTTGAGCCACTAGGGAAGTCCTAACAGAGTGAGTCCTTAACAAATCTTTGTTGAATTACACATTTTCCCAAATCCTCTTTTAGATGAAATAATCTATGTATGTTTTCTTGAGCTTACTTTTGTTTCTTTGTTTGGAATACTCGAAGGTATAATGTAATAGTTGAGACCATGGATTTTGGAACCAAACTGCCTGAATTTAAATCCTGCCTCAGCCACCTTTTAATTATGTAAACCTTTGGCGTGTGTGTGTGCTAAGTCACTTTAGCCGTGTCCGACTCTTTGCGACCCTGTGGACTGCAGCCCGCCAGGTTCCCCTGTCCACTGGATTCTCTAGGCAACAGTACTGGAGTGGGTTGTCATGCTCTCCCTCAGGGGATCTTCCCGACCCAGGGATTGAACCCACGTCTCCTGCAGCTCATGCATTGCAGGCAGATTCTTTACTGCTGAGCCACGAGGGAAAACCAAACCTCTGGCAAGTTACCTAAATTCTTTGTGCCTCAGTTTCTCCATATATAAAATGGAAATAATGGTTACTGCATTGTAAATGTTGTGATGATGAATCACGTTTTATCTTAAAAAGTGTTTAGGAATTGGCAAATACTAAGTACTCAGTGACATTAACTATTATTATTGTTGTTTTTGTTATTATTACTTCTATCAGTATATTTAAACTTCACTTTCCTATTAGGTTATCAGAGCTGATTTTTAGAGTAAATTCAAGCCATTAATATTTCAAAAATTAGATCAAATAATAATTATGACCCCTCAGGACTCCAGAAACAATTGTCAATAAAATCCAGTTAATTTTTGCTCATCCATTCCTGTTTAGAAAAATTTTCATTTTGTTTTCTGTATAGACAAGCAGTGCCAGTCCTTGGTTAGTTTTGCAGTCAAACGTTGTCCATTAAAAAAAAATTTATTTTTTATTGAAGGATAATTGCTTTACAGAATTTTGCTGTCTTCTGTCAAACCTCAACATGAATCAGCCATAGGTATACGTATATCCCCTCCCTGTTGAACCTCCCTCCCATCTCCTTCCCCATCTCACCCCTCTAGGTTGATACAGAGCCCCTGTTTGAGTTTCCTGAGCGATACAGCAAATTCCTGTTAGCTATCCATTTTACATAAGGTAATGTAAGTTTCCATGTTACTCTTTCCATACATCTCACCCTCTCCTCCCCTTTCCCCATGTTCATAAAACTGTTCTCTATGTCTGTTTCTCCATAAACACGTCCATTTGATCAAGAGTCTTCAATACTTCAGGAGGCTATTAATATTTTCCTTGGTAACTTTATGATTTACTGAAGTTTGACTAGTAAGTTATCACTTGATCTATGCATTTCAAATTGTTGGACTTGTTCTAGTTTGAAGTCATCAAAGGAATGATTATATGGACATTTCATATCCTTTTCATTCCTACGTAGTGAGGAAGATTCTAGGGTTAGTGTCTCAACTATGCATGTATGTGGCTAAATCACAGCCTCGCATTTCCCTTACAATTGCCTAAACATCACTGCATAGTGGTATCACACGACTGGGGAGCAGTGCATTTTATGAACGCCATCACACACACAATTCCACTCACACAGTCATAACACATCAGATCAGAAAAAATTTATTAACATAAAGTAAAATGGCTTAGGGACTCTGCAATACTGATCTTTCTCGAATTATTTTACTTTTTTTTTGAAAACATTGAATTCATTACCTTAAGGGTGAGGCTAACTTGCCAGTAGCAGGTTTGAGAGATGAGAGCTAAGGTCAGGGGAGAGATGTTTTCTTTTACAAATAACACTCCGTTATGTATTGTTCTCTGCCACCCACGCCCAAGCAGCTACTCGACCTATGAAACAAACAAATAGCAGGGAAACACAGATAACCCCAGACTTCAGGTTTGTAATCTGACTGTGGCCATCGGCAGCCAGAAATGAGTTTCTTTCTAATCAGCCTTCCATCAGTCCCCAGTCACTCATATAAAGGGGCCTGGAAGGGGAAGATTCGCATTGCGTTTTCTTCAGCACCACGGTTCTGGTCAGCGCCCCGAGAGGTCCGCTGCCCGCCAGCTCCTCTCACCTCACTGTGGCTGCTGCCCCGCTAGTCCCGCTGCTACAGAGGAAGCAAATTACATCGGGACCCATGCAGCCAGCAATGATGATGTTTTCCAGTAAATACTGGGCAAGGAGAGGGCTTTCCCTGGATTCAGCAGTGCCCGAAGAGCATCAGCTGCTCACCAGCTTAACAGTGAGTACTGAGTAGCTGGCACTCCCTAGAGGAGTGTTTTCCAGGCTTGGGATAGTCCTATCCTTGCCACTGGGACACCTACTCTAAACACACACCCTTAATTCCTTCCTCTATCATCTGTCTAACCTGCCTTCCTCCTGCCTCTCTCCACCCTTCCTTCTCTCTCCATAAAGTAAAGCAGGTGTCCTGATCTCTACAGGGCAAAACTTTCTTTCCTCAAAGTTTTTGAGTTGAAAGTAAAGAAGTTCCCAAACATTAAGAATGAGAAGTTCTATGAAACAATGTCTTATATCAACAACCAAAATAAGTGTGCAGAATTTTTGAAAGGACCGTTTATTATGAGTTGGAACAGGGAGAAGAAATTAAATGGATTTTTATGGTTCCTGCAAGATTATTGTGTCTTCTGTAGCCTCTTCCATATATAAAACCTGGTCTTTAAACACAAAGTAATATTTTCTGGTTTTGTCTATAGGTGCTGTTTATTGGAATAAGAGAAAGATCAGATTCCTTTCAAAAGCTTTCCTGTGTTCCTCATTACTCCATTATTTTTGAGTTTAATTGATGGGGTAATGAAAGCAATATACCACTTGTTTCAATATTTAAGGCAGTTTTATTAAAAAAACAGTAACAGAATGAAAAAGTAACATTTTGCAGGATTTAGATTGTGATATGGGGTAATAATCATAGGATTTAATAAAGAAGACAGTGAATGAAAAATATATTCAGATTTATAATTATTAAAACTATTAAATGATATTTCATTACCATATTACCAGAGTTAATCAACCAATTACAATTCAGTGTGTATCATAGAAAAATCTGTTTTAGTATTGTAGCTCTGACTATGTGCCAGAGGGTTGTACTGTCCTAGTATATTATTACCCCTAAAAGTGTTGAAAAGTAATCAGGACAAGTTTTGAAGAACTGTTTAAATCAATTTGCAAAAATGAGTCTAAAACATAAATAAGTTTTCTAACATTTAAATGTTAGAAATGAATATTTGAATGAGATATTACAATGAAGAATTCTGAAGCCATAGTGACCTTCTGGGAGGAAAACTCAGAGTTATCGTTAATGTATAATAACCCTTTCATATAGAAAATACTACTTAAAATATATGAGATCTGTGGCAGATGTTGAGAGCACTACAACATTTGAGTTTTTAATGATGGAACATACTGTCAAATGCCAATGCCTGCGTAAACTTCTTTTGTCCCTCAAGTCATAAATTATAAAATATTTGTTTCTGTGATATATAAATCTAGTGAGTGAGGCAATGGTAACATGTGAAAATAAAGCCAGTAGAGAAATCAGAGGAAGAAAATAACAAAGAACTGTTCTCTGGGTTCCATATCAAATGTGCGTTTCTCAGTTTCATGAGCAAGTAATAGATTGGTATGACTGCAGTCTGTCACTGTCTGCCAGGGAGAAAGTTCTATTTGCCCAGGTCTTCATCTATGTATAAAGAACATGGAAAGGTACACTCCAGTCTGCATTCTGCTGAGTAAGTTTCCAGCTTTATAATTGTGTATTTCTGACAATGTGATCCAAGTTTCTGGAATCTGTCGTTTTTGTCTTTAGCCAGTAGGACTAGTAGTCATTACCTAGTTGTGTATTATTATGGTATCTTGGTTGGCCAGTGAAGTGCTAATATTTTTCGATTTCTCAGATTCTGCTCTTGGCTCCTAATGATGAGCTAGCCTCTTTGTTTCTTGATTTCTTTTTACCCTCCTCTTCCTTCCTGCCTTCCTTTCTGTCTCTCTCCCTCCCTCCCCTCCTTCATCTTTCTTTCTTTTCTTCAGTTTTTTCATGCAGCTGAATTTTTATGGCCACTTTTCAGATATCATCTGCTGACACAGGTGGTCTTCACTGAATACACTCCCATGTGCTGAACTTCTGCAGATAGACTCACATTGACCATGTGGATCTACTTGCAGAATGTAAGGTGATCAATTTCAGTGTATGTTCTGACATATTTCAGCACAAAATTAATATTTTGTTTTTAAGATTAACTGAAAAAATTATTGTGAAAAATATGTTTAGTAATTAATATAGCTTAATTCTATGTTTAGTAATTAATATAGCTTTGATATAATTCAACTAGGCTAACAGACCAAACTTCATGCTATAAAATCTGTTAGAAAGAAAGGAGTTATTCAGACAAGAGACTTTTTTTTTCCTTTTTATTATTTTTTATTTTATTTTATTTTTTAACTTTACAATATTGTATTGGTTTTGCCATATATCAACATGAATCCGCCACAGGTGTACATATGTTCCCCATCCTGAACCCTCCACCCTCCTCCCTCCCCATACCATCCCTCTGGGTCGTCCCAGTGCACCAGCCCCAAGCATCCAGTATAGTGCATGGAACCTGGACTGGCGACTCGTTTCATATATGATATTATACATGTTTCAGTGCCATTCTCCCAAATCATCCCACCCTGTCTCTCTCCCACAGAGGCCAAAAGACTGTTCTATACATCAGTGTCTCTTTTGCTGTCTCATATACAGGGTTATTGTTACCATCTTTCTAAATTCCATATATATGCATTACTATACTGTATTGGTGTTTTTCTTTCTGGCTTACTTCATTCTGTATAATAGGCTCCAATTTCATCCACTTCATTAGAACTGCTTCAAATGTATTCTTTTTAATGGCTGAGTAGACAAGAGACTTTATGATGGTCAGATTTTTGTTGCTATTAAAATGAAGCAAATATGATTTCCCTTTAATTTCAACCATTGGATGATATCTTTGAGCATTGCAAAATAGTGCCCATGAATAAATTAGACCAGTACTTATGATCGATAGTTATAAGTGGCTTGGCAACTTCTCCTTGAGTTTGTATGCTTGCTAAGGGTTCCAGCATATGAATGGAATATCTGAAAAAGAATCTGGTTACAGAGAACTCTGGAATCCTAACTAATACTTTTGTGTGTGTTTCTCCCTTCTTGAAGCTAAATAAAACTAACTCTGGCAAAAATGATGATAAAAAAGGCAACAAGGGAAGCAGCAAAAATGACACTGCTACCGAGAGTGGCAAGACGGCAGTTGTGTTCTCCTTGAAAAATGAAGTTGGTGGATTGGTCAAGGCACTGAAACTCTTCCAGGTGAATGTAAAACATCATTATCCAACTTTAAAAGTGTCTGTGTGCTGGTTTACAAACCTGTCATCTCTTATGAAGTATCACTGAATCCATTTCTAGATAATGTGTTGAAACGTTCAAAGAGACCAAACTTCATGAAGCTCTATAAGAGGGGTTGGTCTGTCAAACAATAAAATAAACATTCATGGAAATAATGGTTTATTAACTCACAGTCAGCCGATTAGTAATTCTGCATACTGTTGTCAGGTGAGGAAGTCGGTACTTTAAAAGTGTGAGCCTCACTCCTGGAAAGGCAAAGACAAAAGAAGCCAAAGAAGGTATCTTTAAATATTAAGAGCTTGCAGCCTGATTCAGTTTGTTCACATTTGATTCATGCATATGTCCTAGAGCACATTGATGGCATAAAATGTGATATGTTAGTATTCAGTTCAGTTCAGTTCAGTTGCTCAGTCATGTCCGACTCTTTGCGACCCCATGAATCGCAGCACGACAGGCCTCCCTGTCCATCACCAACTTCCGGAGTTCACTCAGACTCACGTCCATCGACTCAGTGATGCCATCCAGCCATCTCATCCTCTGTCATCCCCTTCTCCTCCTGCCCCAATCCCTCCCAGCATCAGAGTCTTTTCCAATAAGTCAACTCTTCACATGAGGCGGCCAAAGTACTGGAGTTTCAGCTTTAGCATCATTCCTTCCAAAGAAATCCCAGGGCTGATCTTCAGAATGGACTGGTTGGATCTCCTTGCAGTCCAAGGGACTCTCAAGAGTCTTCTCCAACACCACAGTTCAAAAGCATCAATTCTTTGGCACTCAGCTTTCTTCACAGTCCAACTTTCACATCCATACATGACCACAGGAAAAACCATAGCCTCGACTAGACGGACCTTTGTTGGCAAAGTAATGTCTCTGCTTTTCAATACGCTATCTAGGTTGGTCATAACTTTCCTTCCAAGGAGTAAGCGTCTTTTAATTTCATGGCTGCAGTCACCATCTGCAGTGATTTTGGAGCCCAGATAAATAAAGTCTGACACTGTTTCCACTGTTTCCCCATCTATTTCCCATGAAGTGATGGGACCAGATGCCATGATCTTCATTTTCTGAATGTTGAGCTTTAAGCCAACTTTTTCACTCTCCACTTTCACTTTCATCAAGAGGCTTTTGAGTTCCTCTTCACTTTCTGCCATAAGGGTGGTGTCATCTGTTTATCTGAGGTTATTGATATTTCTCCTGGCCATCTTGATTCCAGCTTGTGCTTCTTCCAGCCCAGCGTTTCTCATGATGTACTCTGCATAGAAGTTAAATAAGCAAGGTATAAGCACTTGTTATTCCCCTAAGCCTCATTGTTTCAAGAACCTAACATGTCTTTTGTAAAGATGAGTCATTCTCCTTATATAGGACCTAGGACTGTGTGTGTGCTAAGTCGCCTCAGTTGTGTCCAACTCTTTGCAACCCTATGGACTGTAGCCCACCAGGCTCCTCTGTCCATGGGATTCTCCATGCAAGAATACTGGAGTCAGTTGCTATGCCCTTCTCCAGGGGTATCCTCCCAACCCAGGGATTGAACACACTTCTCTTACATCTCCTGCATTGGCAGGCAGATTCTTTACCACTAGCGCCACCTGGGAAGCCTGGGAGCTCTGGCTAGCTTTCTCTTGTAGAAACACAGTCATCCAAGTGGGTGGGTTGAAACCTCAAGAAAGATTGTGGTTGAGGGGAAGGTTATAAAAAGCCAGAAAAACTCTTGACTTCTTGCCTGGGTACACCTGACAGCTTCCCTCTCCTTCAGGACATGCCTCTTTTACCAGTGGGTTTTGTTTGGGGGCACTGGCCATAGTTAGAGCTATAACGGGGGCTAGCACCGTTTGGTGCCTTGGGCTGCTGGTGCCATGGAGAGACTGAATTGCGGGCAGAGGTTTCAGACCTGTGTTCTCTTGGCTCGGCTAATCCCTAGCTGCTTCCTAGATTCAGTAGCTTCATTTGTAAAATAGCAGTAATAATTCCTACCTAACAAGGTTGTTGTGCTGAAATAACAGGAGTGTAAGTGCTTTGTAAAGTGTGCAGACATTAGGCATTATTGTGATGCCTCTTTGATGACCATAGAGGGGAAATTAGCAGCCTGATTTGGAAAATATTTCCTTGTTCTCTTCTGACCTTGAAGAAAGGATCAGGTACAATAAACAGTGGTAATGGAAGTTTGGGGAAATATTTTACACATAATGATATCGTCCAGTGCTGTCTCCATACAGTGCCGAATGGCAGGCCAATTCCAAGCTGGGTGCAGTGGAAAAACCCCAGGAGACACAGTCGTCAGCTCTGGGTTTTCACTTGGCCATCAGCTGGTGCTGGGGTCTTAGTTACATCACTTAACCCATCTGGACCCCAGTTTTCTTGTCTAAAAATATCCACTCTGCTTCAACCAAAGTCCACGCAGTGACCCAGTTGTGTGAAGACGCTTAAACGTTGAACCTCATGTTAATCTTACCTTTATTACCTCCCAATTTAGAAAATATGGCATTATTGCAAAACTTATTAAAAACATAAGTAGAGCAATTAGTGGCCTGGTCACAGGATGAGTTTCTTTATACAGAGAAGGATGCTGTGATTTCATCCTGGTCTGGCACTGGAAATTGCCTATCCTGCTGCTGTGCTGAAAGGTCTGAGGCCTCCCGGACTGTACTAGGAGTTATGCTGATAATCAGAGGCTAGTGGACTATTGGGGAGGTATCTGCTTGTCTGGGGGTGGTTAGGATGGAGAGAACTTAGTCTTCAGTTAACTGAGGACAAAGAAACACTAAATCACTGGGGAAATTTAAACCGGAGACTTAAGTGTGAAATTGCGGCCCTGCTTTGAACATCTTATTGTAAGGAGCTTTTACTCATGAAATCCATCATGATAGTTGGCAGCAACACATTCTTGGATGAAGTTAGTTAGCCTGGAGGTTGCTGAAAGAGAATAGTTCCTAAGTGGTTCCGTTAGGGAGTCTTCTTTTATCTTCTTGCCTACAGAGATCCTTCCTTAGCTACTTTTCTTGCTTCCTTCCCCCACCCCACCCCCCTAAATTGTGGGCCACTCTTCGGTCAGTGTTTCCCAAATTTCAGTCATTTTCATGTCACCTTCCCCGTTTCTGCCTTATTTGCCTGCTGTTCATACTATTAATTATTTCTTCTACAATTATCTTAAGTTTTATTTCAGAAGGAAATGTTTTAAAAAAAAAAAAAAAAAAAGAAGGAAATGTTTTATTACTATAAAATCAAGAGTTTGAGTTATAAGTTTTTTGGGAAAATATATATAAAAAAATCAATCAATCTGACAATATGATATATAACAGAATGATAAACTAATTTTTCCCCCCAAATAAGCATGCACACCACCATTGGGATGTGGACTCCTCTAGAAAATGATAATCTTCATAATTATTATACATTTTATGGGGCCCTCTTATTGAAAAAGAGACAGGAAAACCTATGCACAGTTACTGTTCTTATTCATAGAGACAATGGCTGGAAAACATTTCCATGTTTTAGTCAACCAAACAGGGAGATAATTGTCTTTTCCTCTTTTGTGGGCACTTGGCACCTTTCTGCTTACATGTTAAACAAGGACAGTCCATGGCATGTCTTTTGTTGTGCCCTGAAGGTGATTTAGATATGTTGTTTATACTTTCACAGGAAAAGCATGTCAACATGATTCATATTGAGTCCCGGAAATCCCGGCGGCGAAGTTCGGAAGTTGAAATCTTTGTGGACTGTGAGTGTGGCAAAACGGAATTCAATGAGCTCATTCAGTCACTGAAATTTCAAACCACGATTGTGACGCTGAATCCGCCTGAGAACATTTGGACGGAGGAAGAAGGCAAGGCCAGTTTTTGTCTGTTGGGTGATTTTGCAAGCTGACATGTGTTGCAAAGGGGAAAGCTAATATTTTTGAACCTGCACTGTGTTTCCAACAGAGTTGGAGGACGTGCCCTGGTTTCCCCGGAAGATCTCGGAGTTAGACAGGTGTTCTCATCGAGTTCTCATGTATGGTTCGGAGCTGGATGCCGACCACCCAGTAAGTGCCCAGTCAAATCCATCCTGCATGTGCTCTTCCAGCATATGGCAGTGCCATGATGCTTTATCATAGAGCAATTTATTATTTATTCCCTGTAACTGAGAGCAGGCTCTTAAATGATAAAGCTTCTCTATACGTATTCGTTGGCTGGAAGCAGGTTAGAAGGATGGTAGTTCCACCTTGCTTTTATTTTTAAAGGGGTTGGATAAAAGAGGAGGAGAGTATAAACCTTGGAGAGCATTTCTGTAGAAGTAGACAGCCTGAAATATACTTGCAGATGGTGGCCCTGGGAAGAAAGGAGGAAGTGAACTTGGTCGCCTCTTTGGGAAACTAGGGAGGACTTGGTGTTATGGGGCTCAGTGAGAGAGTAAAATTCTCCTTGTTATTTTCCGTGACGGGAAGTAGTTAGGAGCAGAGCAATGTGGTGGACTTCAGTCTCAATGGAAAGGCAGAGGGTGATAGAATCAGACCATAATGGAAGACGCATCTCTCCTTCCTGAATCTATTTACCGCCAACTCAGCTCTACAGCTGTAAAAATGACCACCTTTAAAGAAATATGATATGTAGTAAGCATTTCCCATTATTCCCTCTCTTCCCCTTAACATCAGTTTTTATTTAACGCAAGAGGCCTGAAACTTCTTTATGGTCAGAATGAAGTACAGTTAGTAGCCTGGGAGAAGCAAGCAATATACTCCTTCGTTACAAAGAATTTTCCCCCAGTGCCCTGTGTCTAAAAGTGGTGGGTTAAAGGGTGAAACCCGAGCAGATTGGTCATGCTTATAGGAGTCTTTTGTGGACTGAGGGTAATGGTTTTCAGATATCCATTTTATTTAAATGGAGGAAGTCTGGAAATCTGACAGACTGCACAGTGGTTCTCTAAGTGTGGTCCTGGGACCAGCTGCCTCGGTATCACCTGGGAGCTTGTCTCACTAAGCCCACACGCAAGTGTGAGAACCACTGCTTTAAAGGAAACCAGGACAACTTCAGCAAGAGCGAGCTTTTCAGTCAAACCAGTCTTTTGGCATAAAATACAAACTCAAACCAATTTGTAGCATGCCATTTAGTGGTCAGACAAGCCTAATTCAATTCCATGATTCAAAAAACTGAGTTCGCTCAGACACATTGTTACATTTGCCAGTATAGCTTAAAAATTCAGAATAATTCACAGTAGTTCACATGAAAGGCTCCTGAACTTTAGAGAAATACTCAAAAGTATCTTTAATAATCATCCATTTGTTTATCTTCCCCTTCTCCACCTCAGAGGCGTCAGAATTAGCACAGAAGCCTGATTTAAGATCTTAGCAGTAACAGGACGGCTCAGACACCAGCTGTTAATTTGCAGGATGACCTTGGGCAAGTCCCTCTACTTCTGCAACTCAAATTCTTTACATAAAAAGCGGACATAAAATGCTTATTGAGCTCAAAGGGGTGTTTGAAAGGCCTAGTTAATAAAACAACTGGAAAGCATTTTGGCAAGAGTAAATGCTTAATTCTGGGAAAAGAAATGCTGTATTAAATCATGCAGATCAATGCCTGGACAGTAAAGGGTTTTTTTTGCTAACCTCTCATTTCCAAATGCTCCCCTTAGTCTAGTTTGGAAATTACTCAAGCTAGAGAAAGGGGGTCAGAACAACCACAGGAACCACTGACCTTGCTGTGAAAAAATATATTCTAATACCCAGCATAAATTGTTATATGCTTAATTTTGTTCCATCATTCCTAATTGCTCCCGTCTTATGATACCTTCTCTTATTTTCTATGCAGCCACTTGAGATAATTGCAGGTACTTAGCAATCTCCTACCTGACTCATCATTTTTTACCACATATATTTCTTTTACATAAGCACACCAAATTTTCATTATGCAAAATTTAATATTGCTAAGTTGGTGTTTTTAAAATTATTATTTGATGAAGATACATAAAAGTTTCTAAGGAATTTTTGTGCCTGGGAATAATTTCAGTCCCAAGGCAGGGATTATTATGTTAGGATCACGTTCTTGTGCTGAGATGGCTCACAAGGGGCTTGGAATATGAGTCATGCTGCTGAGGTTCTCAAGAAAGGGTTAAATATGTAGGTGAGTCCATCTCAAACATTAAAGGACGTACAAATCATGTAGATCTTTTCAAAATGCAGGTGGAGGTCCTGAGATTCTGCCTTTCTAGGGAGCTCCCAGTTGAGGCGTACACTGGAGGTCTGGGGACCACACTTTGAATAGCAATGGCACCCCACTCCAGTACTCTTGCCTGGAAAACCCCATGGACGGAGGAACCTGGTGGGCTGCAGTCCATGGGGTCGCTAAGTTGGACACGACTGAGCAACTTCACTTTCACTTTTCACTTTCATGCATTGAAGAAGGAAATGGCAACCCACTCCAGTGTTCTTGCCTGGAGAATCCCAGGGACGGGAAGCCTGGTGGGCTGCTGTCTATGGGGTCGCACAGAGTCGGACACGACTGAAGCGACTTAGCAGCAGCAGCAGACTTCGAGGGTCTTTCAAAGTGGGATTCAAGGTTCCCTGCATAAGGCTCTCATTAAACATGCAGTACCTGAGGGGCTCATCTGAAGCCTACTGAATCAGATCTTCCAGGGATGAACCCTGGAATCTGCCTTTAAATGGATTTACCAGAGAGTCCAGTGAGCTCTAAAGTTTGAGAACTTGTGCCCTAACTCGGTGATTCTCGGCCCTAGCTTTCCATTTAGATAATCTCTGGGAAATTAGAAAAATATACTAATGCCAGCATCTCATCTCAGTGTGCTTACATCAAAACCTCTGGGAATGTGTCCAGGTTTGGAGTATTATTTAAGCCTTGGCAAATGATTCCAGTGTTGTGCCAGGGTTGACCGATTTGGGATAGCTATGCTTGCCAGTGTACATTCAGCTGAGCACTTTTGGGTGCTGGTTGGGTCTTCAGTTCCCCTTGATTTAAATTGAGAGAGGAAGGGTCATGTCTAGCAGATACTCTCTAAGTGCTTGTGCTGCCAGATTTAGCAAATATAAGTATAGGATGCTCAGTTACATTTTCATTTCACATAAACAATAACATTTTTTTAGTATAAGTAATGTCCCAAATACTGCCTGAGTGTCTTATATTTTATCTGGTAACCTTATCCCTGGCATCAATTTACAATGGATGGCCAAGGAATTCTGTGTCTCTGTAATCGCTAGTGTCGCTAGCATCTCTGTTCTATTTTGCCAGTCCGTGCACGTTTCAGTGCTGAAATTTCTGGTTTGCCCATAACGCTTGTGTAATTACCACCATGCTAGGCTGATGAGCCATGATGAGTAAATCACTCTCTTGTGTGCCTGGAAAAGGTGCAGGTGTTTGCCAAGGAGATAGTCAAGATTCTTTGGGAAGCCCAGCAGATTACGGTGCTGTTACCATGGTGTCTGGTTTGGCAGGAATCAGGGAACAGATGCTCAGATTTTCACATAACTCTTTTCCTTTCGTCGCGGCCTGCTTTCTCTTTGAGTCTTAAGGGTGCTTGGAATTCTTCAGTTTTACCATCCCAGGTTCCTGGGTGTGACTAGTGAGTGTTTAAATCCGCACTTTCTAGCACTTTCTACCTCTGTGGCATAAGACCTTTTTCTTAGGTCGCAGACCCATTTGTAAAGGTGGTCACAAATTTTGTAACTGTAATCACAGATTTTGTATATAGACATTGAAGGCTCTGTCAGCCTGCTTTTGAACTCCAGTTTAAAGACCCCCAATTCATAGCGAAAAAGAGAGTGCTAGCCTTGAGGGTGGGCGCACTTCCCTTCTGCAGGGCCTTCGGGTGACCTCAGGGCACTCACTGTCTCCCTCTGTTGCTGACCTTTTGTCATTGCTGAGAGAAAGGCTCTTGGCAGTGGACGTTCTTTGTTTCTGTTCGGCATTCAGTCCTGTGAAGATTTCTGACCTCAAAGCCAGTTCTCCTTCAGCCGGAAGAGAGAGCAAAATGAGCTAAGTTTCCCCTTAAACGTGTCTGAGTGGATGCCGACTGGGCAGAGGCGGCTCAGGCCTTTGTGGGCCTGTCCCGGTTCTCCTCCCGGAGCCGTGGTCCCGGCAGCCTGTCTTCTCGCCCGACCTTCTTGCCCAGAATGGCCCTCCTGTCTTGGGTTTCCTTCAGGGCTCCAGGGGTTGCAGAGGTAAGAAGTTAAATTGAAACCATACCATCTGGGCTTCCAGCTGTTTGAAGAAACACCCCTGGGAAGATTGTCTGAAGGTACCTGAAAGAAAGGGAAATTGAAAGTCTGTTGACAAGAGAGACTCTTGAGTAAACCAGGAAGTCCTCTTAGAAGGATTCCACTTGATAGGAGAATGACAGACAGGATGGTTAATTTCCCAAGAGCGTGATGATGGGTAAAATCTTGAACTTGGCTGAAAACTAGTCAGAATTATAGGAACTCAGAGGGAAATGGAGCTAGCTTGCTATCCTGTGTCTGGATCCCTTGTAATAGATTTTGCTATACTATACTATATTATACTATGCTATACTATACTATAATCGATGTGGCTATACTCATAACGTACAGCAAAACCTCTTTAATTCATCCTAATTTGGGATTTTGATGATTATTCTGAGTGATAGAATTTTAATGCATGAACATTTACTGGTTATTTGCACAAGGCAATTAAATTTAGGTTAACTCACTGAAAAGCCATGTTAAAGGGATCTGTTTTATTGAACAGATAAGATTAATTTGTAATTAAGATCAGTTACATGTAAATGATACTTGAAAACCAAAGGATATTGTTCACAATATCAATTTGCTTAACTAAGCCATTCTGCTTACTTACGGCGAGGTTAACTTTAGTCTGAATTCCCACGCATCTCAAATTAGGATAGCCCAAATTTAATGAAGTTTTACTGTAAGTACAGTTTGCTTCTGCTCTGTCATCAAGGTGGTCATCCAAGGGGGAAAATTACGTTTGAATTGGACACTCAATAAACATCACAGCAATTTTCTTTTAGGCCTTCTGCAACTAACTTTTTTGGCAGCCTGTTAAATGACTTCATCTCTTTTCTGTTTAAGGGATTTAAAGACAATGTCTATCGACAGAGAAGAAAGTATTTTGTGGATGTGGCCATGGGTTACAAATAGTAAGTACCTGTGTGACTCTTTCCTGTGACTTGTTGCTGGCGGGTTAGGTAGAGCACATGCTGGGTTAAACAGATCTGTCTTCCCGTCCCTTTTAACTTTTGCAGAAAGCGGACATCAACCATTTTATACACTAACCAACTCTGTAGGCTTTAAATGCCAACACGGATATTTGACATGTGGGTATAATTGCAAAATAATGCGTGTTGTGGGCCAAATGCCGAGTGCTACATTTTTGCCATGGTACTCAGAGCTCAACTAAGGCAAGGAGCCATTTCTGTACACTCTGCAGGGCCTGGGAAATGTGTTTTTCCTGTTTTTACTTTTGACTTGACTTTTTAGTAACTCCCTTCCATGTCCAGCTTCCCCAGTGAAAGTAGAGGACCCCACAAGAATGACGAAAAGGCTCATGTAAGCAGCCATCACAGAAGAGATGTGGTTGTTTTATAGGAAAAGGAAACTTCCTATAACCTGGAGCGTTTTTGTTTTTTTTAGTTATTTATTATTTGGCTGCGTGAAGTCCTAGCTGTGGCGCTCGGGATCTTCCGTCTTCGCAGCAGTGTGTGGACCGGGGATCTTTAGTTGTGGCATGTGGGATCTACTTCCCTGACTAGGGATCAAACCCAGGCTCTCTGCCGTGGGATCCCAGAGTCTTAGTCACTGGAGCACCAGGGAAGTCCCTAAACTGGAAGAGTTTCATCCCCAGTCGGGGATTATGCTTGAGGTGAAACTGGAGAGCCTTGGCACTGGGCCAGGTGGCAGTGGCAGGAGGTTTGTGACTGGCAACAGTGAGTGGTGGTGGCCGCAGGCCACACCTGGAAAGATGGAGCGGACGTCAGGCCTCTGTTTCTTCTGCTCACACTAATAAAAATCACGCACAGACCATCACCGCGCTGTCGCTGCTTTCCTTTGGTGTTCAATCAGCTACGTGAATCTTGTGAACAGAACACACTGTAAATCCATACCGGGTAGGGAAGTGTCTTTCTTCCTCTCATTGAGGCTGGTGAGAGGCTTGACTGTTGTGTGGGGCAGGTTTGTCCTTGGTGAGAATTCGGGACATTACGTGTGTTCTAGAGGGTACCCGTGTTTCCTTTTTTTATTTAAAGGAATCTGACACACAGGTCCTTAGAGCAAAGTGAGCGGATCCCCCCACACCTCTGGCTGGCGGTCCTGTGCTCATTTCTAACCTCCTCTGATGCTTTGGATGCTCTTCCCTCTCCCAAGGCACCCCTCACTCTTTCTTATAAGCATGAAAAACGGGGACTCTTCGGCACGCTTTTCCGTGTGTGTCTCCTCTCATCCTGACTCTTCTGTTCCAAGCAGGTTCTTGAGCCTCTTTAGACAACGGTGCCTTTTTGTCCCCTTGCAGCAGCAGCGTGCTCACGGCTTGCCCTGGCCCGGGCCTGACCTCACGGCCCTTGCATCCTCAGCACCATCGCTGTTAGCTCCATCTCCCAGGGCCCCCAGTCAGATTGCCCAGTGAAGACTCTGATGGGCAATATGCACCTTTTCACATCAGGCCCTGGTAGATGGCCATGACTTTAATATTGGTCCCCTTGGTTCACAGACCCTCCCTGTGAAATCTGGTCATGTCTGCATAGACAGAGGGTAGGCAGGACAGGCCTTTGGGCACGAGCTGCCCAGGACATGGTAAAAGCTCAGTTCTTGGCAGAGCCTTTTTCTTTAGATAAAACAGACAGACAAAAATGTATTTAATACACAGATGCTCTATGGAATGTATTATATATATAAGAACAATTGTATGTATGTGTGTGTGTGTGTGTATGTGTATATATATATATATATATATATATATAAAGGATTTTGTCAGCATAGGGATCAAGTGTGTGTGTGCGTACTGAGTCATGTCTGACTCTTTGTGACCCTGTGGACTGTAGCCCACCAGGCTCCTCTGTCTCTGGAGTGGGTTACCATTTCCTTCTCCAGGGCATGTTCTCAACCCACAGCTGTTGCTGCACCTCCTGCATTGACCAGTGGATTCTTTACCACTGAGCCACCAAGGAAGCCTGTAGTTACGATCAAGGGACTACCTCAAATATTAGTTATTTCTTCTTGTGGACCCCAGAAATTGGACCAAGACAGGCTTACAATGTAGTGACACTAGTAGAAACTGGTATACGTGAGTCCACCCGTTTCAAGGAGCACTGATAATGGGGAGTTTTATGGTCTTAAAGAAAGCATATTTGTCTGGAGAGGAGTGGAAAAGAGCATATAGTTATAATGATGAAGGGTGAGGCCCTCAAAGTGTTAACAAGAGCTTGCAGTTGCCATTTTCCATTAGCTAAAGTGTGAAATTGAGGCCTGGTGTCTCCAGAAAATGAAAGTAAAAACTGGAGGTTGGACGGGCTGCATGCAGGTGGAGCAGTCCAGGATCTGGTTCCCGTTTGGAGGGGACTGACTCCTAGTAACCGAACGTGCAGGAGGCTGAGATAGGCAGGGCACTGCCTCTTCATCATTACCTACCTAGACAGAAACCATTCTTCTGCAGTCCTGATGCCAGGGAGGTCAGATTACACTAGTCAGTGGATACAGCGTCAAAGCAAAGGGTGTTTGGATAAGAGAGTTTGGAATCCAGGGGCCTTGTAACCCTCTCCCCCTGGACAGTGCTGACCATAAAGAATAAGAAAGTGGTTCAAAGCTGGAGTTTTGGAGTCAGACAAGGTGGAGTTGGAGTTCTAGCCTCCCTGCTCCCTAGCTGGTAAGCGCCTCAGGCCCTCCTTCTGGGAAGTGTGTCTGACAGGAGGGCCCATCCCGGGGCTGTCAGGGCTACGAGAGAGTGTGTATGCTGTGCTGAGCACGAAGGTGGCTCGCAGTTTGTGATCATGGGTGTCAGTTACTGCTCTTACATCCACCCCCTCCCTTTCCTCAGGCTGGCTTCTGCTTCCATTGATCTACTGGCTCATTCTTTAGCCATCTTAATAGCACCATTTATGTACCATCTTAGGAAATACTATAGTTTGAACATCCTGAGAAGTAATGCTTGAAAGAAAATCTCTCCAGTTTCTCATTTAAAAGGCTGCTCCTAGACTGATAACTCTTCATGCTGAACAGCCTCCCTCTTTATGGAGAAATTTCATAGAAAACAGTCACATTCCCATTTGGGTATGTGTGGGAAGCTGCCAAGATGCTGAGAAAGATCACCCGTTGCCTCGGGTGCTTCTTGTAAGTGGATGGTGTGAGGGGAGTGCCTGCCGGGAGTGGTGGGAAACACAAGCCTAGGACTTGAGGGAAGTGGAGAGAAAAGGATGGTTCCTTAATGCCCTTCATGTCGTCATCACTGTGGCTTCTCTGACTTTGAGGATGGATATGGGCTAGCTGTTACGCATGTGTGTGCATGTGTGCAGGCTCATATGATGGTGCTGGTGGGTTGGGGTACAAGTTCTTACAAATCCCAAGTGGGCCTGAGCCATGGTCTCCAGTGTGCCATGCGGTAAGGAAGGTTTCCTTTTGGTTTAACAGAAAAAAAAGATGCAATTTCTAATTGCAATATGTATTTTCTAGTGCTATCGGCTTTCCAAGTGAGCAAAGGGGAAAGATGTCAATACAATAATTACTTAAGTTCACTTGAGTGGCTTCTGGAAGCATGCTGTGACTGCATTTTTCCAAACTGAAGCTTGGAACCACTGGCCTGAGGAGCCAGATTATTTGAAATTGGGGTGGTCCTGAAAAAAATTCAGCAAGTGAGGTTTCTGCAAATATAGTTTGGTAATAATAAAATTAGGGACTATTTGAACATGGGGAAAATAATTCCGTTCCCTGTCGATAGTTCGTTCAGGCTTTATAGACACTGAGAAGGTCAGAAATATAGATGGAGATGGAGCACAGATATTTTAGTGGTGTCGTAGCAATTGGCAGGATGGAGTCTGAGGTGTCAAAAGATGAAGAGAAGGAGAAGAAGCGAAATACAGAATAAGGTATTTCTGGGGAAAGAAGCCCTCTGGGGAATCCGTGTTGAATACCATATTTTCTATGATAGTCCTGAAAGGATAAAGCAGGGGGAAAGAATCAACACAAGCAAAGAGAAATGAAAAAATTCCACTCGATGATGGAAAAACAGCAGGCTCAAAGTCTGTGTTGCCATGAGACATAAAGCGGAAAGGGAGTGTGGCCGCGCGGCATGCTGAGAGCTGTGCATAGGGGCCACTCAGGGGGTTTCTGATTGGCAGAGCTGCCGGGAAACAGGACTGATTACCCGGAGGCCTGTGGCTGCTGCAGACATGCCTGAATGGTGGGCCGCGAGGCTCTGGAAGGCCTGATTGCCTGGCCAGTAACAGCAGAGGAAGCCTTCATCAGTGCAAATATCACTCTCCATAGCCAACCTGAGATGGAAGGCGGTGGATGGGGAAGGAATACACTGTTTCTGAAATCATCTGTGAGACACCCTGTCCCCCAAACCCTGATCTCCTCCACCCAAATAAAAGAAATCCTGGCATAAACAGAAAAAGAAGCCTCCTGCTTAGATAATGTGACAGGTACACGGACATGTACTTCAGAGGAAATGGAAGTGCATGGCGGTGGGGTGGCAGATGGTATGTGGAGGAAGAGAAAATTTTGACTGTGGTGCTGGGGCTGTCAGGTCTGAAACTCTTCAGTTCTGTGTCATTGGCATCTTTGTATTTAACGCTGGTGTTTAGCTGCTACATGTCTGTAGGCTTCACGACTGTTACACTGTGGGGAAGAGAAGTCAGTAATATACATATTTAATTGACTAGATATAAACACATCTTTCTTTGGGAGCTATTGTAATGATTATTCCTCAACAATAGGCATGTATATTTAATTATAATTTTGGTGGGGGGGAGCTGTACTTTTTTCAATCCATCTTATTCTCTTGGAAAAGAGGCCCTGAGCTCTGACTTTAATCATGCCACTCCTGTTTGCTTTAATTTAATATGACTGTGATTGTGCTTTGTTGTGAATGTACTTTCTTCTGGTTGAAATTGAGGAGGTATATGATTTTTTGGGGCTCCAAAATCACTGTAGATGGTGATTGCAGCCACAAAATTAAAAGATGCTTACTCCTTGGAAGGAAAGTTATGACAAATCTAGATGGCATATTCAAAAGCAGAGACATTATTTTGCCAACAAAGGTCTGTCTAGTCAAGGCTATTTTTCCAGTGGCCATGTATGGATGTGACAGTTGGACTGTGAAGAAAGCTGAGCGCTAAAGAATTGATGCTTTTGAACTGTGGTGTTGGAGAAGACTCTTGAGAGTCCCTTGGACTGCAAGGAGATCCAACCAGTTCATCCTAAAGGAGATCAGCCCTGAGATTTCTTTGGAGGGAATGATGCTAAAGCTGAAACTCCAGTGCTTTGGCCACCTCATGCAAAGAGTTGACTCATTGGGAGGGATTGGGGGCAGGAGGAGAAGGGGACAACAGAGGATGAGATGGCTAGATGGCATCACTGACTCGATGGACGTGAGTCTGAGTGAACTCCGGGAGTTGGTGATGGACAGGGAGGCCTGGCGTGCTGCGATTCATGGGGTCGCAAAGAGTCGGACACGACCGAGCGACTGAACTGAACTGAACTGATGAATCTCATGTTTTTCTCGTGGGGCTGTTTCCTCTTTGATTTTCTTTTCTCTTTTTTAAGTCCATGGAAACTGAAATGTAAACAAGCAAATGCAAATGTCAATAGATAAGGTAAACAAGAGAGTTTCAACATATCAGAATTTGCTTAAAGTTGAAAATTCCATAAATTGCCAAGAAAACTCTGATTTTAAATACAGGAGTCCCAGTGATTCCCTAACATCACTCAGCCTCCGTTTTCTCACCTGTAAAATGGAGATGATAGTATTTCTTCCATCTCTCCCCCAGGAGTGTTTCAAAGATTGAATGAAATCAATGGAGCATTGCTGTACTTTGAACTTTACTATTACCTTTATCAAACAACAGTGAAAGAGTCTAGACCAGAAAGCTCTGGGGCTCGCTTCGACCCCTGACCCCCTGGCAGGGCCTTGGTTGCTTTCTTCGGTTTCTCTGTTGATCTGAGAGGCAGTGTGTGGGTCGGCTAAGAGTGTAGGAATTGGAGCTGGACTGTCTGGGCGAATTCCAGCTTTGCCACTTACCAGCTGAGTGACCCCTGCAAACTGTTTGTTTTCTGGGCCTCAGTTTCTGTATCTGTGAAATGGAGATAACTCAACCTCTGCTCTGTGGGGTTGCTGTAAGGATGAAATGAGCTAATATGTCAGCAGCACTCTGAGTGTTGCACAGGAACTGCGATGTAAGTATTTGCTGATATCGTTACAGTACTTTTCTCACTTCAGTCCATCTCTCCCTTTCGTCTGCCCTCATGACCTAAATATTTTTATTACACTTTGGTGAACACCGTTCGTCATTCCCCTTGGCCAACACTTTCTTCAAGCCCTGACTTTTGTCAGATTTTTATACTGTTTTATTCATTGCTGAGTAACAACCCCCAACTTGGGCAGCTTTAAACAGCAAAGTTATTATCTGACGAAGTTTCTGAGGAACAGGGGTTAAGAGCAGCTCGGTTGGGTGGATCTGGATTAGGATGTCTCATGATGCTGTAGTTGATCAGGGAGGCAGTCACCTGAAGGCTGGACTGGGGCTGAGAGGCCTTGCTCCCAATATGGTCACTCACATGGCTGTTGGCCGGAGGCCACAGTTTCTTGCAACATGGGCCTCTTCAACGCACTGCCTGAGAGTCCTCCGGATATGGTAGCTGGCTTTGTCCAAGTCAAGTTTCCAAAGGAGAACAAGGCAGAATCTACCATGCTTTTAAAAACTCAGCCTCAGAAGTGGCTCACCAGTACTCCTAATGCATTCTGTTGGCTTCAGAGCCCAACTTTGATACACTGTGAGAGGCGACTACAGAGTCACGATGCCAGGAGCTGGGGTTCATTGGCTACTGTCTTGGAGGCTGGCTACCAAATACATTTAACTAGTGTTTAACTTTATTTCTTTACGACCCTCCCCAACTACTGTGGCACAGTGAGTGTGAATGCATTATCTGCTGAACTAGTTGTTGTGAGAGCAGAGGTAGCATGGTGTGGTGGAACATGTGACAGAACCTATAGGCTTTGGAGCTAAACAGAACTGGGTTTGAATTCCTGTTCCATCACTTACAAGCTCTGTGGCCATGAGCGCTGCCCTAGTCTCAGTGCCCGTGTCTTAAAATGGGCGCAGTGTCCACCTTGTATGTTTGGGAGGATTGTCAGTGCTTCAGGGCTCAGATGCTGACTGGTACAAGCTGGGGTTGATTCCATGATCGATATGATTATTATTATCACGTGCTGAGTAGCTGATGGTTCCTTGATTCCATGCAATCATCTGTTAAGCTTTAAAATGAACAAAGTACCTTAAAGAACGAATGAATTAGGGAATTTCAGGCCCCGACAATAGACTAGGTTAAAGAAGCTTAAAAAGAAAATGTGTGTGGTGTGTTTATATGTGTGTGTACACTATTGTGTCCTGTAACTCATGCACACAGCTGGCTTCTTCAGTCTGAAAAATTGACTCTCTGCAATACCTTTGCAGGCCAGTGGATCTCAGCTAAGGTCAGAGGGAGCAGATAGAGGCTAGGCTGTGTTGGATTCATTTCTGAATAACTGATGGTGATAGAAATGTTCACCAAAGCTGGACTTCTCAGCTGTAATGCACAGGGGGTTTTAGCTTCCTTTTGTTAAATTCCTGCC
Organism: Bos taurus; assembly: GCF_002263795.3. NCBI lineage: Eukaryota > Metazoa > Chordata > Mammalia > Artiodactyla > Bovidae > Bos > Bos taurus. The sequence goes on from NC_037332.1 coordinate 1,562,172, forward strand.
ATCTGCTGGACATGGTATTAATTAAACATGCTGCTTATGGTCTTCCAGTAAACTCTCAATGAGCCTTCGAGATAGGTATGCAGTCTCATTTTGAAGGAGATAGGTATGCGATCTCATTTTGAAGATAAGGAAACTGAAGCTCAGAGACATTAGGAAACACACTAGAGGTGACGAGCTGATAGTATCACCTGGATAAGCACCCGTGGTTGATGCTTTAATTTCTCTGAAGCTGAGTAGTAAATGGAAAAGTAGAACGAAAGCAAATATTTGTAATCCTAGGTTTGTTTCCCAGATGACCAGAATCGTTTCTGAAAAAGACCACTTTCAAGTGTGCCTCCCTTACAGAATCTAAATGTCTTTCTTTGCTCAAGAAGGCACATCTCTTTCTTTTTGGTCTGGAAGTGGCTGTAGCATTTCCCTTGAGATAAGTTGAATATAATAGTGACAGAAGTAAGGGACTTGGCATTTTAAAAAGTCATTCTTCTCTTTACAGAATTCTCAGATGTTTGAAATGCACAGTTCTTGTGTGTACTTAATACACTTCAGACTTTATGAAGCCAGGACTTCGGCTGGCCCTGTCTGACTGCAAGGCTATGCTGTCTCTCCTGGGTGCCTGGGACATCTGTCTGGCCCTGGCATGGCAGAGCCGCATCCTTGCCCCGAGCAGCGACTTCACTCTGTCTCAGGCCCTGAGCTCCTCTCCTCCTGCTCGGAGCCTGACCCTTGGAGGATATATAACGGCTGGAAATAAACATGGTTGGGTTGAGGCTTGAAAAACAATTGCCAGGGATTTGTCCCTCTCTGGCTTTTTCTAGTTGCTAGACTATTTCTTGATTTTTTTGATTTACAAAATTGCACCTTTTATGATTCATTTGCTCAAAGTGTAAGTACACAGCTAAACAAATATTCTAAAACAAAATAGCCCCAAATGGGAACTAGCATATTTGAAAAGTGCAATCACCCAGCCCAGCAGGCTCATTCAATTTGGGTGAGCTTGTGAATATTCTATTCAGCGCCATCAGAGGGAGAAAGAGAGAGAAAGCTTTCATTCAACATGGAGCTATGATAACTTTGAGCTCCTCTTCCTATCAAAACAGAGACGGGCATTTTTTTACCACCTTCCTTCCTCCCACCTACAGCCCCACATACCCCTAGTCGTCAAGATGAAACGCCCTGGGACTAAGGTTCGGCAATGCATTGTGCATTCTAAGCTGTTGTGCTCAGTGGCTCAGTTGGGTCTGACTCTGCAGCCCCATGGACTGCAGCCTACCGGGCTCCTCTGTCCATGGGATTCTCTAGGCAAGAATATTGGAGTGGGCTGCCATTTCCTCCTCCAGGGGATCTTCCCAACCCAGGGATAGAACTCATGTTTCTAAAGATGTTGAATAGATACATAATTGTGGACTGGGTTTTCCTTGGAATAAACATATTGGATTTCCAAGCCAGCATCTCACCTCTTAGGAGGTCTCAGTTTTCCCTTCGCTAGATGATTCAGCAGGATTCAGCCAAAGGCTTGTAAATGATGATCAGAGACAAAAGCTCTTCCCGGTCTCTTACCCAGTACTGTGCATTTTGGGGTTTACCTGCTCACAGGTAGCTTTGATGATTTAGCTTATGTTTGAGCTAGAGAATTACTGATGCTGAGTTGTTCCTACGAGGCATTTGCAATTATTGCAACTTGCAGAAAAATAACTGGGGTGGCTCCACCTCTCCACCTTTCCAGAAATTTCAGTTGACCTTAGCATTTCTCATTTCATGTGAGAAGAGCCATGATTTATGGACCCTGCATGGTTTCAGAATATAGCTTAAAGGACTGCATTACTAACAGGACTCGTGAGTGCCAAGTTACCTATTTTTAGATAGCGGAATCTTAATTGGAAATGTAACAAATAGAAGGTGGAGCAAGAAGGAAAGAGAAAAGTTATGCTTTCTTAACAGAAAAAAAACTTAACGGGGGTTCCAAGTTTTTTTGCTTAACAACATTTTCCTCATCCATTTCATTGGCAGATGGCCACCTTGATGAATTATGCGGTCTATGGTGATGGGGGACCGGGTTTAATTTTTTCCCCTCTCTGCCCATTTGAGAAGAGGCACCTGAGAAGGCAAATATGTTTTCTCCCTGACTGAGCTAATTTTATCCTATTCCATTATCCTCCATTGATTTGCTTTCCCAGCTTTTGAATGAAACTGAGATGTATGTGGCTGTTTGGGTACTTTGTGACTCCTGCATAAACACCAGTTGTTGATGCTTTAATTTCTTTGAAATGGAGCGGTAAATTGAAAAGTAGAACAAAACCAAATATTTGTCGTAATGGGGTCATTTCCCAGATGACTTGAATAGTTTCTGAGGAAGGTCACATTACAGATTTCAAGAGTCTCTCTGTCTTGGAGAATCTAAATATTTTTTTTATTTCTGCCCAAGAGGCAATGCTTTCTTCTTTTTTGTTGTCTTAAAAAATATCTGCATAGCCCCTTCCATTTGACATAGGTGGTATCATACACAAGTTGAAAGCAAAAGCAACAGAATTAAATAACATGGGTTTTTAAAAAGTTATGCTCTGTATAGAGTTCTCAGTATATTTTAAATGCACAACTCTTGTATGTATTTAAAAGACATCAGGCTTCATGGAGAATCATTTTCGTGCCAAATGTTTCTCTCTACCTGAAGTTCAACTCAATGGCTGAAAGGAAGGGAGCCTGAGGATTCCTAAGAAAGACAAAAGGGAAAATGGATTTGGAAAAGTTTTCTCCGTTCCATTTTTGGGGCTTGGTGGGTTTTTCAGGTGTGTGTCAGTGCTTTAGTAGAATGCTGTCTGCTTATAGCACGGCTCCCACAGCTGGGGAAGAGGAACGCGGTGCCACCGGGGTGACTTACTGAGAGGACCTCTGCACCAGACTCTAACATCTTTCATGGGGAGTGAGGTGTGAGTGCTTTTACTTTGCAATGATTTCCACAAACATGAAGGATTAAAATTACTTCCACAACTGCTGTCTGAGAGGTGAATGGATTTATAAGGAAGAATGTGGTTTTTCATCTCCAGACCCATTTCCAACCCTGCAGGGAAGTGATGAAATCTTTTTCATTTCTATACACCTGGAGGAAGTGAACCAACTATATTGAGTACCTTTAGATATGAGGCGTTGACCCTGGAGCTTTGCAAAGATGTCCCATTTCATACTCTGTTGTGCGGTTGTCTTACTTCCCTCAGTTTCAAACAAGGAAACAGAGGCCAAACTCAGTGCTAGGTAGACTAGATTTTGCACTGAGGCCTGTTGGTTTAGAGTGGGGTCTCCAGAGCTACCGTTTCTGAATCCCAGCACTGCTATGCCACTTACTGTTTGATCTTGGCTAGATTACTATGTCTGTAAGCCTTAACCTCCTTAACTATAAAGAGTCATTTAATCACTGTATAAGGGCAGTGGTACAGAAGAAAATCCATGTCATGTGCTATGAGATTATTGTTATTATTACAGTTAAGTGGACGGTGGACAAATGGAGGCTGCTGTTAGGCCTATGAGCTGTAGGGTGACTGCATTCCATCATCCACTCCTGAAAGAGGCAGGTGGGGGCCCAGCAGTCAGCAACATTTGGTCCCTGTTGATCAAGATGCAGGATATAGGGGATTTGAACTTGCGGTTCTGGGATACCCTAGCCTGAGTCTCTTCATCCTAAAATTGACCTGAGATTGTTGGCTGCTCTTAACTTTTAGCTCTTTTCTGGGCTGCATTCTCTGAGTTCCCCTTCCCTGTGTCCCTGTATCAGTGGATGTTAGACGCGCTGTTGCTGCTGTTGATATTTAATTTCATGGTAGTTTTGACAGAAGAAAATCACTCCTCTAGAATGTGGTGAGGGCTTTCTGCAAGGTAAGAAAATGGTGGGAAACCCTATCCTGGGGTGCACAGGACAAATAAAAACATAATTTCCAGGAGTTAAATCTCTCTCCTGGAGGCTCCCTAGGTGTAGTAGTTTATTTTCATTATGTCTCTTGTACAGGCAGCACCAGTATTAACAATGTGAGCAAAAACACTAACGTTTTTGTTTGCTACCATCTGAAAGTTCCTTAGGGCCTATAGACTCATTTACGAAAATTCATGTGTGCAACTCATTTGCAAAAGCAAATAAAATATGTGATCATAAGTGCTCTTTACCTGACTGGCCTAGGGGACTTGCTGAAAATGAGTTTGTGCCTTTACAGTTTTCTCTCTGGTGTGGTTTAGCAGTCCCCAAGCGCCCAGCTCCTCATCAAATGAACCCCTCATCGAGCCACTTAAGGTCAGATGACTTGAATGGTTGCAAATCTTGGTATAACTCAAGATTTAAGTCACTGTACTGATCTGTGAGTTTCCTTTTTGAAAAATATAATTTAATCATTATGGCTGTGGCATTGAAAATATCTTTGAAATTTCATTCATTAAGATACCTAGCCAACTTTGACAATCTCGGGGTGGGGGGGATGGGGTAGGAGATGGGAGGGAGATTCATGAGGGAGGGGACACGTGTATACCTGTGGCTGATTCATACTGACCTGTGGGAGAAATCAACATAATATTGTAAAAATAAATAGATTAAAAAACAGATGTCTAGCCAAGGAAACGTCTCTGTATTTAGTTATGTCCCTTTGGGCTTCCCTGGTGGCTCAGAGGTTAAAGCGTCCGCCTGCAACGCAGGAGACCTGGGTTCGATCTCTGGGTTGGGAAGATCCCCTGGAGAAGGAAATGGCACCCCACTCCAGTACTCTTGCCTGGAAAATCCCGAGGACTGAGGAGCCCGGTAGGCTACAGTTCATGGGGTCGCAAAGAGTCGGACGCGACTGAGCGACTTCACTTCACTTTGGGTTTGCACAGGCTGCTTTCTTTCGTGGTGATTTTGGCTACAAGTGTGAGGGGTGACAATGCCTAGGAAACCCAAGTGAGAAAATTAGAAACGCGAAACCTCTGCCTGTAAAGTAAGCAGGACATAAAATTAATCGGAAGTTTCCAGAAAACGTATAGAAATCTCAAAGTCTTTGGAGCTGCTTTTTCCATAGCAATTAAAATACATGAGACAGGGATGAGGTAAGACAAATACCTGTCTGCCAGACTTTTGGATAAACAACTGTACTTTTTTCCAACCGTTAAATGTGTGGCTTGTTTTATTCTGATTGATTGATTTACTTATTAACAAATATTATTTATTGAACACCAGTCTGTTCGAGGCTTTGTTCTGGGAGTGGACAAGGCTATAAAAATGAACAAAGCAAACAAAAGTCCCTATCTTCAAGGAGTACCCATGGTAATGGGGCATAGATTGAGCAGAATAATAATTTGGATATTTTACTTGTTTATAAGTAATTTGGATATTTTACTTGTTTTCCCCCTGAGTACTACTGATAGTAATTTATCATAAAGTTATTGAGTGTCTTTTGAAGGATGATTTTATCAAATTCGAGAGCCTCAGACTTTTCTCACTGACTCTTAAAAATCAGTAGATGAAAATGGCATTTGCCTTCTGGTTAAACTTTAATGGACTTTATCTACTTTACTGAGAATTTCTTTCTTTTATTCTTATTTGTAGCAACATTTTTTTTTCCAGTCTCAAAGACATGAGCCATCATCTTGTGGGACATTTATTGACTATATGGTTCTACTCTGGTGACTCCGGGCTGCAGGCGATGCTACTCGTGAAGGTGGTGTCAGCCAGCACAGTGTTAGGTGCTGGGATGGTTACTGGCTGCGGGGGAGACTCATCCAGGACTGGTTTCCACATGTTGGTGTGTCACCTGGTTTTTAGCAGTATGACAAATGCTGAGCAATATTAATAAGTTTTGAAAATAATGAGTATTTCCCTTTTTAAATATTGTTGTTGTTCAGTCGCTAAGCTGTGTCCAGCTCTTTGTGACCCCATGAACTCCAGTCTTCCCTGTCCTCCACTATCTCTCTCCATTTCTCCTTTTACTATCTCCTCTTTCACTATGTCCTTCACTATCTCCCAGAGTTTGTTCAAACTCACGTCCATTGAGTTGGTGATGCCATCCATCTCATCCTCTGTCACCTGCTTCTCCTCTGTCGCCCCCTTGTCCTGCCCTTAATCTTTCCTAGCATCAGGGTCTTTTCCACTCACTCAGTTGGCTCTTTGCATCACATGGCCAAAGTGTTGGAGCTTCAGCGTCAGTCCTTCCAATGATTTTCAGAGTTGATTTCCTTTAGGATTGACTGGTTTGATCTCCTTGCTGTCCAAGGGATTCTGAAGGGACTTCTCTAGCACCACAGTTCGAAAGCATCCGTTCTTTGGTCCTCAGCCTTCTTTATGATCCAACTCTCACATCCATACATGACTACTGGAAAAAACATAGCTTTGATTATATGGACCTTTGTCAGCAAAGTGATGTCTCTGTTTTTTACAATTGCATTAGATCAAAATCAAGATTATTCTTAGAATAATGTTGGAATCGTGTCAGTCTCACTTTGCCATATTCTTATGTGCTCTGGATGAGAAGGAGAGAAGGTGAATTACAGATAGGGAATGAGGCAGAATTCAGGGTATGCCCAGCGAGAAGCGCAGCACACACGTCTCGATTTGAGGAGGAGCAGAAACCTCATGCCTTCCTGTTCCAATAATCTTTCTCCAAAGGCTTTGACCAAGCCCTCAGAGGAGCTGCTAATTGCTAATGAGTTGCAAAATTGATGGATTTTTACATGTCACCTCTTCTCATTTCCTTTCAGCAGTCCCAGGTGGAAGTGTCCAAGAGAAATGCCTAAGATGGGAAAGGAGATGAGAGATGAGGCAGAGGTGAAAGGGGCAGCGCTTGAGTAAGTGAGGCATCCCCTGCCCCGAGGAACGTGTAATGAGATAAAACAGAAAATGAGTCTGTCCCTGTTTCTGTTAATACCAGATTCACCCATCCCCCCTTAAACAATTCTCAGTTTCTCTTCTGCTCTGTTTAGTCCTTGCCACAGAGGAAATCCATCTGTTTCCCAAGAACACAACCTGCATCATGATTCAGCCAGCCTTGCCATCCTGATGTGATTACGGTCAGTTGCAGCCTGTCACATCTTCCTCCACTGAGTAGGGGAATTGCTTCTTGACCCCACAGTTCCTCTAAAGATAACACAAGCAGAGAAACTGGATCTCCTATTGGGAATTTTAGCAGCAGGGACTCCAGGAGGTATCCAGGCTGGACCGCCATAATCAAATGTTTTCCAGTCCCCCAAATTAAAACATTTCTTATACACATACATATGTATAAGAAAAGGAGCTTGCTGTTGGACCTGGTGGAGGAGATCAGACAAATAGTTCAACAAAAGCTTATTCATCTGGCTGTAGGGAGAACTTCCGTAACTTCAGCCTCAGTGGGGGTTGATGTTCCTGGATTTCAGTGTAAAAGTGTGGTTGTTAAGCAGCATTGTTTTAACAAGCTCAGGGCTTACAGAGAATAACCCTGTGCCTGTGTGCTAAGTCGCTTCAGTTGTGTCTGATTCTGCGACCCTAATGGGGTGGGTGGGGTCCAGGCCCCTCTGTCCATGGGATTCTCCCGTGCCCTGTGCCCGCCTCCAGGGGATCTTCCTGACCCAGGCATTGAACCTACGTCTCTTGTGTCCCATGAACTGGCAGGTGGGTTCTTTACCACTAGCGCCACCTGGGAAATCCTAGCTCTATCTGTACCTGCCTCCAGTTAGGTTTGTCTATGTACTTTCCACCCTCTCCTCTCTGTAAGGAACAGATTTTTCAGAATCATCACATTGCCTCTAGAAAAAGTGGGATTTTACTGTCCAGGCAGAAGGATGCCTCCCACAGCCTTCCGTATTTCCCAAGGAAGTTCTCAGTCATCTCTGAGTCACATATGGTACCAGAAGTTTTTCCTGTCGTCAAGCTAAATCCTGATGGTGAAGGTTCTGGTCCTTTTCCTCGCACTGTCCTGGCTGACCGATGGTTCCCTATCGTGTTTGTAACATCTTAGTTGGCCATTCTTTGGCAAGAGGGCAGAATCCGAGATGAGTGGTAATTACTGAAAGTCACATCTGTGTTTCTCCAGTGACTTAGGAATCTATGAGCAATAATTTTGGTGGTTGCTTAGAATTCTGGAATCGCAACTAATTCCATAGAAGTGGAGGAGACTCCCTAGAGATCTAATTATAATATTCACTTGTAATTAGTTTGTTGAGGTGTCTCATCTTGTTGGGGTTTATACCGATGTAAATGTAAAATGATTTTATTTTCCCCACTCACTGCTTTCAACTGTATCGTGTTGAATCCTACTTTCCTGCTGGGAAGCAAGTTCCTTAGCAACATCTAATTTCCTGTCATTTTCAATTATTAGAATAGTCTCACCAGGGTATTTAAGACCTAGGCCCATTCATTTAAAAAGAGCTTAATCTCAAATTTGGTTCAAAGTGTATTCTCCTCCTCAGTTCTTTGGAGTGTGTGTGTGTGTGTGTGTGTGTGTGCATGGTTTAGAGATATCTTTCCTTCTCTTCTCTCTTCTAGGACTTGGTTCCTCTGCAGTTGGGCACTGGGAGGAGGGAGAGAGGAGGCTGAGGGCGTTTTGTAGGGTTGTTTGAATGTCAGGGGTGGGCAGGCCACAGGCCTCTTGCACCCTGGTTTGGGAAGGTTCTTTCTGATGAGGTGGTCTCTACTGCGTCCAAGTTTGGGCACCCCTCCTGCACGCACCTGGCCGTTAGAGCCACCTTGTCAGGGCTGAGGGGAGCCCCTGGAGCCCCCCTCTGTCCCCTGAGAGTTGAGCAGCACTGCTGGAATGGGGCCGCCCATCTTCCTGGCGGGCACAGCATGTGGGTCCCGTAGAGGCTTCTAGCCATCACCGGGCATCACACCCACGTTCCCGTGAACCTCAGGTTTAGAGGACGCCTGTCCAGGGTGCGCTCATTCTCCCCGGAGCACACCATATTCCGGGGCCTCCAGACACTCTCCGGGGCCATCTCTACCAATCCATTCTTTTGTTTCTTCGGTTTTAAAATGTTACTATTTATCTGTTTTGCCTGTGCTGGTCTTCAGCTGCACACGGGCCTTCTCCAGCTGTGGCGGGCTGGAGCTCCTCTCCGGTCCAGGCTTCTCACTGCAGAGGCTTCTTCTGTCGCAGAGCATGCGCTCTGGGGCACACTGGCTTTAGTCATTGTGGCTCATGGGTTCAGTCGTTGTGGCGCGTGGGGTTTGTTGTTCTATGGCATGTGGGATCTTCCCAGACCAAGGATCAAACCAGTGTCTCCTGCACTGCGAGTTGGGTTCTTAACTACTGGACCACCAGGGAAGCCCTCTACTGTTCCATTCTGGTGATAGCACCAGGGAGGGCATGGATATTCTGCTCCGCAAGCGTCCAGATGGGAAAAGAGAGGCCAGACCCTACCTCTCGAGGGCTCTGCAGGCCTTATAAATGATTCTGTGGCCCAGGCTGCCCTCTCCCCTTAGGGAAGGAGAAAGAGCAGGGATTTCCCCTCCAACACTGGCCTCCTTTGTGGTCCTGCATGTCTGACTCCCTGTTAGACTGGTGGGTGAGGTTTGGTGAGGCGGGAAGGTTGGTACGAGAGGGGTTTGCTGGTGGGAGAGCCATTTCCGCTTCTCCTACCAAGCCCGCAGGGAGGTGGTTGGCGCCAGTTGCTGGGAGCTCTCTCTAGAATGTGGACTGCTTCAGGACTTCAGCTGTGGGACAGCAGAGTTTTAGGACGCTGGGATGTGATGCCTATTACGTGTGTGTTATGACATATACCCAAGGATGGATGCATAGTGATATGTGGGTATATGTCCTAGGCCCTAGAAAGATTGGGACATGACTCTGTCATTCTTATACATAATTCACAAAAGGCCTACAATCCCATGACAAGTACAGAGAAGTGTAGCACATACCGATTTTTCTCATGACTACCATTTTTATTTTTATAAATGTCAAATCTCAAAGTTTAAAAAAAAATATGTGGGTGCCCCTGCATTCCTGGTGCCCCCAGCACTAGCTGGCAGCCTCCCTGAGAAGGTTACATGAGTGAATAAATAAGACAGGACTTTGTGGAATCTCCAGACACATGCTGCTCTTGTGATAACATATGAGACTTTCTGTATTTAAGTATGGATACCTATAAGCCTTATTTTAATTTGGTATGTGGAAATAAGCTGGTACCTGGAATAAATTCTTTATTTCATAGGTGTGTGCTAATCGGTTAAGACCACAGCCAGTCTCGAACCTGACAGACTGAGTTTTAAGCTTGGCGCCGTGATTTAGTTAAATGACTTAGCTTCTCTGAGCCTTAGTATCCTTAGCTGTAAAGTGTGTGTGGGGGGGTCTACTTCAATGAAGTTGTGAGAATCAAATGGACCAAGTTAAATAAAAAGGCTGAACTTAAAAAAACTGTCTGGCCATTGGAAGCTCTCAAAAATGAGCTATTATTATATACCTGTATCAACTACATAGAAAAATGGGAAATGTCCTTTATTTTGTCTCTTTTAGGGATATTTTTAACAAAAAATAAATGGGTAAAACTAGCCTTTACTTGGTGTGAAGCTGATATTTAAACATTTACCTTAAATAGTTACCCAGGATGAGGGGGTCAGAGCAGGGTAAGAAATTTCTTTCTACGATCAGTGAGAATTACCTGTTCAGGGAAGCAGCAGAGCACTCCACCAGCCATTCACTCAGAGAGCAGCCTCATTAGTTACCCAGGCAGGACAGACAAGTGGGGACAGATGAGACTCTATGTGACCGTCTGTACCCCCAAGATTGCGATGCTGGAAATTCATTAGTAAGTAACAGAGAGTAATACAGACAGTCCTCAACTTAATGATTCCACCTCAATACGGTATGGAAGTGAAATGCATTCAGGAGAAACTGTCCTTTGAATTTTGATCTTTTTTCTCAGTGTGGCATGCAGAGAAATTCTCATGATATTGGGCTGTGGCAGGGAGCCACAGTCAGCCTCCTGATTCCGAAGCCAGGTACCATTCTATTTTTCACTTTCAGTACCGTATTCCATAAGTTGCATGAGATACTCACCACTTTATTATAAAACAGATTTTGTGTTAGATGATTTTGCCCACGTGTAGGCCAATAATGTAAGTGTTCTGAGCACATTTAACATAGGCTAGACTAAGCCATTGGAGAAGGCAATGGCAACCTACTCTGGTACTCTTGTCTGGAAAAATCCCATGGACGGAGGAGCCTGGTAGGCTGCAGTCCATAGGGTCGCTAAGAGTCGGGCATGACTGAGTGACTTCACTTTCACTTTTCACTTTCATGCATTGAAGAAGGAAGTGGCAGCCCACTCCAGTGTTCCTGCCTGGAGAATCCCAGGGACTGGGGAGCCTGGTGAGCTGCCGTCTTTGGGGTCGCACAGAGTCGGACACGGCTGAAGCAACTTAGCAGCAGCAGAAGGCAACGGCACCCCACTTCAGTACTTTTGCCTGGAAAATCCCATGGACGGAGGAGCCTGGAAGGCTGCAGTCCATGGGGTCACTAAGAGTCAGACACGACTGAGCGACTTCCCTTTCACGCATTGGAGAAGGAAATGGCAACCCACTCCAGTGTTCTTGACTTGAGAATCCCAGGAACAGGGAAGCCTGGTGGGCTGCTGTCTATGGGGTTGCACAGAGTCGGAGACGACTGAAGCGACTTAGCAGCAGCAGCAGCAGCAGCAGACTAAGCCATTGGAGAAGGAAATGGCAACCCACTCCAGTGTTCTTGCCTGGAGAATCCCAGGGACAGGGGAGCCTGATGAGCTGCCATCTATGGGGTTTCACAGAGTCGGACACGACTGAAGCGACTTAGCAGCAGCAGCAGCAGACTAAGCCATCATGTTGGGTAGGTTAGGTGTCTTAAAGGGGTTTGTGACAGCGATATTTTCGATTTGTCACGATTAACCCACTGTAAGTGGAGGAGGGTCTGTATCACCCTTTCTCTCTACCCCAGCTCACACTTTTCTGTCTTCTTCCTATTGGCTACAGTCAGTTCCCCTTTGAAATGCTGCCTGTTTGCAGATTGATGTCGAAGGGAAAAGTTTGACCTCATGATTCTTTTCAAATGGCTTCTCAATATTGCATGTGTTGTTTCAGCCTCATCGCTTTCTACCTTCTGATTTGCCCAGCCCTTATGAGCCTAATCGTCTTCCCTGCCTTAGATTGATTGTGTTGAATTTTCTAGTACCAGAGGCAGATCGCTTATATTTTTATTTCCTTACATCCTTTCTATTTTTACTCTTCATTTCAAGCTTTCTTCTAATTCATCACGATGCTAATTTTTAGCAGTCTTAATCTTCACAGCAAATATTTGCCAGGTTGTAATTTTTTATTTATTATCAACAATCAAATTCAAACAAGGCTAATCGTGTTCTAATTTGGTTTGTCATAAGCCCTAGTCTTGGTACTTAGAGAAAATAAATGTTAATTTCTGGGTTTTTCTTCAGTATGTGTTATTCGTTCATCCTTCATGTACTGCCGTTAGTTTTTTAAAAATAAAAATAATTTGGGATGATGGGAAGCACATTTGAACCTGAACCTTAGAAAGCATTTTGGTAAGAACTTTTCAAGTCTGTAGAGTGGGAGCGGGATCTGCTGTAAGCCTGCTCTGATTACTGTTCCCCACCCCTTTGCACTGCCCCAGGGGTTCTTCTGAGTGACCACAGCGTGGAGCAGCTTGAGGGGCAGTGGCTGCCTGTGCCTGCGCTCCTGGGGGGCTGCTGTGCAGGCTGGTTTATGAGCTCACAGAGAGAGACTCCCTAGCCTTATGCGTGTGTGTGTTGGACTTCCACACGCTGTGTGGGTCTTTGCTGACTGCGGGGTAGAACCTGTGACAAGTGGCTGGGGGTGGCGGTCAGGGGATTCGGCTGGTAACTGTTGAACATGTTATGAGGAGTTTTCTCCAAGCCCAACTTCACTTTCAGAATAGGTTTCGTAATCAGAGGCTAAATTCAGATTCTGCTTCCTCAAGCAATAGTTTTCGAAAGTACACGTCCATATTCTCCACTTCCTCCTGGTTCGCGTGGCCTCAGGAGCTCTGGTCTCTGCTCCTGGCTGCCACCTGCTGTTTTTCTTGTTGTTTCAGTCGAGAAGTCATGTCCGACTCCTTGTGACCTCATGGACTGCAGCACGCCAGGCTCCTCTGTCCTCCACTGTCTCCTGGAGTTTGCTCAAAATCATGTCCATTGAGTCAGTGATGCTATCTAACCATCTCATCCTCTGCTGCCCCCTTCTCCTGCTGTCTGTTATTAGAAGAGCATTTTTAAACTCAACTTTCTGTCAGGGAACCTGCACATCCTGCTTGGCCAACAGTCTCAGCTTAAGTTGTGCCTCCTCCAGGAAGCTCTCCCTGACCACTCTAGTCCAGGGTTGCCTCTCAGTGTTCCAAACCAGACGTCAGCTCCCTATGACTTATGGGCTGAATCCAGACCATCACCTGTTTTTGTAATCCAAGTTCTATTAGAACATAGCTACATTCTTGTGTTTACATCTTATCTGTGGCTGTCTTCAAGATATGATGGCAGAACTGAGCAGTTTTGATAGAGACTGCATGGCATATAAGCCTAAAATACTTACTTTTTTTGCTTTTTACAGAAAAAGTTTGCTGTCCTCTCTCCTGACAGACAGGTTTTAATGTGTGCACCTCTTAGCATGATGTCTAATAAATGCTCCCATTTTGCAGTTTGCAAAACTCTTAAATTCCACAGTCCTTTAGTGTTTCCCAGGGTATTGCAAACTGAACAAATAACCTCAAAATTATCCTTGGAGATTGGGGCGAGCTCCCCCAAAGGACAGAGGATCTATGGGCAATTTTATTTTCAAAAAGCAATATCCATGTTTTACTGTTGTCAGGGGATTGCAGACAAAGTCCTCAGAGCACAGTTTTATATGTAAACCAGTTCCTTCAACCCAGAGCTCTTACCTTGTTACGGATCCCAGCATCAGAACAAAAGTTTCATCAAGTGTCCAGAAGGATGTGTGAAGACATAATAAATCGTTTATGTGAAAGTTTAAACACAAACACAAGCTTAGAGTGTTAGCATTTGCTTCAAGGACAGAACCCTTAGTGGGAGCGTTTGAGACGCTCAGGCATGCCACTCTGCCGCAAGCTGACTCGCATGGGCGCGAGGGCGGGGACGCACGCACACAGCGGTGCAGAGCTAGACTCACGCTTTTCTCCTCTTTGCTGCCTAGCGGGCAGCCCATCCCCAGGGTGGAGTACACGGAGGAAGAGACCAAGACTTGGGGCGTCGTGTTCCGGGAGCTCTCCAAACTCTATCCCACTCACGCCTGCCGGGAGTATTTGAAAAACTTCCCTCTGCTGACGAAACACTGCGGCTACAGGGAGGACAACGTGCCCCAGCTGGAAGACGTCGCGGCGTTTCTGAAAGGTGCGCTCCACACGGGCTCTTTCAGGCTAAGCGTCCTCGTGGGCCTGCCAGGGACACAGCGGGTAGCGACTGCCCTTTTCCCAAACAAGATAGGACTCCCTCTGGTTTAAAAAGAGAGGGCTGCTCCGACAGTACCTGGGCCACCTGTGGGAAGCAGGTGAACCACCGAACAGTTTATTACGCTAGTGCTCACAAGTGAAACAAAGTTTTATACTGGATGAAGAAATATCATGGATAATGTTGAGCACAGTGACTTTCCTCTGTCAGGGAGTCAGTCAGATCACTAACGTGCTGATGTAAGTCACGCTCAAGGTGGTGGTGGTGGCGGCAGGGCAGTGAACACGGGGAAGCGGAGTCAGCCGGCGCATTCTCTGTGTGGCCGCTCTCCTCGCCGACCCTGCTGAGATGGCGACCGGGAAAACTCTAGGCTCTCGCAGGGCTGGGGGTGGAGGTGAAGCTTCAGCGTGGTCCTGCTGCTTGCTCTGTCCTTCACTGTGGCTGAGTCCTCGGGTTCTGCTCTTCTCTCTCTCTCCCCTGTTTCAAGTACGCCGGCTCTAAAAGCTGAAATCTTGCGGCCTGCTTCCCTCCCTGGAGCTTCTTTCCTCGCCTGCCTTCCCCGTTTCTATGGGGGTGATCGATTCTTTAGGCTCAGATGCTAAGGACGCCTGTCGCCTAAAGACTAGTTTTATTGCTCCAGGCAAAGGCGGGCCACAGCAGGTCAATGCCCTCCGAATTACGTGTCCTGCCCTGGGGGCCTACTAAGGAGTCTGGGAGTGTTCCAGGAGCAGGCTGTGAGCAGCTCCTGGACGTTTTTCTAGTTGGTTGGTGGGGAGGTAATTGCGAGTAGTCTGGGGTGTACGTGCTTGTGGGCAGCACACAGTTAACTTCTTCCACCTGGTGGAGGTTTCAGTTTCTGCAAAACAGCTCAAAGAACACGGCTCACAATATTGTCCATATTCCTTGAGGAAGAATGAAAGGCCCTTGACTTTGTTTAATGGCTGCAGTATTATTATTTTGGCTTGCTTGACTGTTTTCCTTTCTCTTCTTACTTCTCTGATTAAATTTATTCATTGGCAAAGAGTTTTCCACAGACAAAAGGCTGGCAGAGGACACGGATGGGGTCTATACTGGGAAGGCCTCAGAGAGTCCTGCTCGTTAACACTCTTTCTCTGAAGTCCTTCATCAGCCTTTGTAGAAGCTTCTTATTCAGCTGTAACAAATTACCACAGGCTTAGTGACTTAACATGAATGTATTATCCTAAAGTTCTGAAGGTTAGAAGTCTAAAATCAAGGTCTTGGCAAGGCTGGATCCCTCTGGAGACTTCTGTTTCCTTCCTTTTCAGCTTCTAGAGTCTATCTACATACCTTCCCACAGAGCCCTTCCTCGCCTCACTCTGACCTTTGCTTCCATCACCTACTTGCCTCCTTCTCTGACCCTCCTGCCTGCCTCTCAGAAGCATGCTTGTGAGTGGCCCCACCGGGATAATCTGGGCTGATGGCCCCAGCGCAAGACCCTTACCTTAATTACATGAGTAAAGTTCATTTTGCCATCTAAGGGAATGTACTCCCAGGCCCAGGGCATCAGAGCAGGGGCTTATGGGAAGGGCCTAACTGGAGCTGAGCTTGCCCCAGTCTGCGGGCCCGCCACTTCTAGCTCGAGCCCCGTACTGAGCCTATCCTTTTCCTTCCATCCAGTGCCACACTCGCACTGAGGCCTCATCGTTGCATCCCTGACAGCAGTCTCTCCTCCCCTCTCCTCTCCTGTCCATAGCTCCCAGGTGAAGCTCCCTAGAATTCCTTTGTTCCTGGCATCTGTGCTCAGAAGCTATCAGTGGCTTCCCCCTGATTTTACTGAGGTTGGCAAACTTTTAATTTTTTTTGGTAAGAGTCCAGATGGACAGTAAATATTTTAGGTTGTGTGGGCCAGGAGCCAAAATTGAGGCTATTAGTACATACTTATATCACTTTGGGAGAAGGCAATGGCAACCCACTCCAGTACTCTTGCCTGGAAAATCCCATGGATGGAGGAGCCTGGTAGGCTGCAGTCCATGGGGTCGCTAAGAGTCAGACATGACCGAGCGACTTCATTTCCACTTTTCACTTTCATGCACTGGAGAAGGAAATGGCAACCCACTCCAGTGTTCTTGCCTGGAGAATCCCAGGGACGGGGGAGCCTGGTGGGCTGCTGTCTGTGGGGTCACACAGAGTCAGACACGACTGACGCGACTTAGCAGCAGCAGCATATCACTGTTTAAACGTGAACATTTGAAAATGCAGAAACTATTCTTAGCTCACAGGTGTATACGAACAGGCAGCAACCTGGGTTTGGACTACAGACCGTAGTTTGCTGGCCTCTGCTTTATAACAGAGGCAAGCTCTTGGCTGCTCATCCTCAGCTCACGGCCCTGACCCAGTTTTCCCAGGGTGTCTCCTGCCAAGACCACTCTGCACAAACCCTTTGTTCTAGCTGTGGGTCTTCATATCATTACTTAGGCTCTGCGACTTGCTAGCATAGTCGTCCCTTGCTGTTCAGTTGCCAAGTTGTATCTGACTTTGCAAACCCGTGGACTGTAGTGCGCCAGGCTTCCCTGGCTGTCACCATCTCCTGGAGTTTGCCCAAGTTCATGTCCATTGAATCAGTGGTGCCGTCCCACCATCTCATCCTCTGTCACCCTCTTCTTCTTCTGCCTTCCCAGCATCAAGGTCTGTTCCAATGAGTCGGCTCTTCGCATCATGTGACCAAAGTATTGGAGCTTCAGCGTCAGCTCTTCCAATGAGTATTCAGGGTTGCTTTCCTTTGGGATGGACTGTTTGACTTCTTTGCTGTCCCAGGGACCCTCAGGAGTCTTCTCCAGCACCACAGTCATCCCTCCACCTACTCAAATTCTTTGTGTTACTCAAGACTCGGAGCGAGCCCTGGATTCTCTCTGAATCCTGATTGTAACAGCCACCGTGACCTCTCGCTTTCCCGATTTCATCCCAGATCATGTGTGTATCAGGGGCCTGACAGCGGGTCCTCTGAGAACCACCCTTAGTGTGATGGTTAGGGGACCAAGCCCTGGGCATGGTTGCCATCCATGGCATTTGTTACTGAAAGAGTTAAGAACCGCTGATCAGTATCACTCAGTTAGCCCCTAATTATGTGATACCTTATGCTGGTTTTAACTAGATTCCATGCTCCCTGATGGCCCCGCCTCTGGCTTGCCTCTCTTTGTTTCCCATAGAGGTATGTATTATATATTTACCATGGGCTTGATTACTCCTATGAGGATTGCTTTTTACTGCTTTGTTTCTCAAACCCCAGTAATTACATTACCATCTCAATATTTTCCATATCTGTCACCTAGTTTAATATTTTTATGAGGGGCAGTATGGTACAGAACAGATTGTGGATGCAGAATGCCTGGGCTTGAGGCCTGGCTCCACCAGTTCCTGGCTATGTGACCTTAGATGGATGAATTGCCTTAATTTCTCTTTGCCTCCATTTCCTCTCTGCAGACAGAGATCATAATTTTATCTACTTTACAAGGTTGGGAGGGGAAACTAACATTGTGTGCCTAAAGTTGTTGCTGGGCACACATTAAGCGTACCAGAGTTTCAGTTATGATCACTACTATTATTGCTGTTTTTTTTCACCACCTTGGTAAACTGGGTGTCCTGGGTACTCAGTTTGCATCATTCATTGGTAAACAGCAAGCACAATATAAGTTGTGTGTATTTTTATTTCTTTTAGTTGACCACTTTTAAAATACCAGATTTATTTTAAAAAGAAACTTCTTAAGCAATGGTATTCACAAAGTCAAAGTTCTTGATGTGATAGATACACATTTTAAAATTTATAAGAAAATAAAATATACAGCTATTAAAGAATAGCCCCTTGTACTCCACATGTGGGATACTGGCATAGAATACAAAAAGAAGAAAATACACACTTGTCTTTTTGATTTTCAGTGGGGAATAATGAATCTACCTGGAAACTTTTGGAATGACCTTAATATTGTTAGAATCATAGGCATGAGGATATCTGAGAATAGGGTTATTTCCCTGTAGGTACCCAGGATCCCAGGGTGGACTTGTTTTATACACTTAATTGGTTTTTATCTTTAAAAACTATTTCTAACCATTCAAAGGTGCTTTCTGAATGAACTGAGGTTTTCAAAATGGGAGCCTTTACAGTGCTGGTATCAGAGAGAAGAGCCCTCCTGTTGTTTTTTTGTGGGCTCTGATGACCAGGAAGCACGAGGCAGTCTTTAACTGGGTTAGCCATCTCGTGTGATTTTCATACATTTTACTGTATTCTGCTTATTTTGTTTTTGTCCTCTTACCACAAACCAATAAAGCAGGTAGAGCTTTAGTGTATCTTTCAAATTGTCACAATTAATATAATTGTTTTCATAATATCAAAGAAATGGGATATGACAATGGAGAATGAAGGGGTTAGGGGGCTGTTGTTGTTCAGTAGCTTGATCGTGTCCAACTCTTTGTGACGCCGTGGACTGCAGCACGCCAGGCTTCCCTGTCCATCACCATCTCCAGGAGCCTGTCCAAACTCATGTCTGTTGAGTCATTGGTGCCATCCAACCATCTCATCCTCTGTCGCCCCCTTCTCCTCCTGCCTTCAATCTTTTCCAGCATCAGGGTCTTTTCCAGAGTTAGTTCTTCACATCAGGTGGCCAAAGTTTTGGGGATTCAGCTTCAGCATCAGTCCTTCCAATGAGTATTCAGGGTTGATTTCCTTTAGGATTGACTAGCTTGATCTTCTTGCAGTCCAAAGGACTCTCAAGAGTCTTCTCCAGCACCACAGTTCAAAAGCATCAATTCTTTGACACTCAGCCTTCTTTACGGTCCAGCTCTCAAATCCGTACATGATTGCTGGAAAAACCATAGGTTTGACTATCAATAAAAAGCTGTAGTGTGAACCAGTTCCATAGTGCTAGTCAACAGGCTAAATTGGCAGTGTGTTCACTGACCACATACACACAGAAAGTATTCTTATCTAGGTGTGTCTTTAGAAAGATATCAAGTGATACATGGTAAGCATCACTATATTTTATTTATATTTTTTAGCAGCTTCATTGAGGTATAGTTTACATAAAATAAAATTTACCCTTTGTAACTGTACAAGTCAGTGATGTTAGTAAATTTATAGAATTGTAACCATTACAACAATTCAGTTTTACAACATTTCTATCACTACAGAAAGTTTTCTTTTGCTCCTTTATAATCAATCCTTGTTCCTATCCTTAGCCCTGGGAAACCACTGATTCGCTTTCTGTCTATAGGTTTTCCTTGTTTGGGCATCACGTAAATAGAAGCACAAAATGTGTAGCAGTCTTTCACAATCTGATGTCTTTTAAAATAATTTATTTCTTATCAAGGCCACATTGGTTTGGAATATTAGATAAGTTTCGTGTGTACAACCTTACATTTCGGTTTCTGTGTGCAGTCTAGTATGCTCACCACCAAAAGTTTACATTGTAGTCTTCTGTGCATTTGAGCTTTCTTACCCTAATTTGGTCTCTGAATTTAAATCCGATTTTTTTTTCACCTTTCTTTCCATTTTAATGAATGTCTTGTTCCCCTGGAAACCATCATTCGTGAGTATATTTTAGTTATCAGAAGCCACAAATGTGATAGCTGTTAACAGTGTATGTCATTCAATTGTCAAGAGTTTTAGAACCTTGATTACATTGTTTCTGGAACGTCCTTAAAAATAATAGGAAGCCCTGCTTGGGCCGTCAAGTCCTGTCGCCTTAATACTTAGTTGACTCTTTCTGTTACCTCTTTAGAAAGATCTGGCTTCACGGTGAGGCCAGTGGCCGGATACCTGAGCCCTCGGGACTTCCTGGCGGGACTGGCCTACAGAGTGTTCCACTGCACTCAGTACGTCCGCCACGGCTCGGACCCCCTCTACACCCCGGAGCCGTGAGTACTCGCGTTGGAAGCCTGGGTGGGGCGGAGACCACCGCACTGGGACGGCGGTCAGCGCCCACTTTATTTGAGAGGAATTGGGTCCAGGAACCCTAAAGACCACTGTTCCTCGGGCCACCAAGCTTATCACTTTGCTTTTGATGCTGTTTTACCTGAATAGTCTTGTGATTAATGGACTGTCAAGGTCTTCGCTAGGGAGCAGAGAGCCTCGGAGGTTCAGGCAGTAAAGTAGCTGATGACAGCGCAAGTGCCAGGGCTCAGAGCTGAGTCTCTGAATCGCCCCCCCACCCCGCCCCGCCCCAGGGTACCGGACGCTCACTGATAGGTGGGTCCCTCTAGGGTCACTACATGGTTTTTATTTTTTATGTTTTATTTTTACTTCCTTTCAGCTTCCCTGAAAATGTTTTCAGGGTAAACAAAGGTTACTTATAGGACTCCAGACATTTGGGAAAGAAACACTTGTTAGAGTGGATGAGTGCTCAAAGAATTGCTGTTAGAGTTGGATAGGCAATCTCTAAATCTAGCCCAGAGGGTTTACAAATGGCCCTGTTTACAAATAGCAGGCACTTTGTTAGCTCTGTTTGAATAACCGGCCCTCCTGAGACCTGTGGTAGCGTGCCAATAGGTATGCAGAGAGAGAGAGGCCAAAGAAATGAGATTTTAGCCACAGAGGTCTATAGAATTGGGGGAATAATGTGTTATATTTTTACCAAAGTACTTGCTGCCAATTCATTCAGCAAACATTTATGTGCAATGCTAGCAGGGAGGTGCAGCGGATTCAAAGATGAATAAAATATAGCAGCTGCTTTTTTTTTTTAAAGCCTCTGACTTTTCTGGCAGGAGAGATAGAAACATAAACAATTATGAAAGAGTGTGGTAAGGGGGTATGTGTGCAGAGTGTCAGAGGAGCAAAGAGGAGGGAGCAGTCCTGAGAGGCTTTTCAGAGGAAATGTAAGATGAGTAGGGGTCTAGAAGGGTGGACAGGAATTTCTCTTTGGATAAGCAAAGTGGGGTGAGGGGGAAGCTTTCAAGTCAAGGAAACAACCAGTGCAAAGATGTGGAGGCAGGGAGAGGCAGAAATGAGCAAGGCTGATTACTTAAGAGTGGTCAGAGCGCGGGCATGTGTTAGGGGTGAAATGATTCTTCTGTTCGCAATTTTGTTGTTCAGTCGCTCAGTCCAACTCTTTGCGACCCCATGGACTGCAGTACAGGGAAGCCTGTACTTCACCATCTCCCAGAGTTTGCTCAAACTCATGTCCTCTTAGTGGATGATCCCATCCAACTATCTCATCCTCTGCCACCCTCTTCTTTTACCTTCAGTCTTTACCAGCATCAGGGTCTTTTCCAATGAGTCAGCTCTTCACATCAGGTGGCCAAAGTATTGGAGTTTCAGCTTCAACATCAGTCCTTCCAATGAATATTCAGGGTTGCTTTCCTTGAGGATGGATAGGATCGACTGGTGCACAATGTAAACAGTCATTTGTCAAAATAGGGCATTTGAACTGAATTCTGTAGGCAGCAGGGAGCTGTCCAAGGCTCCTCAGCATGATGAAGTCATCGTGTTTAAAGAAGCTGATAGGGGTGAGGGCTGGGACACATGGAGCATGAACTCGCTGGGAGACTGGTGGGAGGTCCCATTCCAGGGAAGGAATACGGTGTGTAAGGCATCAGTAGGACAGCAGGAGAGGACACCTGCGTGAAATGCATCATTAAGATGGAATTTACAGTATTTGCAACTGTAATGAGTGTGAGACGGTCCCTAAGGCAGTGCTCAGGCTTTTAGATTGGGAAGCTGGATGGGTAGTTGTTTCTCATAATACTGGAAAATATCAGAAGGGGCTTAGGCTTGGAGGAAAGAGGGAAGGAAAGAGGGAGACAAGAGGGGGATTTGAATTTGGAGCATCCTGTCTTGGAGAGGCCCATGGAAGGGACCTCCAGACAGAGGAGCTCCTGGTGGTTGGGAGTCAGAGCTGAGAGCTCAGAAGTAATTTTAGCGCCCACTGTTGATCTTGGTGTTCTCTTCTTTCACAACTCCCCCGACCACACAACAAGAGGACGCTAAATGAAAGCATGGAAACTTGAAATTCGCTAACTTGGGATTGTTTGTACAGGCTCATTTTTGTGAGTTTTATTTATTTTTAAAGTTGCTCTTATTTAAAATTTTTTTTTTTTTAGCCAAGCCACATAGCATGTGGATCTTAGTTCCCTGAGCAGGGATCGAACCTGCACACTTGCATTGGAAGCTCGTGGTCTTAACCACTGGCCCACGAGGAAAGTCCCCTTTTCTGTGGGGTTTATATCATTCGTTTGTCTCTTAAATGATGATGATGATTTATGTGTAGGTGATGCATGTCCACGATCCAGCATTCAGAGCTTACAGAAGGGCCCGCTGTGAACAGTGACTGTTTCCCTTCCTCTGCTCCTTGACACCCGATGCGTCCTCCCCAGCAGCAACCACTGCTGCCACTTCCCACTGCGTCCTTCCAGGAGCACACTGTGCAGACACAGCGCTCTGTAAAGATCCCTTCAATCCTCACGTCTTGCAGAGTCCCAGGTCTCTTCCCAGCCCCATGCTGTAGTTTGAGTCTATGAAATTCTGTTTCCTGCCTGTCAAGTGAGTGTATGCTCGGTTCTGTCTTGTCACAACCGAAATTTGGATCGACGGACATTAAAGCCCTCGGCGCGTCACAGCTCTCGGGTCTTGGACAGACTGTGTTATAGCTGTTAGACAAATTAGTGTTACAGCTCTATTTTATTTGGATAATAGCAAGAGAATCCATCCTTGAGGTGTGAGGGCATACCAACTCAAAGATGCGAAGAGAAGAGAGTGGGGCAGCGCACCAGCACCTGGGTGGGGGCGGGGGTTGGGGTTTTGGGGGGGGTGGGAGGGAGGGAGAGGGAGAGAGAGCCCTTTGGCTCCTCTTTTTATGTTTTTCCCTTCCCCTGGGCCTGCCCTGTGCAAATTGGGCTTAGCCAGGAGTGCTGTTTATTCTACCTGAAGTCCTCCCTCTGGTCCTTGGACCTTCCTTTGTTCTATTTTCGCGGGCTTTTCCCTTCCTTGTCTTTTAGCCATGGCCATTCTGGACTCCTGTTTCCTATTCTAACTACCTGACACTGCCCAAGCTCTTTCACAGGCATTGTCTTTTAAATGCAATCCCATTTCCTCAATGGAGAACCAGCAAGAGGGCAGTTTCTTCAATTTGCGGAGTTCAACGTGACTCCTGTGTTTGGTGCTTGTACCCTGCTTCCAAATAACTGCTTCTAGCTGCTGAACTGTTGTGGTGGAGTCAGCGCTAATGAGACGAAGGTGAGCCCCGAAGACGCAGCTAGCAAAGAGAATGAAAGCAGCAAAAATATGTTATCTGAAAAAAAGCTTTATTTTCCTTTTTGATCTGGGTAGAATGTACTTTGATATCCCCACTCCCAAGCATGGCTTGTTTTACCATTTTACATTTTAAAATTCCAGTGTCTCTAAGCCCGCCAGGAACTGGGACTTGAATTTAAAATGGCAACAGCAATTTGGGTTTCTCCCCTGGGGAGTGTTCTGGCCTGGGGGACAGTAGAGGAGAGAGTCCTGGAGAATCAGCGACTCCTGCTCTGGAAGAGGAGGGAGGAGCTGCTTTTCCATGCATTTCTACTTGGACTGAAAGGTCACGGATTCTGCCCGAAGGGAGGGGGTGTTCTGGCTCTTTCTCCCTTGGAGCACTGCCCCAGGCAGGGATTATGCACCTCGTTGATCAGCCTGCTTTGATCAGCAAGCACCTATGTCACTAATCGAATATTGAAGTTTACAAACGATTTCCTTAAAAAAAATCAATTGGGTCAAATTCAAGGTTATCACCATAATAGTGTCCTTCTCACTCTGTGGAAGGAGGGAAAGAAGCCGAGCTCCAAGTTGCATGGGTGTGTGAGCATCACACCTGCTGGTGGGGGCAGGACAAAATGTGAGAAGCCCCACAATCTCCTGGTCTCCTCTTTGCCTCTCTGAGGAGTCCCTGTGGGCTGTGTCACCTTGTACCCTCTGGCCATATCATCTTTTAGAACAGGGTTTCTTAACCTTGGCAGTATTGATATTTTGACGTGAATAACACTTCGTTGTAGGCGGCTGTCCTGTGTATTGTAGAATGTTTAGCAACATCCCTTGCCTCTACCTGCTAAATGTCAAGCGTAGGCTCCCACCCCTGCCAGATGTGACAACCGAAGTTGTCTCCGGACATTGCCAAATGTCCCCAGGGGGCAACATCTTCCCCAGTGGGAGCCACTGTTTGAGAAGGAGATATTTGACAGGTCGTGTTAACATGGCTACTCTGTCTGACAAGTACTGTAGGCTTTGTTCCCTTTCTAAAACACCAATGTGAGTATAGCATTCTCATGTTTAACCTCTGTTGGTTCCCTGTTACATTCAGGGGGAAAATGTCTGAGATCATCAAATCACATCTTCTGTCTCTCTTTCTGCCCCTTCTGAAACCTTATGCTCCAGCCACACTGGACTTCTCACCATCCTGGGGCCCTGCTGGCTCCTGCCTCCATCTCTTTGCACAGGTGGTTCATTTACCCTGGAATGATTCTTGTGAGATCATTTTAAGTCTCAGGATTAAAACTCAATTGCACCCTTTTGTGTGAAGACTTTCCCAGGCAGTACTGGATATTCCTGTAGCATTTGCCTTACTTCTATTTTAGCACTTAGAACACTGCATGGTAATTATTTGTTCATGTGTCAGTCTCCTTCATCAGACTGTAATTAACTCAAGGCCAGCTGGCAGAGGCAACAGAGGAACAAGAAGATCCAGACTGAGTTTGGAGTGGATCCCCAAACCTGGCGTATAGAGTGAAAACTGAGGCCAAAGTGGGCTGGAGCCGCGAATGCCGCTGCTACCAGGAGGTGCCCGATTAGGGAGACACATGCAGAGTGCCAGGCTCCATGTGAGATCTGTGGAGAGAGGGGCCCAGGGGAGGCCTGGCGGTGCCCCGTGTGCTGAGAGCGCCTCCCCCTGCAGGGCTGCAGATCCTCCACCCGCTCCCGCAGCTTCACTCTGATTTCAGGAACTGTAGCTGGACTCCCCTCCATCAATAAGTCATTTTTATATAGTAAGTGTCTTCAGGTAAACTCATGAACCATTAATGGGGGAATCTTAAACATCAGCTAAAGCTTTGAAGGTAGCCCATTTGGACCATTTGGAAGCGTCTTCTCTCTAAATCACACCCAGGACGGGCAGCCTGTTCTGTTCATTGATTTTGCTTTGAGAATGTACATTGTTTCAAATGATAAAACTGGTTGTTCACTGTGAAGCTGAAGGAGTGGAGGTAAAGGAAATGTGAAGGTTGTTCCCATCTTCCCTTCATAAAAATGGGATAGAGAGAGAGAGAGAGAGAGAGAGAGAGAGAGAGAGAGAAAAGGAGACCCAACTGCGTGTTACATGGTGCTAAGAAGAAGGGTTAAAAAACCTCTGAATTTAGTTTCACCTTAAAGGCAGGAAAGCTCATTGCCCTCCTTTAAAAAACAGTGTCAGTCTGTGAAGTGTTCTGAGTTCTCTATGAACGTCTTAAATGTGGCATAAAGAAGAGATGCTCTGAGGTTGTATCTGCAAGTGTTGGTGTAGGTCCCTGCAGGACTATCCTGTGTGTGGACATGTTGTCTACATCTAAGTGAGTGGATAGAGCATTAGAAACATCTCTGGATTTGTTTCTAGAAGATTCTTGCTGGAGAGGGACACTGGAGGTTCAGTGCAGGAAAGTCTTGGGTAGTGCTGTCCATGTTTGAAGTGAGTGGACAGAACAGTAGGAGCATCTCTGGATTTGTCTCTAGAAGATTCTTGCTGGGGAGGGGCGGTGGAGATGTAGTGCAGGAAAGTCAAGGGCACACTGCCGGGAGAAGCGAGTTGGAGGGAGGGAGCTTGCCCTGGTCTCGTCTCTGATCTCAGCTTTCAGAGGTGTTTTGGATTTTCAGCTGTTGTATGTATCCTCCTTCTTCCTAGCTCTGCTTTAGTTCATTCGGTTTTTCTTCCCCGGTCACTTCCTTTTAGGCGATCTGTGGCTTCTGTTCTTCATAGTTGAAACAGTTCTTGACTGAGTTTTATGCCAGGTGATGCTGAATTCTTACTCACTGAATATGCATGTGCATGTATACTTGTCTATATGGTTTTCAATTTTATCTGCAGTCCTGATGGCCAGTGGCATCTCAGAAATGCAGAGCTCTTTAATGAGAAATATGGCTTAATAAAACCATATTCTCCTGGGGCCATATCTCATGCTTTTCTTCAGAAGCTGTGTGGACTGACTGAGGTCTAGGAAATGAAGGAGGGTAAAGCAAGAAGGGCCTATTTTTTTTTATTTTTTACAAAATGTTTAATTGGCCTTGCTGTGTGGGATCTTTACATCGTGTGAGATCTTTCTTGAGGTTCACGGGCTCTGTAGTTGCCCTGCGAGGGCTTAGTTGCTCCATGGCAGGTGGAATCTTGTTCCCCAACCAGGGATCAAAGCTGTGTCCCCTGCCTGGCAAGGTGGATGCTTGACGACTGGACCACCGGGAAGTCCCAAGAAGGTCCTATTTGCTAAAGTATTATAATCTAGTCTTGTTTTCTCCAGTGTAGGCCAAACCCACCCATCTATATTTCTAGATGGAGACCAGAGGTGGCCGATAGTTCAAGGTTCTGTACGTTAGAAACCTAAACTATTGCCCAGAGCAATGTTGAAACACAGATCCACAGCACAGCACTCTGACCCCTTCTCCTTTGCTCAGGGAGAACACCGGCCCCTTCTAAAACCTGATGCTTCAATATAACATACGTTCTTCAATGTCAGTTCTTAGAGGTCAAACCAGTACAGTGTATGTCTTTCCAGTAGAGTTCTTGCCAAAGTAATAGTGCAGTTTTTGCACCAGAAATCCCTTTCAAAAATGTTTTAATGAAGACATTTAAAAAGATTTCTTCTATTTTGTTTTCAGATGTTGTGCTGAATGTACTAGTAACAAAAATATCCTTGGCACAGCATAGTATAAGCTTATTCAGTCAGGGAGTCCCCATTCAGGGCTGCGTTGATGACTGATGATTCAGCCCATGCTGACGTGAGTCTGTCCTGCTCTTTCCCCGTGTGTCCCTTTTCAAATCAGAGAGCAAACTTTCCCTGCTGGGAAATACTTCACGACACCATGGACTCACACTGCAACGTGTATTGTCATAATATTGCTAAATACATTTGCATTCAGAAAAATATTTCTTGTCACAGTTGAACATATCAGGGGCAATTAATGTTATTTTAAAATATAACTGTTTTAAAGTTTAAAAAAGGTTTTGCAGTCAGGTGATTTTTCTTATAATTGCTGCTGTGTTTCGATTTTATAAGAAAAATAAAAGTGAATTATTTCTAACGCTGGTTAGAAATAATTAGAGGTTTCCAAGCCGAGTCAGTGAACTTTGTGCTTAGCCCTTGTGTGTTACAACAGAACCCTCTCTAACACGGGCACACGGGCAGATGGCATTCATCTCCTGTTCTTGTGGCTCAGACATCAATCCTGATTTATTAACTAACGGAATCAGCAGCTGAAGATATAGGCTTTCACATTGATAGGAAACTTGACTACCCCTCTCTGGATCAGATTCCTTTCACTGGACCTTTCCTTTCCCAACTT
Source organism: Bos taurus (assembly GCF_002263795.3). Taxonomy (NCBI): domain Eukaryota; kingdom Metazoa; phylum Chordata; class Mammalia; order Artiodactyla; family Bovidae; genus Bos; species Bos taurus. The sequence continues at coordinate 1,590,052 of NC_037332.1, forward strand.
TCCCTCCTTTCCCTCTGAGACATCCTGGGTCTATGAGTTTGTCTGATTTAAGGCCTGACTGTCCTGGGTGTTTTTAATATCGGGGCTTGCTGAAGTCAAGTCTGGGCATGGTCTCCCTGGTGAGCTGGGAAGATGAGCCAGAGCTTTATAGGGTTGAACCTTCATCCCTGTGAGCTCTTGTTTAGCTTCAAATTGCCCTCCCCCACAGATCAGCCTCATCTCTGCCAAGTGTGATGCCAAGCTTCCTGCCCTGCCAACTGGCTCCCTCCACAGTTCTGTCATCATTTGTGCTGTTCAGGATAGCAGAGCAGCATTGCTCCAGTGATTCTCAGAGAATGGCTTGTTCTCATAAAGCTGATCCCATCTGGCCTTCCTTTCCTGAGTTTTAACCAGGAGCTCACACTCCGAGCTTAGCAACCATCTCCTCCCTCAGAAGAAATTTGGTTTGGGCTATTCCCAGGGTTTCCCTGGTGGCTCAGATGGTAAAGGATCTGCCTGCAATGTGGGAGACCTGGGTTCGATCCCTGGGTCGGGAAGATCCCCTGGAGGAGGGCATGGCAACCCACTCCAGTGTTCTGCCTGGAGAATTCTATGGACAGAGGAGCCTGATGGGCTATAGTTCATGGGGTCGCAAAGAGTTGGACATGACTGAGCAACTAACACACACCCGGGGTCAGGTAGAATGTTAGAGGCCCTAAAACCTGGGAGTATTTTCACCCCTTCCATTCTCCAACATAGATAAGTTCAAAAACAATAGCATCAGAAGCAATTAAATATATGTATATATATACATATATATATGTGTGTGTATATATATTATTATTAACAGCAAACATGTCTATATCAACTATTATATGCCAGGCACTATTTTAAGCATTGTAAGTGGATAAACTCAGTACTCAAAACAACCCTGTAAGTTCTGAGTTACTTTTATTATTCTGAATGTATGGATGAGGCAATTGAGGCACAGAAAGGTTAAGTAACTTGTTCAAGGTCACACAGCTGGTAAGTAGGGGAGTCAGGATTTGAACTCAGGGATAGTGCCAGCATCTGTGGGAATAACCACCATTCTGTATTAAGCTAACCCCACAAGAGGGGGCACTAGTGTTAAAGAACCCACCTGCCAATACGGCTTCTTATGTCAGGAGACATAAGAGACGTGGCTTTGATCCCTGGGTCAGGAAGATCCCCTGGAGGAAAGCATGGCAATCCACTCCAGCATTCTTGCCTGGAGAATCCCATGGACAGAGGAGCTGGTGGACTACAGTCCACCGGGTCACCAAGAGCCGGACATGACTGAGGCGACTTAGCACACAAGCCCAGAAGAAAACTCAAAACTTGTATGTGTCCTAAAGTTGAGTAGTTTCTCTCTCGATTTTCCAATTACAAATTTTACATAAGATAGTTGAGAGTGACACTTTCTTTAATCCGGCGGCCCTGCTTTGCCAGGACCCGAAGTACTGGCTGTGTCTACTGGATGGTCTTGTGCCATGCTGTTCCATCCGGTGATGATCCAGCTGCCAAGCTGTGTCAGGAGCCCACTCTCTCCTTTATCTTCACAGGGCCAGTTAGCCCACCCCTTTATCGAGGGGGGCATCTTTTATTTCACTAGGAAACAGGAGGGGAAGTGCCTCACTCCAGAGCAGTGTTGCAGATGGGAGAGTACTGTGTACATCCTGAGGCAGAAGGCCCTGTGGACAACGTGCCCGCAATCCAGGCCTCATCGTCAGCTCTCAGTGTGACTGTTGGCAAACCACTTAACCTCCCTGTGTGAGGGCTGATGAAGTAAGGCTTTGATCTTTGCAGAGAAAAAGCCTTTATAGAAAATACCAAATAGGTCCACTCTTCCCTTGGCACCTCTTAAATTCATGTGGAGACTGATGTGTTTTGAAACATTCCAGTCACTCTTAGTTATAAGGACATGTTCCTAGACCCAGCCTCCCAAGTTTTCAGTCATTGTATTTTGTCTAGTTTTGTGAGGTGCCTCAAAGCAAAAATAAGCCCTAGGAATCTTTATGCAAGCCTTTTGTCTCAAAAGCTCTGAGCGTTCTAACAATAGACATTCTATGAACTCCACCACCACCGCACACAACCCTATACATTATTTAAAACCTGTGCATTTTAAAACCTAACTTGTGCCTGCGTGCCTGCTAGAGCACTGTTGTTCTCTTAGGCTATTAATGGTAGTGATTTTTTGGGGTAAAGGTTTCGGTTGTAGAAATGTATATATTTTAGCAGATTCGAAGCAGAATTTCTTTTTTCCCCATCACTCCACCCCCACCAAGGTGTGCCTTCCTTGTGTGGTATGTGTCATCCAAAATTAGCACTCATAAAGCACCCACAGCAGACTCACAATTCATACTCCCTCGGTGCTGGGTCATGGGGAGAAGCTCATTTATGTATGGTGTGGAAGATGGAGAAGATCTGGGAAATTTTTTTTAAGGAATATTTGCTTTTTAAGATTGCACATTCGGAACAAATTCAGTGAGTGACTTTTAGGCGAGGAAGAGGTAACCTTGTACCTCTTCACTGGTTGTACCTCTTCACGACCGTGTAGAGAAACAGGTAGAGAAGCCCCCACAAGAAAGAAGGAAAAAGACATCTGACATTTCTTCTGTCAGCTTGCGTCATTCTGCCTGTGGCTATGAGGTAGGCAGGATTGTTGCCATTTTACAGATGGTAAATCCAGAGATCAGTGAAGTCAGGTCATTCCCCTATGTACGCATAACTTGTTGTTTGGTTGCTAAGTCATATCCAGCTCTTTGTGACCCCGTGGACTGCAGCATGCTACCCTTCCCTATCGTTTTCTATCTCCCAGAGCTTTCTCAAACGCATGTCCCTTGAGTCGATGATGCCATCCAACCATCTCATCCTCTGTCGTCCCCTTCTCCTCCTGCCCTCAGTCTTTTCCTCAGGGTCTTTTCCAGTGAGTCAGCTCTTTGCATCAGGTGGCCAAAGTATTAAAGCTTCAGCATCAGGACAGTTGACTAGAAAATAGCAAAACCAAGGACTTCACTGATCTCTTATGATACCTTGGAGATTAGGAAAACTATGCTTGGGGTAACATATGCTTGCCTCTCTGTGGTGCAATGGGGCCCCACCATCTTTGCTTTATTCTGTTAAGGTCAGAAAGCAGTTGCTGAACATCTAAAATGTGCCCAGCTTTCCTACGCACCAGGAACCCAAAAATGAACATGGCATGACCTCTGTCCTGGAGAAACTTACTGCTGCTTGTTGAAGTGATAAAATCGATTCAAAACGGACAAAACCTAAGAACTCCAGGAGATAAGGACCCTGATAACTTCCAGTTTATAGATGAAAAAACAATACATCTGTGCTGTCCAATGTGGTAGAGATGTGACTGTCTAAGTTTATTAATTAAAATGAAATGGAACCATGCGTTTATTTCCTCAGTAGTGCTGGTCACGTTTAAGATGTTCAATAGTCAGCTGTAACAAGTGGCTGCCGTAATGGATGATGCAGATACAGAATATTTCCGTCATTGCAGGAAACCCTCCTGTCCCACGCTGCTCTAAGTCACTTTGTCATCACAGGAACGTGCAGCGTGGGCTTGTTCTGAATCCAGATTATAAACTGATAACCATTATGTTACATTGCTTCCTTTAATATCTAGTGAAAATTTGGGGAGAGGAAGCAGGGGAAGAGTTATAAATCTCTTTTTATTCAGGAAATAAGAAATATTTAAGATGATGGGGAACAGGAGACATAAGTACAGATTTCCCCTGAAGCTCTTTTGTGCTACTTGAAGAACTAGAAAAGATTTTTTTTTTTACTGGATCAGGAAAGTTAGTACTTGCTGTTTATGGAACCATGAGGTGACTTTTGCTAAGAGTTATCCTAGGATTTTGTCTTATTTATTTTTAAGCCTCAGTTCCTAACATAGTACTTGATATTTAATAGCTCTACAATAAATGCTTCTTGAACTAAATTAAAAAAAATTAACTGTAATATCTTTTGCCTGTCTCAGAAGAATACTTGTGAAGAAGAGTAATGATTCCTAGGGGGTAAAAAGGAAAGATTTCCGCAAGGGCAATATCCAGATGCTCAGCTTTATGAAAAGAGGGCCCCATATGAATATATCTGTGCTCTGACAGGGACATAAGAGGGAGTGATCATAAGAGCTGCCTAAACTCTGATCTGGGCCAGATTTTACAGTCTGCTATTTTAAAACTACAGAAACTCTGTATGTGGCTCTAAAATGAGAACGGAGAAAAATTGCCTCAATACCAAATTAGTTCCTGTTATTATCTCTTTAGTGAAGTGAAAACAAAGTCACCCCTCCGCCTCCCTCAATGTGTCCCAGTGTGTTATCCCGGATTACTTGCACTTACCCACCAAATGTTGTGTGAAAGCCGGAAAAAAAAAAAAAAAAAATACACTATTTTGGCTCCCAGCTCATCCTCCTGCTCTTTTCATCAATGCGACCCTCCCCCACGCCCATCTTCCTTTCCTTCTCTTCAGGATTTAGCTGCACTGTTGGCTTCTGTGTTATTTAGAACAAACAAAACCTATCAAAATAGGGTTTCAAAGACAGATGTGCTGATTGGGGATGGGAAGCAAATGCGGCATGCTCACTCACTTCCTAAAAGCTTTAATTTACAGCAAAAATAAAAAGTTGTTCAACACCAGACAGGAGGAGTCAGCTTTGAAAAACTACTGATAAGTGGAGAAGAACGCTAGATTTGTTTTGAATCTTTTTTTTTCCCCAAGCAGCAGTGATCACAACTTCCTTAGAATGATTTAAGAATTCCCAGGGGGCGTTTTGCCCAGGTCCCTTTGTAAGCTTTAGACTCCTAACAGGGCTTATCAGAGAAGATTCCAATTTAGAGCAGCAAAAAGTTTAGTGTCTGATATCAGCTCTAGCTTTTCTTTTTCTTCTTCTCTTTTTCAAAAGGAGACATGATGTTTTACAGTGTTAACACTTTTGAAAGTTCCTATATTTCCAGCGAACAGAGTGCTTTTGTGAAAAGGGCTCTGAGAAGCATTATTCAGGCGAAAATGCATCAAAGGGATCCGAGTTGAAAAGAGAGAAGTTTGCCGATGTGGAGATTGAAGGCAGCATGTGCTGACAGGTGCAATTATAGCCAGATAATTGAATGTTTTAGGAGAGATGCGGTGCGATCAGGCAATAGTTATGAACTCACGTCGGAAACCCATTCATAATTAGATATTCAGGGATCCTGCTGTGGATGACACAACCAGTGTTGGGACCATGAACTACTTCAGCTGCCGGACATAAAAGGGATTGCACTTTGTAAAGTAGTGTGAAATAGCACGATATCAGCCCTCCAGAACTTAACTGATACAAAGTTTGGAGAGAAGGCTCAGCCTTCTCCCTCAGATTCCCAATAGTCTGGAACCTCTTTCAGCCTCTGAGTCGGAAGTCAATGCAGCTTCCAAGTCCTTTGGTCTCAGAGAAACTAAAGAAAATACCAACTTTTTAATTAGCAACGTAAAATATCTCTCTCTGCTGGTTGAAGAGTTTCCAGGCACTTTAGGTTTCCTTTCTCTATACAATGTGCCTTAGCCAAAGAGCCTGGAATGAGACCAATCCAGTGTTTATTTCTGAGAATATTCCACCAAAGTCATAAAATGTAACAGCTCTATTTATGGTCTTGAGATTTCGGTGCTCAGAGCCTTGACTCAGTGAGAAGTGGGGTTACTATGTAAACTACATCTCCGCTTGATTTGAACAGCAGTGTCTTCTAGGGCTCTCTATGTGGAGACTGAGCAGTGAAGAAAGTACAAACCAGCAAAACACAGAGCAAGCATTTCTGCTCAGAACAGAGCAGAGGCATTCAGAATGTTTCATTAGGAAATCTGCGAGACTTCTGGCTTCAGGCTTTCATTCTTAATGAAACAATATAATTTATTCTGCTGTGTTGTATGATTTTTTTGTCTTTCAAATTTCAATTTCTTTTTTCTTCTATGTATGGTTGGATTACCTTATCATTGTAATGCTATTAAAGACTCTTGACTGTGAGTTATAGTTTTCTGATAATGACACCTTAACTTGAAATCCAGGTGATAGCTCCTTTTCTACCACAGAGAATTGACTCCTTAAAGACTTTGGATCACTCACATTTTCCTTCATTCTTTTTTAACTGCTACTTTTCACTTTCCCTTCTACCTATAAGTGTTTGGACTCCATTGGTACGTCGGCAGATATTAATAGAAGACTGTCCTCATCAAGCATTTAACAAGCTCAAAAGTGAATCCAGTTTTGCACCAAAAATCCACCGCCACAGTAACCATGACCTACCCTGGTCTCACATTAGAAAGACTTCTTCTCACATTAATAAGACTTCTTTGGAAGTGAAGATGAAATTACTAATGGGATATGAAAACATTTAGCACCGTACTCAGCACATAACAGGAACCTACTCTATGTTAGCTTTCTTCCTTTGCTCCTTCTGTCTCTAACTTCTTGACAGGTAAAATGAGGGGTTCTGATAACATTTAAATGCCTCTTATGCACTAAAGTCCAATGAGTCTGACTGTCTGCCTTAAGCAGTGTGATTGGAGAGTAACCGCCATAGTCTTCTCCACAAATCCAATTTCTGTGCAAAAAGGGAGACTCTCGGCACATAGTTGATGGGGAAAGAATTTGGATTTTCTTTTAGTATCATGTCTACACATTCTCGTTTGGCTGTCCTCTCAACCTGATATATCCGGGAAGTGGCTGGCCAGGGCTGGACGTGTGGTTTGAGTTGTGGGAATGAGGTTTTTTGACTGAGGAATGCTGTCTGTTTTACGGTGGTATCCATCATCTCCCCTTGACCACCATTCCCTTGCCTCAACCTCATAACCTCTGGCTTGCTTTATACTTGTATTAATGGTGGAGGTACCTGGCATTTATGTTGTAGCATCTATGTGAAGAAATAACACTTAAGAGAAGGCCAGGCGATATCAGGAAACATCTTTCAATTACTACCTGGCTCATTAGTTTTGTCAAGAAAATGAACTATGGTCTGCCTTTTGACTCATTTGCAGAGAATCATAGGGGAAAGCATTGCAGTGTTGTTTGGTATCAGGAAACTGTTTCACTGAAGCACATACCTGCCTTTTCCCTGGTCATCTGGCTCCAAGTGGAAGCCCAGGCAAATGAGAGGCTCTAAACCTCTGTTATGACCCAGTTCAGGCTGTACAAGACAGAGGACCGGGGGTCTTCCTATGTGAGGGCTCCAGGAAGTTGCTTGTGTTACAGGCATAACATTTTGTCCATGAGAAGAGCCACTTGATGACAATATGATCCTCTGCTCTTTCCCAGTGCCAGAAAAGTGTACCATGAGATGCAGTGTGACTTAAGGGTTGAGAGCAAGAGCTTAGAAATCATGATAAGCTGGATTCAGATTTTGCCTTTATGACTGTTTGTAGCAAGAGTCAACCTTTTTTTCAGGAAAGGGCCAGCTAGTAAACATTTCAGGCTTTGCGGGCCAAATGATCTCAGTGACAACTACTCAACTCTGCTGTTTTAGTGAAAAAGAGCCGTACACAATACATCAATGAATAGGCATGGCTGTGTTCCAATAAAACTTTCTTTACAGAAATAGGCAGTAGATTAGATTTGGCCAACAGCTGCAGGTTGCCCACCCATGATCTATAGAATGTTGCATTCTAAGTTACTTTAATTCAAGTTTCTTCTGAATATTAGAAGAGACAATGTATGTAACAAAACACTCAGCACCTGCTTGGCATATGACAAAATGCCAAGGATCTACTCCTACCAAATATCTACTACTTGAAAATAGTAGATTTTAATATTAATAGCAAAATATTAAAGTACTGTATATCATATAATTTAAGATGCCATTTGTTGTAGGATGCATATGGATTTCAGTTCTTAAAATGTGATAAAAAAAAATCTTCAGATTGGTAAAACTTAGTAACAGTAACTAATTACAGTAACAAAGTTATATTTAGAATTTAGGTCTTTTTCTACTGGTGATCATTTAACTCATCTAACATTTCTCTGTGCTGTTTTTCTTGTCAGAGACACGTGTCATGAGCTGCTGGGACATGTCCCTCTGCTTGCGGACCCTAAGTTTGCTCAGTTTTCACAGGAAATAGGCCTGGCATCTCTGGGAGCATCGGATGAAGATGTTCAGAAACTAGCCACAGTGAGTTCCTTTTCAACCTGAAACCTGTTCTGCTTATGTCCATTTGTAAGATGAAGAAAGCTTTGGAGGTACTATGAATAATAGGGCAAACATTCTGGAGAGACACGGCAACTTTATTTCCCCCGTGTGTGTTCCTCTGTAGCACGATGGGGACTTGGTTTCTTAACTGCCAAAATTTTTGTATTTCATCCTTCTCATTCAGGGGCTAGCTAGATAGTAACCGTTTTAGGCTTGTAGGTCATGAGGTCTCTTTCATAACTGCTTAGCTCAGCTAGTGTGGTGTAAAAGCAGCCACAGACAGTATGTAAATGAATGTGTGGTTGGATTTCAATAAAGCTTTATGTATAAAAGCTGGCAGTGGGCTGGATTTGGCCTGTTTGCTGTCTCTTGCGCTGCTGCTGCTGCTGCTAAGTTGCTTCAGTCGTGTCCAGCTCTTTATGATCCCATGAACTGTAGCTCTCCAGGCTCCTCTGTCCATGGGATTTCTTCAGGCAAGAATACAGGAGTGGGTTGTCATGTCCTTCTCCAGGGGATCTTCCCAACCCAGGGATTGAACCCTCATCTCTTATGTCTCCTGAATTGGCAGGTGGGTTCTTTACCACCAGCACCACCTGGGAAGCCCCTTGTTCTAGTTCAATGTTTATTTTCTAGAATTGTTTGTGATAGTGAAAAGTATGCATTTAAGTAGGAGTTGTGCTCAGGAGACGTGAGACATGGGTTTGGCCTCTGGGTCAGGAAGAACCCCTGGAGGAGGGCATGGCAACCCCCTCCAGCATTCTTGCCTGGAGAATCCCATGGACAGAGGAGCCTGGTGGGCTGTAGTCCATGGGGTCATAAAGAGTTGAACACGACTAAAGCGACTTAACATGCATGCAGGAGTTGTACTTGGGATTATTTCTGACTAGTCAGTATGGGGTTTTCAGACTCAATTTGAGCCAGCATTAAGCAGCTCATGCCAAACAATTACTATAAGTACAAAACCAGAGAAAGATTGAATAGATACCATGATCTCAGCAAGGTTCTTTGCAAAACAAGTCATATGAGAGGAAAGGTGTAATGTTGGCAGCTACCTTTAAGCTGCTGAAGAGCCAGATCCAGCAAACTCATTTGCTTTATCCTAGCCCCATATGAAGAAGCCAGAGTAACAAACTCACTTACCTACCGGGGACAGTCTGTTGACAACAATGAGCAAAGCTACTGGAGGAAGGAAAAATAGGATCCTAAATTGTGTGTTTGACAGACATACATTGGTGACATATTAGGCATGCAGGAATATTCTTCACTCCCACCAGGAAATAAATGGGTCTCCTAGATCTCTTAAGATGCAAAGCCCTTTCAGTATATCTTTCATTTCCTAATTTTGATAGAGATATAGAAACTGAGAAATATTATTCTGCTTGAAGAGAAATAGTGGAATAGCCATGCTGCTGGTGTCAGTGTGGCGATGAACAGAGGTTGGAGGGGGCTGCCGGGAGCTCAGGAGAGTGCGTGTCTTTTACAGCAGAAGGCTGCCAGATGGGGATGTAAGCCTTTGTGTTGCTGGATCTTCTAAATTTGAGAGAGATTGGAAATCTAGATTTCTAAGTGAAATTTAATGATTTAAAAATTTTAGCTCATGGAAAATAATCTACCATTATGAGCTGAGGAAAATATATTTGTAGACTCAATTAGGATCTGTTCTTCCAATTTGTAACCTCTGCTCTAGGAATTGTATCTCATGTATTTTGGTTATCTATTACTGTGTAACAAGTAATCCCAAAACTTGGTGGCTTAAAACAATGAACATTTGTTATGTCATAGTTTCTGTGTTTAGAGATTTGGGAGCAGCTTAGCTGAGTGGTTTTGTCTCAGGGACTCTCTGTTGTTGCTATTAAGATGTGGGCTAGACCTATGATGTCTTCAGATTTGGGAAAGTTCTCCCAAGATGGCTCAGCCATGTGGATATTGGCAACTGGCTTCCTTAAGAAGAGAGAGAGGGAGAGAAGAAGGGGAGAGAGAGTGGGGAAGAAAGAGAGAAAAGAGGAGATAGAGATAGCTAATTTTTGAATTTAGTTTTTAATTGGAGGAAAATTGCTTTACCATGGTGTGTTGGTTTCTGCAGTACAACAATACAAATTGGTCATAATTATGCATATGTCCCCTCCCCTCATCCTGACCCTCTCAGTCATCACAGAGCTCCCTGTGTTATACAGCAGCTCCCCACTAGCTCTCCATTTTACACGTGATTGTGTATAAACGTAATGACGTGTATTCACATGATACTGTATGTACGTCAGTGCTACTTTCTGCATTCACACATGTTCCCCATTCTGAACCCTCCTCCCTCCTCCCTCCCTGTACCATCCCTCTGGGTCGTCCCAGTGCACCAGCCCCAAGCATCCAGTATCCTGCATGGAACCTGGACTGGTGACTCATTTCATGTAAGATATTATACATGTTTCAATGCCATTCTCCCAAATCATCCCACCCTCTCCCTCTCCCACAGAGTCGATAAGACTGTTCTATACATCAGTGTCTCTTTTGCTGTCTCGTATACAGGGTTATTGTTACCATCTTTCTAAATTCCATATATATGTGTTAGTATACTGTATTGGTGTTTTACTTTCTGGCTTACTTCACTCTGTATAATAGGCTCCAGTTTCATCCACCTCATTAGAACTGATTCAAATGTATTCTTTTTAATGGCTGAGTAATACTCCATTGTGTATATGTACCACAGCTTTCTTATCCATTCATCTGCTCATGGGCATCTAGGTTGCTTCCATGTCCTGGCTATTATAAACAGTGCTGCAATGAACATTGGGGTACATGTGTCTCTTTCCCTTCTGGTTTCCTCAGTGTGTATGCTCAGCAGTAGGATTGCTGGGTCATAAGGCAGTTCTATTTCCAGTTTTTCTGTAGATGTATTTTAAAACCACCACACTGTAAGTTCTGTTACTTAATTCTCAAAACTTAGCTCTGGCTTTAAATGCTACATTTCAGAACTTCCTTGTGCCTTGCAAATTCCTTGAAATTTTCTGGTTTCAGCCTTTGACCCCTGTAGCTTATACTGTTGATCAGAGATGGATGGTTTGCTTGCTTGTCTTATTTTGAACAGCTGCAAACTAGGAGTCAACCCTGCCAGGTTGTGTGTGTGTGTGTGTGTGTGTGTGTGTGTGTGTGTGTGTTTATCTGAGTCCAAAGAGAGGAGGAGAAGGAGCGAGGTAGGACTTCATGGATGTGAATGTAGGTGGATCCTGGTGAGTGATCTAATTTCTTTCTTAAAAGCAGTGACAATAAAATATTTTTATCTTCTCTTCCATTGAACGATGATTAATTAATTCCATCTTTCAAACTAACATTTACAAAGAGTATGACAGGATCCTCACCTTTCAGAAAGTCACAGACTATATAGATAAAACTAAGACTTGTCAGAGGAGAGAAACTTTGTGTTGAGTCTTGAAAGGTGAGAGGGGGGAAGGAAGGATTGAAGGATGGTTTCATTGAGAAGAAATCTCTCTGGTTTGGAGGCTCGACAGGGAAGGCCTGCTTACCAGTTTAGAGGACCATGCTGAAACCAAGGATCACCTTTTCTGTCATTACAATGAACAAATTACTCCTCATCTAAAACAGTATAAATGCAGTTTCATAGAGTTAGAAGTGTGACACACTTCTTACTGGGCTGAGAGGAAGGTGTCAGCAGGGCTGTGTCACTCTCTGGAGGCTCTGGGGGAGAATCTGTTCCCTGGCCTTTTGCCCGCTGTTAAAGGCTGCCTGCATTCCTTGGCTCATGGCCCCCTTCATCCACCATCAACACGGCCATGTTGCATCTCTCTGATCTTCCTGCCATTGTCACATCTCTCTGTGTCTCTCATCGACTATTGCTTTTAAGGGCTAATGTGGGGCCTACCTGGATAATTCATGAATTTCCCCATTCAAACTCCATGTCTGCGTAGACAGCATATTCATAGGTTCGGGATATCTTTGAGGGGGCATTCTTCTTTGTTTCTGTTTTTACACTTGCAAGATAAAACCAACAATTAAAGCTTGAAACCTTTTTGACTAGGGCCAGTGAATTTGTAGAATAGGTTTTCCTTTGGAACTTACATCCCTTTGCCTGGTTCCGATACCCTTGGCCGTGGATTGCTTCAGTCCCAGTGGCCAGAAACAATCCCATCTATTAGAGATCACTAATCATGTTTCTCTTGCTCTCTTTCTTCCTCTTTTTCAATTGTTCTTTGCCTAGAAGATACCACTTTTCTGCAGGAGCCAATTCAAGTCAACAGATAGTCTTTAAGTGGCTAAAGAATCCCAGGTTCCATGGGCGGGAATAGGGGAAAGGCGAAGAAGTAGTACTTACTTCAAAGAACTCACGATCCAGTACACAAAATACAGTAAACCCCGAGTCAGTGTTAGCTTTCATTCATATACATAAGCAGATACATAGTTGAAGGAAATTTAAGTCTTTTAAGTGTGTCTGAGTTCTGAGCTCATTGTTGGAGACTGGGATGCAGAGTCAGGTTAAGGAGGATCAAAAGCCTCTCGAGGGAGAGAATAAGTCTGGGACCTTATAGTGGCTTTGACTGTTATAAAAACCAAGGAGACCATCAACTTTCAAAAGACTTCAACTTAAAGATTATGAGTTTCTTTAAACACAGTGGAGAGTTGGAGCCTGATCTCCTCTTTTCCTGACCTTACTGGAGCAGATCTTGCATGAGCAACTCTCTTTGATTTTCTGTCTCTCACAAGCCTTGCGGTTCCATTTTTCTCAATTTTATAGACTGCCCACTTACTTTGAAAAGTATTTTGTGGACCAAGGAAAGATTTGGAAAGTTTTACCCACATGATGGGGAGAATATAGAGGAAGACAGATTCCCAGTGTGAGGAGGCTAGCGAGGTTTTGTGCTGAAATAATACGGTACTGCCATTGACTTCCAAAACCACATCTTATCCCTCAGTTAAAACAAAGTGAATCGAAAACTGCTGGAATTTGGCTTGAAAGAAAACAGATTCCAGCTAGGCAAGTTCATAGTAAACCTGGGAATGAATAACCTATTGGATGGCACACATATTAAGGACTGTCAAGCCATATGCTGAAGCTAGAAGCTCAATTTAATGACTCTGTTACAAGGACTAAGAGATTAAGAGGTAAGGCCTCAATGAGAGGGGTAAAAAGACCAATGGTGGAGGAAGAGTGGTGGTTAGTGAGGCCTCTTAGCTGTCCAGATGAGAAACGGAGGTATTATTAGCTGATTTCCTCCAAGTAGTTTCCATTAAGTCTCCTGAAAAAGTATTAGAACAAAATGAGAGATGAGATGTACTAAAGGAGAAAAATCCATAGAGAGGACAAATGGAAAAGCACAGAAATCACTATTTATGCAGAAAAATGAGACAGCCCATATTATTCTTTTACTCTAGGTAAGATTTATATTATTAATGACTCTGTTTATATACTGCCTCCCTTTCCTTGTTTAGTGAATTTAAGCACTTAGGAAAAAGAGAGTCACGCCTGGTAAAAGTAGATACTTAATAACTTTCCGTGATGTGCCATCAACAAATCCATCTAAGGAAGAAAGCAACCTCTGCTAAGCCGGGTGGACGCCTCCAAACTCTTGTTTTGTTCAAAGCTGCTTCTGAACTTTTGGGTATGATTTTAGAGGGAGCAGGTTATTGCCTATAACTACTGCCTCTTTTTGCTATATTTCTGCATGATATTTATTTTGACATTTTAATAATGCTCATTTTTGAGAATGAAGCTATCTCTGCTGTTTTATGTGGGCAATGGTTGCAGCTCCCTGAGAACTGTTTAAATGAAACTCTTTTGTATCTGAATAAATTGATGATGCTCAGTAACTGTATTTGAAATGCACTGTTATACATGTAAATAATTTGCCCTCTGGTGGATAATGAATAAGGTCACTGGATTTGGCAGCAGTACTCTTTTCATACTCATCATAGCTGTCCAGGGTCTGTGTATGATAGATATGCAAAAATATTCCCAATAATGCCTGCCTAGTGTGTGCTGTAATTTTCAGACCAGCCATTTCCCACAGTAGTGCTGGCTTACATGGGTTTAATAGATTAGTGTCTTCTTTAAGGGCTGTAAACTTAAATGCCTTCAGGAGCCAGAGAGTAGCAAGGATGTCTGAAATAGCCTGATATAGGATAATAAGGAGTATTGGAGCCTGTAGAGAACTACAGAGTACATCTTATACCTAAGAGCCTTCACATCCAAAAATAAAAATAAAACAAAATATTCTTTGACTACAAATCTTTGTTTGCAAGCTAAAACAGAACTATAGGCTCTCAGTTGCCAGCCCTTGTATTGAAAGTTGGATTATACATTATATTATACCATGCAGAGGGACCAGCCCATGCTGGATTCACCTTTATTTCATATTGGACATACTCAATTACCACTTACTGGACAACTGGCTATTTTTCCCAAGAAAAGACAGCTATTACTGTGTTCACTAGAAATACATATCTTACTGCCGTTGAGAGGTGACTGGTTTTGAATTACAACTTTAAACAGTCACAAGCATGACTGTCATACATATGTTCTGAGCATGTGTTGACGATTTATTTAACTCACTCATGAGGTAAAAGCAAAATGGTAGATTTCGCTGAAAGAAGAATTTCAGACACTGAGACTGTCTAGTCCCTGAAAGAAGGCATTCTGAAACAAGGTGCAAATGTTTTATGTTCTGTGGAGCAAAGAACAGTAACCTTGAAGTTATCTTTTCTACCAGGCAGAAATCATTTGCATGTCTAGTGGACAAAAATAACTTGAAATTTATCAATCTTCACAAAATTGACACCTGACTTCGCGGCATCTGGGCCTCAATCAATATAAACAGGAAGACAGACAAAGGGTATATTCCCTATGTCAGTGCTTTTCAAATGGTAATGAGTATAAAATAACCTAGAGAGCTCGTTACAAGGCAGACTCTGGGCAACGAGGTCTAGAATGGGGCCTGAAATCGCATTTCTGATGAGATCCCAGGTACTGCTGATATACTGGTGGTCCAGAGAAGCAGTGACCTGGTACACAGGTGTGCCTGTTAGGCAAGGCTCGGGTATGTTTTTCAGAAGGCATATGGCAATCCTTCAGCCTTAGTTCCAGATTCAATACTTTTCCTAAAAACTGGGCTCACAGGGTATTTATTGCCGGATAAACACTGTGCGGTGTGACCTGAGTTTATTTAGGGTTTTCCTGAGCCTGGAAACGGAGCCTTGTATCTCTGAGTGCGTGTCACTGGGCCCATTTTGTGTGTCTGCTCTCACACTCTCCTGCCACCTGCTCACTTGCCGTACGACTTATGTCATTCAGTTTTACAGGAATGCACAGACAGACACTTGCTGATCAGGTAAATTTAGGAGCTAGCCCCAGAAGGATTATCGACTTCTCTTTCCCCAGCTGTTAGGAGTGTAAAGGGATGCCTGCACCATGCAGTGCCTCCCACCCCACGACGCAGACGGCTTCAGTTCAGTCTGCTCATTTCTCACGTCATAAAGGCATTTCAAACAGACGAAGCTGTGCATCATTTGTTGGAGAAAGCAATCAGCAGGAGTACACCACAGATGTTTTCCAAGCAGAATAAATCGGCCTCTGGCCCAGTTAGAATTTTCCCTTTACGGAGAGTTTTAGGTCATCTATTCAGTTCTGTCAACTCCAAAACATGTTTCCCTTCATTTCCTGATGAAGAGCTTCTGTCCCTGAGTCTTGGTGAAACTGGTGAGCAGAGAGTCTTGGCCAAGGGTGAGGAAGGAGTAACCAGTTTTTCCATAATGCGTTCCCAGAACATTAGTCTCATGAAATGTTATTATGAGCTCTGTG
Organism: Bos taurus; assembly: GCF_002263795.3. NCBI lineage: Eukaryota > Metazoa > Chordata > Mammalia > Artiodactyla > Bovidae > Bos > Bos taurus. Next base: position 1,606,012 of record NC_037332.1, read on the forward strand.
ACAGAAGGGATCCATAGACAAATACATTTGGGGAAAACTAGATTAAGTGAAATAAACAACTTTGTTTTCAAAGTATTGAGTTTTCAGGGCCTTTCCTAAGATAATGTGCAGAGTGAATCTTATAAGTGATAAAAATTTTGTTTTTACACACTGAAGTTTCTTCCATCTTAAGATGACATTGGTAGTAAGACATATAATTAATAGCTTTTTTAAAAAGGGGAAAAAAGATTCAGGTGGCAAATTTTTTTATATTGTTTGTAAGAAGCTCTATTTTAGAAATGTTAAAATGTGAACTTGAAAATTAAGAAAGTACTGGGTTGACCAAAAAATTTGGGTTTTCCCCATGTTACAGAAAAAACCTGACAAACTTTTTGGCCAACCCAGTAATTAGATGGTTGCTAAAGTCTCTTTTCATGGAAGACGTATTAGCATCCCAAGCTATTAACATTCCAAGGAGCACAGATTAGGAGATACAAGTCTAGATGTTTTTTTGAAAGGATGAGATTCATTGTGAGCAGAATCTCTGAATGAAAAAAAAATCACCAGCTGATTTTTTTTGTAAGAAAGGACTGTCAAAAAATGAACAATATAGGGTTCTGTTTATACTTTATAAAAACAAATAATTTATTTGTTCCAAGTAAAAAGTTTGTATTATTTGGGGCTTTTGATGGCTGTAAATGAAATATGTTTGAATTTCTAGGTATAACTGGGACTTTCTCTTGCTGAGAGTGGTAATGAAATGTACAGTCAGCTTTAAACTAACAATTGACTGTAATTCACATTAGAAGTGTAATTGCAAAGGTAACATTAGTTTATGGATTGCTAATGAATGTTTTCCTGTCTGTGGAGGGCATTAGCTTGTTACCCGTCTCTTATGAGTTTGCCTACCTGGCTGGGCATGGGAACTTGCAGCTTTTAAAAAGCTTATGCCCAGTTCTACTTCTTTCTGAAATGTATTACATTAAAAATGACCATTTAATAGCTCTACAGAAAGCTCGAAATAAGCCCCAGGCTTATTTATTCCATGTAGAGTCTTTGAACTAGTTTAGGCATTTGGATCATTTGATACAAAGCTGACAAAAAGCTGGAAGGAATGCTCTTAATTGAGATGTTTGGGTGGATGATGAGTTAGTGTGCTATTTCTGAGAGTAACTTAATTAAAAATTAATAATATCTATTCCAACTCATTACTTTCACTTTTATGTATTCTGTGCATATTGAAAAGTGGTCTTGCCCTGCAAGGAGCTCTATATTTCTTTAACCAGCCCCTTAGAGCTTCACTTCTGTCTTTTGTCTTTTTTTTTTTTTTTAACCAACCCTGCCCTTGGTCTTTTTCTTACCTGAGTGCTCCAAGGCCATTCTTTCTTCTGACTGTACCCCCTCCTGAGATTGTTGATACTGGAGCTAAGGCTATTCTGCACTATCTGGATATGTTTCACTTACAATATTCATGGTTGCTATTATAGGTGTTCATCATCTATTTATATTATGATGAGAACACCATCGTTACTGGGAATTAAAAAGTGAGCTCTACATTGCTCACTATGTTTAGAAACAAATCTATTTGCAGTCCAGAATAGTCATCCATTTTTGCAACTCAAATCTTTGTTCATCATTTTATAACTGTATCCTAGGGGCCTCAGAGAGCCATCATATAACTGCAGATGAGGAAAAAAAAAATCCAACCCAACAGCTTATTTTAGATATTTGGAAACTCATAAAGTTAGAGCTGCTTCAGTAACTGTTCATCCTGTTTGTGTGTTAAGCTCTGTGCCCACTTGACTTTATCCTCAAGGATCACTGCAAGTCAGCAGTTGGGGTCTCAGAACTCGATGAAGTTACTAGATGGATGTTTTGATGGGCAGTGCATGGTGTGGGGTATGTGGTGGGAAGGGTCTGAACCTGAAGTGAGCCCGATAAGTGATATACTTATCTGTTGCAAAATGGTTACCATGATAGTGATGGCTAATACCTGAATGTCCTCATATAATTGCCATTTCTTTTTTGTGGTGAGAATGTTTAAGATCTACTCTCTTAGCAACTTTCAAGTACATAACACAGTATTGTTAACTATTATCAGTATTCTATACATTAGATTCCCAGGACTTACTTGTCTTACGGCTGGAGGTTTCTATCCTTTGATCTATATCTCCCTTTCCCCTGATTCCCATCTTCTGGTAAAGTGAAGTGAAAGTGCAAGTCACTCAGTTGTGTCTGACTCTTTGCGACCCCGTGGACTATACTATCCATGGAATTCTCCAGGCCAGAACACTGGAGCAGGTAGACATTCCCTTCTCCAGGGGATCTTCCCAACCCAGAGATTGAACCTGGGTCTCCCTGATTGCAGGTGGATTCTTTATCAGCTGAGCCACCAGGGAAGCAACTAGCTTTCTAATTTGTGTTTTGGTGAGGTCAGCTTTTTTAGAATCCACATATAAGTGATATGATAGATATTTGTCTTTCTCTGAGTTATTTTACTTAGTGTAATACCTTCATGGTCCATCGATGTTGTTGCAAATGGCAGGATTTCCTTCTTTCTCATGGCTGAGTAGTATGTATTCCACTCTGTGTGTGTGTGTGTGTGTGTGTGACTTCCCAAGTGGCACTAGTGAGAAAGGAACCTGCCTGACACTGCAAGAGATGTAAGAGATGCAGATCTCTGGGTTGGAAAGATCCCCTGGAGGAGGGCATGGCAACCCATTTCAGTATTCTTGCCTGAAGAATCCCATGGACGGAGGAGCCTAGTGGGCTACAGTCCATACGGTCGTAGAGTTAGACATGACTGAAGTGACCTACTGTGTATATATATATATCACATTTTTATCCATTAGTCCACAAACGGACACTTAGATTGTTTTCATATTTTGGCTCTTTCAAATAATGTTGTGATAAACATGGAATGCAGATACCTCTTGAAATCTTGCTTTCATTTCCTTTGATAATACATCCAGAAGAAGAACTTCTGGATCATATAGTAGTTCTGTTTTCAATTTTTTGAGGTAACTTCATACTGTTTTTCACAATGTCTGCACCAGTTTACATTCCCACCAGGAGCGCAGGAGGGTTCTCTTTTCTCCACATCCTTGTGAACACCTGGGTCTTATCTTTGGGTGACCTGAGTACCAGCTCTGTTACTTCTCGATCTTGTACTCAGGGACCAACTATGTTCCCTATTTGTGCCTCAATGTCTTCTTTAAAATGGAGATATTCTTCTACCACTATGCTGAGTGGAAATCAAATGAGATGAAATACTTGTGTGATGTATGCTGTGCTACTGTCTAATGTATCATATCGACATGATATTGATCTTACTATCACTCCCCAAATCCAAACTGCACCAGAGGAGTTATATTGTTGATTAATTTCAAAGTCATTTCCAGCCCCTATATCCTCTAGTTCCTCACACAGAGCTAACTTCTTCCTGTGATTCAAAAGCTCTGACATTGAGTCCTTCTTACTTTTTCTGCTCAAAGTAAGCTGGAATGCATTCTTCAGGCACAGATTTGTGCAGTCACTTTAATTTCCATAAAGATGTAGAGAAGAAGGAATTTTCTAGTTTAACGACAATAAAGTAGGTTTTCAAAATCTTAGGCTTGTATTAACAGAAATATTGGTGGTGTAATTCCATTTCTAGCAAAAGCAGAGAGAGGTGGTTGGGATTTTTTTTTTATGAAGAAGAATAGCAAAAGTAATGTTATATTGAACTATAGGAATTTAATTACCCCATTCCACAAATGTAGTTTTCAAATAAAGGAGTCAAAAGATTTTCCAGAGCTATTCTTCTGAACAGTGATATAAAAACCCAGAACACATTTAGTAGATGTAAAATGCATTACTGTACATTATGATCCATGGTGAAAGAAAGCATAATAAGAAACGCGACATGAGACTGAACGCATGGTGATTAAAAGTCTCTGCTCCCTTTGTAGAAATATTGTAATTGGCTTAGAATTTTATATATTTGTCACCGTGAGAGTGGGCATTTCTGGAACATTTCTGATGGGTGGATTTCATCCTGGGGAGAAGGCTCCCAGAAAATGGAAATACTATCATTTGAGGGCGGAGTAGGTGTCACATAAGAACTGCCAGGAGGCTGGGAAGGAATAAATCACCGCGGGGCCCTCATCCTTATTTAAACAACCTTAAAGTCTGTCCTTTACAGTGTCCATAAAACATCAAGAAAATTGATAAGAAGGTAAACCCTAAGAATTCTCATCACAAGGGAAGCACTTTTTTCTTTTTGTTTTTTATTGTGTCTATATGAGATGGGGTCGCAAGGAGTCAGACAAGACTGAGCAACTTTCACATACATACGTACGTATGAGATGATAAATGAGATGCTAACTAACTTCTTATAGTAATCATTCACAATATATGTGAGTCAAACCATTTTGCCGTACCCCTTAAATGTATACAGTGAAATATGTTGATTATGTCTCAATAAAACTGGAAAAAAAAAACAAAACATTCCCTCAGCAATGAAGAGAAGGCAGGGTGAATTAGGGACTCCTCTATTGAGAAGTCTTTACAAAAACCTTTGTTTCTCTGTCTTATTATACAGGTGACACATATTCACTGTAGAAAATTTTAAAAAATGGATAAGCAAGGAAAATAATTTAAAGATCATTTGTAATATCACAGCAGCAATAACCAGTGTTAACAATTTGGTGTATAACCTCCTAGTTTTTCTGAAAAGTTATTTTGCCACGGCAAATAAGAACTTGGTAAAGGGGAGTCCTGGTTTTGGAAAAGGAAGCAGCAAGATGTTGATCCATTTATCAAACATTTGTTCTGTCAGGAGAGACTTTACCTTTTACATCAACAGAAGAAAAAATAAATTGGAAGTACTCTAGAAATATGGAGATTATGATTTTTCACTCAGGTAATTTGCAAAGTGTTTTAGTGAACATCAGATGCAGCTAATGAAAAAAGTTAGCACTTTTTAAAATAAGAAAATTGGTTTTCATATATCTTTTAAATGTCAGTCTTCAAAATTTGCATTATTCTTGTCCCCAAATTAGTGATTGCTACTTTTATCTAACCAATATTCTCCCCTCCTACTGTTCTTTTTTTTTTTTTTTGATAAGATCATGAACATCTTTACCCAGAGCCCTTAATCTCAGATAATCATACAGGTAAGGAGGAAACGGAAATCTGGAATGAAATAGAGTGAACGCTTCTATATATGAGGGTTTTTCTTGAGCACTTTAGGGACTTGCTAGCAAGGCAGTATAGTGTAGTAGGTATTCAGACTGCAGGCTTCAAGGTCAAATTATGTGACTTCACATCTGGCTCTATCACTTACTGGTTGGATAACCTTGGATAAATTAGTTAGCCTCTCTGTGCCCTAGTTTCTTCAACATTAGAATGAGAATAGTAATACTATCAAGTCTTGTAGTGCTATTGGAGGTTCATAAGATAAGGCACTGCAGATGGTGACTGCAGCCAGGAAATTAAAGATGCTTATTCCTTGGAAGGAAAGGTATGACCAACCTAGATAGCATATTCAAAAGCAAAGACATTACTTTGCCAACAAAGGTCCGTCTACTCAAGGCTATGGTTTTTCCTGTGGTCATGTATGGATGTGAGAGTTGGACTGTGAAGAAGGCTGAGCGCCGAAGAATTGATGCTTTTGAACTGTGGTGTTGGAGAAGACTCTTGAGAGTCCCTTGGACTGCAAGGAGATCAAATCAGTCCATTCTGAAGGAGATCAGCCCTGGGATTTTTTTGGAAGGAATGATGCTAAAGCTGAAACTCCAGTACTTTGGCCACCTCATGCGAAGAGTTGACTCATTGGAAAAGACTCTGATGCTGGGAGGGATTGGGGGCAGGAGGAGAAGGGGACGACAGAGGATGAGATGGCTGGATGGCATCACTGACTCGATGGACGTGAGTCTGAGTGAACTCTGGGAGTTGGTGATGGACAGGGAGGCCTGGTGTGCTGCGATTCATGGGGTCGCAAAGAGTCGGACACAACTGAGTGACTGAACTGAACTGAACTGAAGATAAAGCATTGTAAAGCTGCTTAGTACAGAGCTAGATATTCAATAAATACCAGCTAGAGTATTTGACAAATTGCACTCAAATTGCACTAGGTGGTCAAGTCAGTCAAACTCAAGTGCAGGGAAGACCCCTGGAGAGAACTGTGACTCTTCTGGTGATCTTGGTTAGTTCTCTAACTTTCAACTGAACTCAGGTTTTCCCTTCTGAAATGCAGGCTATGCAGTTTATATTACAAAGGGGTTGTAGATGGAGCGGCATGCTGCTTTGCAATGTAAGGTATTTTAACCATAAATAATAAAGGGAAGGCCTCCTCCAAATGATATCAAACTTCTCCCTGGAGATGGAAGAGTCCTCCTCAGAGTTAATAGCACACCTCCCCTGAGTGAGCATAGAGAAAGGCAAGTTGCAGGAAACAGTTGGGGAGAACAAATGAATAAATACTGTTTGTGCCAATGAGAGCACATGAAATAATGAATTCCTGACTTAAACTTCTCAAGCAGATTAGGAGCGATGCTGTTCATTGGTACGTGCAGCACTCCCTTAATAGCTCAGTTCAGTTCAGTTATTCAGTCGTGTGTGACTCTTTGCGACCCCATGGGCTATAGCAAGCCAGGCTTCCCTGTCCATCACCAACTCCCGGAGTTTCCTCAAACTCACGTCCATCGAGTCGGTGATGCCATCCAACCATCTCATCCTCTGTTGTCCCCTTCTCCTCCTGCCTTCAATCTTTCCCAACATCAGGGTCTTTTCAAATGAGTCAGCTCTGGCCAAAGTATTGGAGTTTCAGCTTCAGCATCAGTCCTTCCAATGAAAATTCAGGACTGATTTCCTTTAGGATGGACTGATTGTATCTCCTTGCAGCCCAAGGGACTCTCAAAAGTCTTCTCCAACACCACAGTTCAAAAGCATCAATTCTTCGGTGCTCAGTGAGAGTCTAACTCTCACATCCATACATGAACACTGGAAAAACCATAGCTTTGACTAGATGGACCTTTGTTGGCAAAGTAATGTCTCTGATTTTTAATATGCTGTCTAGGTTGGTCATAACTTTTCTTCCAAGGAGCAAGTGTCTTTTAATTTCATGGCTTCAGTCACCATTTGCAGTGATTTTCAAGCCCCCCAAAATAAAGTCTCTCACTGTTTCCATTGTTTACCCATCTATTTGCCATGAAGTAATGGGACTGGATGCCATGATCTTAGTTTTCTGAATTTTGAGTTTTAAGGCAACCTTTTCACTCTCCTCTTTCACTTTCATCAAGAGGCTCTTTAGTTCTTCTTCGCTTTCTGCCATAAGGGTGGTGTCATCTACATATCTGAAGTTATTGATATTTCTTCTGGCAATCTTGATTCCAGCTTGTGCTTCTTCCAGCCCAGCATTTCTCATGATGTACTCTGCATAGAAGTTAAATAAGCAGGGTGACAATATACAGTCTTGATGTACTCCTTTCCCAATTTGGAACCAGTCTGTTATTCCATGTCCAGTTCTAACTGTTGCTTCTTGACCTGCATACAGATTTCTCAGGAGGCAGGTCAGGTGGTCTGGTATTCCCATCTCTTTCAGAATTTTCCACAGTTTGTTGTGATCCACACAGTCAAAGGCTTTGGCATAGTCAATAAAGCAGAAGTAGATGTTTTTCTGGAACTCTCTTGCTTTTTCTATGATCCAGCAGATGATGGCAATTTGATCTCTGGATCCTCTGCCTTTACTAAATTCAGCTTGAACATCTGGAAGTTCACAGTTCATGTATCGCTGAAGCGTGGCTTAGAGAATTTTGAGCATTACTTTACTAGCGTGTGAGATGAGTGCAGTTGTGCAGTAGTTTGAACATCCTTTGGCATTGCCTTTCTTTGGGACTGGAATGAAAACTGACCTTTTCCAGTCCTGTGGCCACTGCTGAGTTTTCCAAATTCACTGGCATATTGGGTGCAGCACTTTCACAGCATCATCTTTTAGGATTTGAAATAGCTCAACTGGAATTCCGTCACCTCCACTAGCTTTGGTTTATAGTGATGTTTCCTAAGGCTCACTGGCTCTAGGTGAGTGATCACACCATTGTGATTATCTGGGTCATGAAGATCTTTTTTGTATAGTTCTTCTGTATATTCTTGCCACCTGTTCTTAATATCTTCTGCTTCTGTTAGGTCCATACAGTTTCTGCCCATCTTTGTATGAAATATTCCCTTGGTATCTCTAATTTTATTGAAGAGATCTCTAGTCTTTCCCATTCTGTTGTTTTCCTCTATTTCTTTGCATTGATCACTGAGGAAGGCTTTCTTACCTCTCCTTGCTATTCTTTGGAACTCTGCATTCAAATGGGTATACCTTTCCTTTTCTCCTTTGCCTTTCACGTCTTTTCTTTTCTCAGCTATTTGTAAGGCCTCCTCAGACAACCATTTTGCCTTGTTGCATTTCTTTTTCTTGGGGGTGATCTTGATCATTGCCTCCTGTACAATGTTACGAACCTCTGGCCATAGTTCTTCAGGCACTCTGTCTATCAGATCTAATCCCTTCAATCTATTTGTCACTTCCACTGTAAGGGATTTGATTTAGATCTTACCTGAATGGTCTAGTGGTTTTCCCCACTTTCATCAATTTCAGTCTGAATTTGGCAATAAGGAGTTCACGGTCTGAGCCATAGTCTGCTCCTCGTCTTGTTTTTGCTGACTGTATAGAGCTTCTCCATCTTTGGCTGCAAAGATTGTAGTCAATCTGATTTCGGTATTGACCATCTGGTGATGTCCATGTGTAGACCCTTTTCTTGTGTTGTTGGAAGAGGATGTTTGCTATGTCCAGTGCGTTCTCTTGGCAAAATTTTGTTAGCCTTTGCCTTGCTTCATTCTGTACTCTTGGCAAAATTTTGTTAGCCTTTGCCTTGCTTCATTCTGTACTCCAAGGCCAAATTTGCCTGTTACTCTAAGTGTTTCTTGACTTCCTACTTTTGCATTCCAGTCCCCTATAATGAAAAGGACATCTTTTTTGGGTGTTAGTTCTAGAAGGTCTTGTAGGTCTTCATAGAACCATTCAACTTTAGGTTCTTCAGCATTACTGGTTGGGGCATAGACTTGGATTACTGTGATATTGAATGGTTTGACTTGGAAATGAACAGAGATCATTCTGTCGTGTTTGAGATTGCATCCAATTTATTGCTTTCTTAATAACTCAAGAAAGCAATAAATTTGAGGTTTCTAATCTTGACTGCTCCCTCCTTGAGTTCAAGTTCCTGAGAATTTAAGCCAGGTGTTTTCAGTTTGGCTGTAAGGTGGCTGTATTAACATAAAAGTATGCCAGGAAGCCTTTGGAAGAATTCCAAAAGGTGTTTGCTCTAGTTTTGATGCATTTTGGATGTGTCTCCATACTTATACACAGAGAGCCTATGTTAGTGTCTAACTAGCAAGACTCATTCGGAGAAGGCAATGGCAACTCACTCCAGTACTCTTGCCTGGAGGATCCCATGGATGGAGGAGCCTGGTAGGCTGCAGTCCATGGGGTCTCTACTAGTTGGACGCGACTGAGCGACTTCACTTTCACTTTTCACTTTCATGCATTGGAGAAGGAAATGGCAACCCACTCCAGCGTTTTTGCCTGGAGAATCCCAGGGACGGCAGAGCTGGGTGGGCTGCCGTCTATGGGGTCACAGAGTCGGACACGACTGAAGTGACTTAGCAGCAGCAGCAGCAGCAGCAGCAAGACTCATTAGAAAAGAGCCTGATGCTGGGAAAGACTGAAGACAGGAGGAGAAGGGGACGACAGAGGATGAGATGGTTGGATGGCATCACTGACTCAATGGACAGGAGTTTGAGCAAGCTCTGGGAGATGGTGAAGGACAGGGAGGCCTGGTGTGCTGCAGTCCTGGGTTGTGGAGTCGGACACGACTAAGCGACTGAACAGCAATAAAGCAAGGCTTTAAAATTCTCTGTAATAAAACCAGGGGAGATACCTTTAAATGACATACTGTAGAGATGTTTAAATGTTTAGCTCTCACAAACACTTTTTTGGGGGCTGTTTACCTTTTCCTCTCTCAACTCTAATTAAGAAGAGTTCCTCAAGGCTGTAACTGGCTAGGAAAGGGGCACTGGACTCTGCTTCTTTGCAAAGATGTTTAGCAAAGGGATGACCTTGCTGCATTGCTACTACGTATCTTTTCCATAGCTCTGATAGAATCAACTGGGCCCATTCACATACTCATTCAGTGAATGAGCATCTACTACATGTCGAGCATCAGGAATTCAACTGTAAAACAGGCAGCCACGGCCCTGTTTCTTGGGGCCTTACAGTCTACTGAGGGATACAGATAAAGATTTGAATATAACAAGGGCAAAGATAGGGAAAGGAAGGTGCTTGGATCAGGTTCGGGAAGGGGAATGGATGATCAGAAGTGGTTTTCTGAGGCAGACTTTTTTAGCAGTCTAATTGTTATTTTTTAATTTGCTGTGATATATGCTTAGACAGAATAGATGTTAACACTTCAAGGAACTTTTGCTTCTCAACAGGCTATCTTCATACTGCAGAGCTCCTTAGACTGGGTTTCAGGAACTGTTGACCTGTAGTTAAATCTGCTGTCACCTATCCAGAGGGGAATCAGAGACCTGTAGAATCAGAATCTGTAGAATCAGAGTCCTGGGACAAGGGAGGAGTCAATGTGAATATGACTATGGTCTTAATAACCTCAGAGCAGGGAGCCTTCACCTAAACTTAAACTCTTCATTGATTTAGCATTTGACATGCATTTATTCATTTGAGTCTCAGTAGCACTTTGAGACAGATGGGAGTCATATTACCTGCTAGCACATTTCCTGGTATTCCCATGTTGCTATAGACACAATCGGTGCCCAATAACAATTTCGCAAGGAAAGGAGTCCCCATTTGTAAATGAGACTGAGACAAGGGAAATGACTCGTCCAAGATCATACATTACAGTAATGGCAGAGGCTGAGCTACAGGACTTTCTGTGTCCTGATCTGTCCAGCCCACTTCTCAGGAGTTTAGGATGTCAAGGCAAGGTGTGACCGGCTGAGACAGCAGAGACATGTGCCTGGTGTTCTGAAGGCAAGTTATTGGTACAGAAGGGGGATTTGGGCTCTTTAAATCATGCTCCTCTCTAACGGGGTTACAAGTCAGAGTCTTCTGGTTAATGTCAATGGGAAAAAATATAGTCTACACCTTGATGAAGCTTTAAAAAATGCCCTGCGTTTCCACTTCACAGGCCATCACATGGACATCCAGATTGCCAGCTGCTCTTGAAGAGACCAGTGCCTCTGGCTGTCCGACTGTCTTTATCCAAGGACACACGTGGCCATACCTGAGTTGCTGTCCCCATTAGATGGGGTACATGATCCTGAGTTGAGAAATGAAATTTCATTTCCAGTCACCTGCCTGTCCATCCTTTACTGGTCAGGAGAATGGAGAGAGAAGAGAAAGATTGATATTCTAGGCAGCAGCAAACATGCCAGTTCTCTTGGTAGCCAGAGCCAAAGGATAAGTTTGGTTCAATAGCTTGTCATGAGGCACCAAAGTATTTCAGGTCACGCTTTCTTTACTGTCTCATGAATTCTCATTCAGTTCAGTCGCTCAGTTGTGTCTGACTCTTTGCAACCCCATGAATCACAGCATGCCAGGCCTCCCTGTCCATCACCAACTCCCAGAGTTCACCCAAACTCATGTGCATCGAGTCGGTGATGCCATCCAGCCATCTCATCCTCTGTTGTCCCCTTCTCCTCCTGCCCCCAATCCCTCCCAGCATCAGGGTCTTTTCCAATGAGTCAACTCTTCGCATGAGGTGGCCAAAGTATTGAAGTTTCAGCCTCAGCATCAGTCCTTCCAATGAACATCCAGGACTGATGTCCTTTAGGATGGACTGGTTGGATCTCCTTGCAGTCCAAGGGACTCTCAAGAGTCTTCTCCAACACCACAGTTCAAAAGCATCAATTCTTCAGTGCTCAGCTTTCTTCACAGTCCAACTCTTACATCCATACATAACCACTGGAAAAACCATAGCCTTGACTAGATGGACCTTTGTTGGCAAAGTAATGTCTCTGCTTTTGAATGTTCTATCTAGGTTGGTCATAACTTTCCTTCCAAGGAGTAAGCGTCTTTTAATTTCTTGGCTGCAGTTACCATCTGCAGTGATTTTGGAGCCCCCCAAAAAATAAAGTCTGACACTGTTTCCCCATCTATTTGCCGTGAAGTGATGGGACTGCATGCCATGATCTTAGTTTTCTGAATGTTGAGCTTTAAGCCAACTTTTTCACTCTCCACTTTCACTTTCATCAAGAGGCTTTTGAGTTCCTCTTCACTTTCTGCCATAAGGCTGGTGTCATCTGCATATCTGAGGTTATTGATATTTCTCCTGGCAATCTTGATTCCAGCTTGTGTTTCTTCCAGCCCAGCGTTTCTCATGATGTACTCTGCATAGAAGTTAAATAAGCAGGGTGACAATATACAGCCTTGACGTACTCCTTTTCCTATTTGGAACCAGTCTGTTGTTCCATGTCCAGTTCTAACTGTTGCTTCCTGACCTGCATACAGGTTTCTCAAGAGGCAGGTCAGGTGGTCTGGTAGTCCCATCTCTTTCAGAATTTTCCACAGTTTCTTGTGATCCACACAGTCAAAGGCTTTGGCATAGTCAGTGAAGCAGAAGTAGATGTTTTTCTGGAACTCTTATGCTTTTTCGATGATCCTTTAGCAAATCTATTTTGTGCCCATCAAATAACGCATCTGTAGCCAGATTGCTGTAGTTTAAAGCGATACAATGTAGTATTTGGTTTGGGGCTTTGTAATATCATTTTTTTAACATAAACATGATATATTTTATTTCCAACACAGGCTGTCTTGTCGTAGTCTCGGCTCTCTGGAGCTTAGCTGTAGTGCTGTTGTTCCTTGGCAAGACTCAAAAGCCTGGGCTTCCTGACATGGCCGGTTTCTAGTGTGTGCTCCTACAGGCTCCTGATATGTCTGTGACGTGCTCCTTGACTGACGCGAGACCCAGTGCAAGCCAGGCCAGGATATCTGTAGGCAAGCTGGACGGGCATCCATCTTTCCAGGAACCCACCAAGCTCGACGGTCACAAAGGTGACATAAGTGTCATCTCTAGGGCCTGCAGTCACCAAGAACAGAGGTGAACAGTGTGGTATAGTACCAACAACGTGGGCAGCGGGGATCAGGCACAACTAATTCCAACCCAGTTCTGTCACCCCTGAACTTGCCAGGTAACTCCACCTGTTTTCCCATGTATAAAGTGGGGGGATTTAGCTCTGGTTGTTGCTCAGTTCCGTCACTCAGTCGTGCCCAACTCTGCGACCCCACAGATGGACTGCAGCATGCCAGGCTTCCCTGTCCTTCACCATCCCCCAGAGTTTGCTCAAACTCATGTCTGTTGAGTTGATGATGCCATCCAGCCATCTCATCCTCTGTCGTCCCCTTCTCCTCCCACCTTCAATCTTTCCCAGCATCAGGGTCTTTTCCAGTGAGTCAGCTCTTTGCATCAGGTGGCCAAAGTGTCGGAGCTTCAGTTTCAGCATCTGTCCTTCCAGTGAATTAGCAGTGGTACATAGTAAGAGTTCAGTAAATGTTATTCATTTATTTTTCTCCATTTTACAGACAAGAAACCTAAGACTCAGAGAGGCTACATAACTTTCCTAAAGTCAAGGAAATGGCAGAGCCTGCCTTTGAACTTGGTCTTCCGCTCCAAAGTTAAACCCTCAGGCCACCCTGTCACGTTACTGTCACGTTGCCTGCCTCTGCGGGCTGTGGTGAGCACCGTGTGATGCGCTTAGTATGGTGGGAGGGTGCGGGCCACGAGGGTGGCAGTGATTGTTATTAGAGGTAGGGGAGCTCACCTAAGCTGAAATTCTACTTAGGAGTTCAGTTACCTATAGACCTTCATTGTGGCAGGGACCCCAATTCATAGGTAAATCTTTTCAACCCCATTTGCACATAGAGATGGTTAGTGTCGACTCTGAGTGTGAGAGATGATGATGATCGTGGTGTTGGTTAGTGACTGGAAAAGAAACATGACTTCATTAATAAAAACTTAATAGGACAGCTCAGTGCAACGGGGCGGTGAAAATGGCTCTCCCCACTCAATGTACTTTTCTCTTCAGTTTTCAGACACATAATCATTTCCCAAGATCCTTGGCCTTGCCTGGAAAGAAATAGGTGAGAAAATGCCAGCTCTCTAGTCCTGATGTCTGGGAGAGTGTTGCTTTTCATAACACAGGGATAAAAATAAAATGACCCTTTAAAGGTGGTGGTGACTACCCTCGGGTTACTTGGGAGGCAGTAAAAAGCTTATTCTTCCTACAAGCATCTGAGAGCCTATCTTAGAATCGCCGCATCTCGGGAGAATGTGTGATCTGAAGCAGAACATTCCAGGGCATGCAGAAGGATGTATGGCTGAAAACGTGCTCATCAGTCTTCTTCTCCTTCAAGGAGCTCAGAGTTGCTTAGGTTATAAAAGGCAGTTCTTGGGCACCTCCAAACCTATAGCTTTTGCTTAAGTAGGTCTTCCGTGCACAGTAGATTAAGCACATAACGTAATGGAGTGTTGATCCTACACCTGGTATGCAGTGGTGGGTGTGTGGGTGTTTGTGTCCTCAGAGTGAAGTTTAGCCGTTTCAAGGTAGCTGGTTATATAGCAGCGCTTCCCAGGTGGCTCAGTGATGGAGAATATGCCTGCCAGTGCAGGAGACATAAGAGACACTAGCTCGATCCCTGGGTCAAGAAGATCCCCTGGAGAAGGAAATGACAGCCCACTGCAGTATTCTTGCCTGGGAAATCCCATGGACAGAGAAGCCTAGCAGGCTATGGTCTGTGGGGTCACAAAGAGTTGGAGATGAGTGAGCCACTGAGCATGAATGCACAGTTATATAGTAAGTTCAAAAAAGGGTCATTTGGAGAAAAAATGGAATTGCCCTAAAAGAAGAGAGCCGAACTCTGTGGATCACTTTGTTTTGGAGATGGTTCACCGAGGCTCGTGCAGTAATCTAGGGTCCAAGCAGTAATACTGAATGTAAGACCAGCTTTTCGTTTGTGAACCCAAAGACCTGAAGGTTCAGAAGACACCAAAAAGGAGCCTATTTGTATTCCTCACGCCCTTTTCAAAGTGAAAGTGAAGTCGCTCAGTCGTGCCCGACTCTTTGCGACCTCATGGATAGTAGCCTGCACCAAGCTCCTCCATCCATGGGATTTTCAAGGCAAGAGTACTGGAGTGGGTTGCCATTACTTTCTCCAGGGAATCTTCCCAACCCAGGGAACAAGCCCAGGTCTCTCACATTGTAGACAGATGCGTTACCGTCTGAGCCACCAGGGAAGTCCGACCTTTTCAAAGTGCTACAGAATTTTGTAAAACAGATCAGATGGATGATCATCTCACAAATTCATCTCCAGAAGAAAATAGTGTCTGTCTGATCTCGTGTGTTATCGGCTGGTCAGTGAAGGTGCAGGCAGGGGTGCTGATAGAAGGTCCTCATGGGTGCTCAGGGTACTTCAGGGGCTGGATTGAGCACAGACCCCTCCATACTCTGACCAAGCACAGTTAGTGTTTTTCTTGGCTTCTTTGCAGTTGGCTGCTGCTACTGCTGCTAAGTCCCTTCAGTCGTGTCTGACTCAGTGTGACCCCATAGAGCCTACCAGGCTCCCCCGTCCCTGGGATTCTCCAGGCAAGAACACTGGAGTGGGTTGCCATTTCCTTCTCCAAAGCGTGAAAGTGAAAAGTGAAAGTGAAAGTGAAAGTGAAAGTGAAGTTGCTCAGTTGTGTCTGACTCTCAGCAACCCCATGGACTGCAGCCTACCAGGCTTCTCTGTCCATGGGATTTTCCAGGCAAGAGTACTGGAATGCCGGTGCCATCGCCTTCTCCATTCCAGTTGGCTACAGTCTTAGAAACAGCAAACTGAAAAGCTTTCCTCTCAGATGTTAGAATCAGTGAATTTTCAGAATTGTTCCTAGTCATGACAGAGGCCAGAAGCCACGTAGCTACAGGACTGTTCAGCTTCCAGAAGGAGACACCTGCCTGCATGCCAGGTCCTGAAGGCCCCCTCCTTCCTTACTGGCTCGGAGGACCCTCAGCTTTTGGTGAATGAGGTGTAGCGAGAGGTCAAGGGACCGATGCATTTCTGAAGGTATAGGTTAAAAATGATTCGATGGCTACAGTCGTGGGATTTTCATCTTTTCAAAGAGTCTGTAATGTTGGAAAGGGTGCTGAGGGGAGTACTTACTGATCTGGGAGATCGGTGGACCCGGTTGGCTTAGCCTGCTGGGAAATTCTTCTCCATTCACTGTTTCCTCCCTGCCTTCAGTATTTGCCGGGTACCCGCTACATGTCAGGTCAGGGGCAGGACAGCAGCCATGAAACAGCAGCAACGGCAAACACAAGGCAGACTAGCCTTGACCCGAGTCTGGAGGAGGGAGCGGCAGCAAGACTGGAAGTTTCTGTCTGGCTCTGTAAGCGCATCTTCTTCTGGCAGACCAGCAGGAAGTAGGCAGAGAGGCTGAGCATGACGAGAGCATCCCTGGCAGAGGGAGGGCGGTCTTCTAAGGCTTAGGTGGGAAGCTGGAAAGAGCACATCCATCCACACAGCTGCAAATAGTTTTGGGGGCCCGGAGTGGTAGCAGGGTGGGCGGCAAGGAGGGAGGGCAGGCTGCAGATGAGGCTGCAGGAGGCAGGGGCCCTAAGTCCTTGAGGGTCTTTTCTTCTGTCTTTATTTGTTTGGGGCTGTGCTGGATCTTCTTGCTGGCTGGGCTTTCTTTGGTAGTGGCGTGTGGACTGCTCATCGTGGTGGCTTCTCCTATTGCAGAGCGTGGGTTCTGGGGCACTCAGACTTCGGTAGTTGCAGTTCGAGGGCCCGGTAGTTGAGGTTGGTGGGCTCTGGGGCCTGGATGGTGTACTTGTGGCACAGGCATGGGCTTAGTTGCCCCAAAGCATGTGGGATCTTAGTTTGCGGACCAGGATTGAACCCGTGTCCCCTGCGTTGACAGGTGGATTCTTAACCACTGGACCACCAGGGAAGTCCCAAGGGTCTTTTATGCCATGTGAAGTATGACCTGTACACTAGGCTGGCGGGGACGGTGCTGGTTTGTAACTGGGTCACCACATGGCCCTTGGGACCTGATATTGAGCCCTGGGGGTGGAGCCTGTGGAGTGGATTCTGTTGGAGTTTAGGTGTGGACCAGTGGCTCAGGCGGCCCAGATGTTGGGTGAATGCTTCTCACTCCTGTTAGTCCATGAGCAGGAGGCAGGGGATGAGAGATTAATTTTTTTTTTTCTCTTTCTAATTAAAAAATACCATTAAAAACTTGTAAGTGTAAAATGATACCAAGTCAGGTGGTATTTGAAGCTGAAAATGCTCTCAGATAAGCTGAACAAGGGGCCCTAAAACTGAAACGGTCAGAGGGCACGTAAACAAACCATCCATTTGTTCTTATAAGCAACCCGAAAGATAGAGGCAAGGGTAGTTAAACAGACAGAAAAATCTTGCTGAAAACAGTGCTGCTTGAAAATCGCCTGTGTCCATGTAGTTTTCAATAAAAGTTGTTTTCTGCTGATGTTTTTTTAATCCTCCCTATGGATGTGCCTAGAGTTGACTCATTGGAAAAGGCTCTGATGCTGGGAGGGATTGGGGGCAAGAGGAGAAGGGGACGACAGAGGATGAGATGGCTGGATGGCATCACCGACTTGATGGACGTGAGTTTGAGTGAACTCCAGGAGTTGGTGATGGACAGGGAGGCCTGGCGTGCTGCGATTCATGGGGTCGCAAAGAGTTGGACACGACTGAGCGACTGATCTGATATGATCTGATGGATGTGCCTCTTATATTTGATGATCAGTTTCCCACAAGGTTTGCCATAATATTTCCTCAGAGCGTAGGTTTTTACATTCTAATTCATTCTGTGGCTGTTCTTAACCTAAGACAGGGTATGCTGGTTTCACAATTCAGGGTCACTGTTTTCTAGCTGACAAGACGATACTCAAATCCCAACCTTCCTCTTTTTCTCAACTTCTTTTTGTCTGTCTTGGTTTGAGGAGAACCACTGGCCAAAGAGGCAGTCTCCACTACTCCAGTGGAGCCTGTGAGCCGATCCTTTCCATAATCTGATTTACCTTTAACTTCCTGTTATTCACATTTCAGGTTCCCAAATATTACCCACCCCCAGGTCCTTGATGTTAATTGCTCTTTCAGCAGCTTCCTCTTTTCCTGAAGCTCATCTGAGATCCCATTTATCCTTCAAAGTGCAGCAGAAGCTTCATGTTCCTCGTCTTCTGAGACAGATAAGCCATGCTGCAGTTTCAAGACAGAAATTTGTGATGGCATTAAAACAGCAGAACTTTATTACTGTTGTTGCTTTTATTATATGTCTTGTCTACCTGTTTGTGTTGTACCTTTCTCAAGACCATATCTTTAACTGCTTTTGTAATCTTGAGTAGAGCTCGACACAGTAGAACTGGGCAAATATAAATTAAAACAATGTATTAAGTTGTGCTCTGCTATAGTGGTTTTCATTTAGGGGCTTGTGGTGAAATATGAGTGTGGAGATCTAAGTATGGTTATAATCCTGCAGTCATCTGGATGACGATACTAGAATCTAGACAGCAGCTGGCCCCCAAATCTGTGAACACAGGGCGGAAGACTTTTTGCCAAAACACTCCTTTTACCAACGGGAGGCTTCGAAATGGGGTGTGGATGGCCTGTGGTTACAGAGTGGCTGTAGCCTGGGACTGCAAAAGACCAGTGTCTTCCAGCTCAAAGTGTCTAGCATTTCTTACACTTTTGTTTCACACAGGAGTAGCCCAGGGTCAGCTCATGAAGGCTGCCAACCACCACTTCCCCCACTTTCTGCTTTTCTGAAGCTCAGTTCCAGAGATTGTGCCCAGCCAGGAACACTTACTCTGCAAACAAAGCCCGGGGGTAATAATCATTGCACCCTAGTGTGATTTGACTTTATATGTGACTCTTGGAGTGTTGACAGTTTACGTGGTCAAAGAAAGTGCAATAAAAATGGATGTCTGGGAGTTTTCTACCTGTGACCTTTGACTGATGACCTGTGTGGCTTAAGCAGGGCAGCCCCCACTTTCGCTTTTGTTCACCCGTGTGGATTTGTGCTGCCTTCATATGTCCATCTCAAGGCTTCCCCCTTATCTATCAAACCTCATTCCTGTCCCAATCCTATTATTATTTGCAATTTATTCAAGATTAAGGGAATTTTGGCTATAGGTGTGCAGGTACTTGCTGCTTGTAGACTGAAATTCAATGTGGCTAAAATCCAAACTCTAGTAGCTGGCAACAAGTGGTAGAGGAGTGACTGGGACCTGGATCCTCTTCACTTTTTCAGCAGTTTTTCAAGTGTCTTCTTTGACATGCTAGTTATTCGATGGAAAGATGTTAGAGAAAGGGAGGCTGTGAAACACAGGGCTCTTTTTCTGTATTTTTATCTGCACTTACTGAGGTGCGGATGCCCTGAGAAGAGCATCTTTGTGTGGCCCTCCTTTCTGGGACTGATCTTTTTGTGATGACGTAGGTACCAAAGAGAATGATGCTCATCAGACTTGTGTGGGATCAGGGTACACTAGGTTCAAGCTTCATAGGTACTGAGACCTTATTTTCCAGATCATGAAGAAGTGGTAGTGAGGGGAAGGGTTGGGGGTCAGAGCTTGAAAGAGGGCTGGGGCAGCGTGGCTGGCCGGGGCCGTTTGGAAAGTGTTCACAGGTGTTTATACCTGTTCTGGACGTGTCTCAGTATTTCAACAAGGACTGCTGTGCTAGTGTGGCGGACTGGTAGTGGTTCTGCATCTGTAAGTGCTCTTGTTGATGAGGAAAGAATGTGCGATCTGAAGTTAGGAAGCTGGAGCTTGACTCCTAGCTCTGCCAGCCGTGGGTTCAGGAATCTGGGAAGATTCCTGGATCACTGAGACTCAGCTTTCCCAAGGTAGCAGATTTGTAGCAGGATGACGTATGTGTGGACACGTTGTTAAACTGGAGGTCCACTGGCTAAGTTTCCCTGTTATCTTTTTCTTTTTAAAAAATTTATCTTTAATTGGTGGATAATTGCTTTACAATGTTGTGTTGGCTTCTGCCATACAGAATGTGGATCAGCCATAAGGGTGCACATATCCTCTCCCTCCTGAGCCTCCCTCCCCTTCCCTCCTCCTCCCTCTCCCTCCCTCTCCCCAGGCTGTCACAGAGCACCGTGTTGTGCTCCCGTGTTACACAGTAGGTTCCTGTAGGCTATCTGTTTTACACATGAGGATGTATATGTTCTAATGCTGCTGTCTCAATTCATTCCACGCTCTTCTCCCGCTGTTACTGTCGTGATTGAACTCTGCTGTTAGGTGAAAACTTCAATTATGAAAGTGTTTAGGGTTGTTTATCCAAGCACCAAATATTGTGTTTTTGTGTCAGATCTGCATTTTGTATATTTTTCTTGTTCCCATCGCATGTCAGGGTGTGGACTTGGAAGCTACATATTTGAAGTTTATTTGAACTGTGTACTAGATATGGATAAATGGCATCTGAGTGAGGGCCTGAGGGATTCTTTAATATGTAAAGCAAATCAAATTTAGCACATAACTTTTTGTTATGTTTAGCACATCTCAGTTAGGGCTGTTTTAGACATTCTTTTCTTGCTTTTTATTTCTTGTCTGTCCTGTATATGCGGATGATGGAATTCCAGATGTGAAATGATGTATGTGATTACTTAGAAGTATGTGCTACCAGCTCAAAAAAAAGCCCCCAATTTTTAGTGAAGGTGGTAGAGAATATACGTCACTCACTTGGGCATTTATTTAACAATTTTTTGGCTGTGCTAGGTCTTCCTTACAGCGTGGACTTTTCTCTAGTTGCAGTGCACATGTTCTCACTGTGGTGACTTTTCTTGTGGCATGGGCTGTAGGTGCTTGGGGTTCAGTAGTTGTGGCTCCCTGGGCTTTAGAGTACAGGCTCAATAGTTGCCCAGCATGTGAGATCTTCCTGGACCAGGGATCGAACCTGTGTCCCCTGCATTGGCGGGGTCTTCACCATTGAGCTACCAGGGAAGCCCTCTCAAGCATTTATTAAATGATGTGTATAAACAAATTTCCTGAACAGAATGAAAGAAGTAAGATATTTGGGCATCTTCCTAGGACTTTGTGCACCATTTAAATCTAATTTAAGAATGCAGACTGAGTATCAGGAAGAGGTTATATAATTATTTCCAGGGATGCAGAGAGATGGGAAAGTAGGAGGCAAAAGAACTCTTCTAGAGAAAGATCAGAACAATAAATTTCTTTTTCATCAAGAGAGAAATGTGTGCATGCATGCTCAGTCATGTCTGACTCTTTGTGAGTCCATGGCCTGTAGCATGCCAGGCTCCTCTGTCCATGGAATTTTCCAGGCAAGAATACCAGAATGGGTTGCCATTTCCTCCTCCAGGGGATCTTCTTGATCCAGGAAGTGTCTCTGGAACCTGCGCCTCTAGGGTCTCCTGAATCAGCAGGCAGATTCTTTACCACTGCACCACCTGGGAAGCCCCCTGAAAAAGGTGTACATCTCTTTAATCCCCTAAAGTAGGAAAGGCAACACACTCCAGTATTCTTGCTTGGAAAATTCCATGGACAGAGGAACTGTGGGCTACAGTCCATGGAGTCACAAAGAGTCAGAAACGACTGAGCTTGCACGGAAGTGCACTCTTTAATTGGAGCATGTGCCTTAGCGAGAGCTTCAGATGTCTAACACCAAACAAAAGAAGGGTATCACAGCATGTCCTTTCGTAAATCATCATGTGGGATCAGGGCTCTCCAGGTGGCTTGGTGGTAAGGAACCCATTTGCCAATGCAGAAAACACAGGAAGCATGGGTTTGATCCCTGGGTTGGGAAGGTCCCCTGGAGGAGGAAATGGAAATCCACTCCAGTATCCTTGCCTGGAAGATCCCATGAGCAGAGGAACCTGGCAGGCTGCAGTCCGTGGGGTCACAAAGAGTCAGGCATGGCCGAGTATGAGCACACACGTGTGTGGGATCAGGTGGGTTTTGCAGCTGTGTTCAGTGTCAGTGGACTTTGCTCCTTCCTGGTCTCACTGCAGCTCTTAGAACATTTGCCAGAATCATGTCCTACCAGTCATGACCTGAAGATGGCAGCATTGGGTGACCTATCTCATATTCCAAAGCGCCTCGCTGCTAGCTCATCCCCTGGCTGCGTTTGGACTTCACACTGTCACTCAGATCCTCTTCTGCTTAATGACTGTGTGTGTAAATGACTCTGCTTTTCTTCTAGGGAAGAGGTCCGATCTATCATTCTTGTTTTGGTTTTCAGTTAATGATTATGTGTAATTATATTCAAATAAAATATTTATAAATAATTACATATAATTAGTGGTATGTAAAACTTGAATTCATGAATGTCAGCTTTGATGAAAGGTACCCTTCAATTTGGGAGGTGTTAGTCTTAGTATTATTATTTGTTTCTGTTTAAAAGGCATTAGTGGCTAAGACTCTGCAATTCTGTCTTACACAGGAGTTCTTTCAGGGCTCAGTTTTTGTTTTTGTTTTTTTAATAATAGGTAGGATATTTATTTGGTAAGTCTCTAGGGAATATATTACAGATCCACATCTGGTGAGTGCTCTGAGGAAAACAAATTCTAGTTCCTTAAGTTTCAAGAAGCAATTAGCTACCCTTGAATTCTGAAGGGTCTCCAGGGGTAATCCAGTCCAACTCTAAATAGGCTTTGCCTTTAAAAAACAGGCAGGGGCTTCCCTCGTGGTCCAGCGGTTCAGACTGCACGCTTCCAATGCAGGGGAGCAGGTTTGATTCCTGGTAGGGGAACTAAGATCCCACGTGCTGCATGGCTTGGCTACAAAAAAGAAAAAAACCACCAGGCAGAAGACATGTGTCATTGCCCTCTCTTCCCCACTGGTGATGTGCTCAGGGTCTTCTGCATTTTGAGGTCTCCACCTAATGAATTTTGAGGTGTTAGAAACAGAAAGAGAAAAATTACCCTGAGCAAGTCCATAATTCAAATCTCAGCCTCAGGTACATTTTACCATTCCTCTTTATCTGTTAGCCACACATGGAGCTGCAAACGGAAAGCTATGTCAAAGCAAAAGGTCTAATTCTTCGGGGAGCAAGGCTGCAGAAGCAGCATCTAGGCTCATTCCTTGCTCGAGGAGAGCAGGAAACCAGAGGGAAATGCAGTTAGGGAATGAGCAGATGGAACTGTGTAAGGTCAGAGTTTCTGGAAGGATTCCCAGATAAGGGATGGGGCCAGACAGCATTCTAAGCAACAAGGAGGAAGAAACCCAGTGGTTCTTTCCTCTGAGGCTACCCCAATTCTAGAAGCACAAGGACCAAAGACACACTGATAGATTTAGCTTAGAATTTTTAGGTGGGTTGATGCAGACCTTTCAATTCCTGCCTCATGCTAGGTTGGGATGCCAGGTCTATGTGAAGGCCGTGTGCATGGTGCACCAGATTTTCTTGGGGGCTCTCTCAGTCTACTTTGGTTTAGATCATAATCATGATGATGGATTATGTATGCACTGATGTAGTGTACGGAAAATTAAAAATGCATGTTACAGGCTGACCTAAATGCTCCTGTAGCTGGCTCCACATTTTTATTTTGTTTTCACAAACTCTTCTGCAGTTAATGTTAAGACTCCAAGGATTTCACATCATGTGCTATAGATGCAACATAAATTAGAGAAATAAGCCAAAAACATAGTAAGAAGATGTCATGAGATTCTAGTTTTCCTGATTTAGCCTTTCTTTTCCCCATTTTTTTTTTTTTTTTCTGGTTGTAAGGGAAAATCATGCATCTATTAATCTTTTACCTGGAAACTTTAAAATGTGACAGATGTTGAGCTCATAAAACACTGAGCTCTGGATCTCTTAAATATCACCATGTAGACTGATCCAGGATAAATCACTTCATCTCCTTAAACTTGAGTTTTCCTTTTGTTAAAGAGGCTGAACTTCCAGTCCTCCCATTCTATGACTGTATGATCACATCGCCATTGTGCCCAGGATTGTACAAAGATTTTTGAGGACTCACTTGAGGACTGTATTTTAACTATTCTTTCTCCTTTGCAATTGAAGTATATTTGACTTACAGTTTTATATTAGTTTCATGTATACAATTTAATAATTCAATGTTTCTATACGTTACAACATGATCATCACCATAAGTCTAATTACCATATGTCACCATACAAAGTTATTACAGTATTTTTGACTGTATTTCCTATGCTGTACATTACATCCTTTTATCTTGATTCTTCTCATGACACATCTTAACGTCTCTTATTTTGGATCTTCTCCTGAGGCCTCTGTGACACTGACTTCTCCCAGCCTCCTGCTACCCCTGGCTGAAGTCAAGTTCTAAGTGGCTTACCACCCTTGTCTCTTGGCTACAACTGCCTTCCAACTAGTCTCTCTGCTTCCACTGTTGCCTCCCTACAGTCTATTTTTTACCCAGCACCAATATGATCTTTGGAAAAGGAAATCAGAACACATCTTTCTCCTGCCTCAGACCTTCCAATAGCTTCCTGACACCCTTGGAAATACAGATATATCTCTGCCTCAGGCCCTTTGCACTGGCTGTTTACTGGGAACACTCTTTCTCCTAGGTCTTTATACAAATGGCTTTTTCATGTCCTAAAGAAAGGGCCACTTGCAAGCAAGTTGCAGCTTAAACATCCCTCCTGCAGGGAGGCCTTCCCTGACCCTTCCATCTAAAACAGCCATATCCTCTGCTTGATATCTGATGTTACATGATTTTATGATTTATATAGCCAATTTCACCTGACATTATCCTCTAACATATTTGTAATATTTTATTTGTTTATTTATATTCTGCATTTGGTCTCAGTTACCTCATGTGAGGTCTTTGATGTGTGGCACGTGGATTCTCCAGTTGTGGTGAGTGGGCTCAATTGTTGCAGTGCATGGGCTTAGTTGCTCCACGTGGGATATTAGGTCCCCAACCAGGAATCGAACCATATCCCCTGAATTGCAAGGTGGATTCTTAACCACTGGACCATCAGGGAAGCCCCTGTATGTTGCTTTTGTTTTCTTTGTCTCTCCCACGTGGCACACCTGCTTCGTGGGATGGGGTAGTTTGTTCCCTTGTTCGCTGCTGGAGCAGAGTCTGGCATACGCGGGTTTGTAGGAGTGTTTGTAGAATAAGTAGATGAATGAATGGATGGATGTCACAGGCAGGAGACCTACAGACCAGAGAGGTTGTGGTCACATAGCCAATTAGAAATGAGTATAAGACTCGGGTCTCCTCGTGTGTTTCTTTCCTTTAGATTCTGCTACCTTACAACAAGCCTAATGTAGAAATAATTCAGTCACTATTTGTTTATTTATTCACCAACTATTTACTGAGCTCTTATCATGTTTCTGACACTATTCTACGCCAGTTGTTCTCAACCAGGAGCAATTTTGACCTTCTGGGAACATTTCTCAATCTCTAGAGACATTACTGGTTGTTACAAATGGGGTGGGGATGCTACTGACATCAGAGGACTACTGGGGACAGAGGCCAGGGACGCTGCTTAGCATCCTACAATGTGCAGAACAGCCCCCCAGAGCAAAGAGCTAGCTGTCCTAACGCGTCAGTCCTGCTGAGATTGGGAACCTCTGCTCTAGGTGGACAGACAGGGATACCGCTCTCATGGAGCTGATGACAAATAGTACATTTCATACACAAATGAAAATCCATGTAAAAAAGTGATGTGATTGAAAAGAAAGCTCAGTCAGAACAGGGTAAGGAGGAGGCTGGTAGGTGCTGTGGGTGGTGACGAGGTAGGAAGGGCTGTGATCTTAGCTTCTTGGGGAGATAAGTCAGGAAAGTAAGTTTTGCCTCCAGAGGTTCAGCACTGTGACCTGGAATGACCCATCCTTTAGGTGCCGTCCAGGGCTCCAGCATATTGGCCATTCAAGTTCAGAGGTCATCCACATGTAATAAAAATATAACATGCTTGGGAACTAAGGGAGATCTTAACCTCCAAATAAAAACAGAGCGAACTGCCATAGGCTAGAAATAATTATGATTTTCTGCCCCCTTTCAGGGGGTTTAAATTCTCTTTCTCAGCACCTTCATCGCTCCATCATCAGTGATACAGGACAGCGTTAATTTGATGCATTTTTTAATTGCTCCTTGTCAGCCTCTCACTTTACTTTCAGAGCACAAATAATGTAACTTCAGCTCCTCTCAAAAGTGTGGTGAGTCATTTGGTTGTACAGAGATTTCTGTTTATCTAGGTTGATTTTTGTAGGAACTTAACAGAAGCAAGTGTAGATTTTAGTATCTTGGGGAAACTGTAGTAGCTGATGAAGTTAAAACATGGGTCAATGAAATGGTTCTTACAATATGTGTTTAACCTATATGTGTGTAAGTATGTGGGCTTCCTGGGTGGCTCAGTGGTAGAGAATCCGCCTGCCAGTGCAGGAGACATGGGTTTGATCCCTGGATAGGGAAGATCCTCTGGAGAAGGAAATGGCAGCCCACTCCAGTATTCTTGCCTGGGAAATTCCATGGACAGAGGAACCTGGTGGGCTACATTCCACACGGTCGCAAAGAGTCAGACACGACTGAAGTGATTTAGCATGCACACACACACACATATAAGTGTACAAGTTGGCATCCGTTTAAGATTTTGCTAAGAAAATGGTAATTTGGTAGGCACACACTTGTTTTCTTGGACTCCCCTGGCGTCTTCACCACAATTCTTTACCAAGCATTGGCACATAGTAAGAACTCAACAAATGTTTGCTAAATGAATAAACCAACTGTAAAAATCAGTTTGGGATTATTGAATTCCAAGTTATTTTTCTACATTTACACAGATTTATTTATGTTACTGAACCACAACTTAGTAAATATAGTAGCATATTCTTATGGCATTATCACTGTGACAGATTCATTTTTTATAAATCTGTTTTTAAAAAAATGTTTAAATCATTGCAAGGGATATGATTTGACTCATAGGGTTTCTGAATCTAGGAAAAATAAGACTCTTAGCAATTAACACTTTTCCCATATACCTTTAACCTGCTGCTGCTGCTAAGTCACTTCAGTCGTGTCCGACTCTGTGCGCCCCATAGACAGCAGCCCACCAGGTTCCACCGTCCCTGGGATTCTCCAGGCAAGAACACTGGAGTGGGTTGCCATTTCCTTCTCCAATGCATGAAGTGAAAAGTGAAAGGGAAGTCGCTCAGTCGTGTCCGACTCTTAGCGACCCCATGGACTGCAGCCCACCAGGCTCCTCTGTCCGTGGGATTTTCCAGGCAAGAGTACTGGAGTGGGGTGCCATTGCCTTCTCCGACCTTTAACCTAGGGAGGGATTATTAGGCAAGAGAATAATGTCAATAAATCTTGATTCAAATGCATGTACATTGACAGTGCTGAAGAAATTATGCACAGTGCACCATTTTATTTTGGGTGCCCTCTTATTTTACAGAAGAACTTGTTGCCCAGTTCACTGGATGTGTGTCCATTAAAAATTTTTTTTTGCAGTGCTATTTCTTCACGATTGAGTTTGGCCTTTGCAAACAAGAAGGGCAGCTGCGGGCATATGGTGCTGGACTGCTTTCCTCCATTGGAGAATTAAAGGTATGAAGCTGTGAGCAAAATATCCTTCCCAAGAAAACTGGTTCAAGGTCACAGAAAATATTGATTCATCTGTCTGAGCCTCTCTGCTCACAGATACCCCATAAATATTTAGTACAGAGGACTTGGCACCTCATATGTGGGTGCTGACCTAACTTTTTACACTTTTGAAAATGGGTCATGCCTTTCTGGGTTTGTGGTGTGACTCAAATGGATGAGCAGCCATGTGCCTGAATCAACAGGAATGACAAATGTATGTGCAGATGTTGGGTAACAAATGACTGGCCTAAATATGGGGCTGTAAAGTGTGCACTGAGCTGGCAGTGATCCTACTGATATAAAATTTCTTTGTGAGGGTGGCGTGGCTACTCTCAATTCTGTCACCCCCATGGCACCCATGGATTCCCTACCATCTACTTTCCAAAGGGGAATTTGAGCTTATTTTAGCTTCTTCACAATTGATGTAAATTAAAATATTTCTGGGCATTTACAATTAAAAAAAAACACTTAAATGTACATGTGTTCAGAGAGGTATCTAACATGAGCAGTGATGCCTAATGGACGGTATGTATATATGTGTGTGTATATATATATCTATATATATATTTTTTTTGCCTTAAAATACAGTATAATAATTTGTTCAGAAATGTTGAGGTCTGGGACATTCTGATCATTTAACTATTCTGGTTAATTAAGAATTTCTATCTGTATACCACTGGGGGATAGCAAGTTTTGATGAGTTTAGAATGCATTGTGATATCTAATCTGGAAATGGTACTGAAAATAATTTAATCTTTCTTTGATTACTCAGACTGAGGTCAGGATTATGGACAGTCCTAGGGTTTTTATTTTGAATATTGATGTTCATTACCCTTACAGCATATTTATTATCCTGGGATTATATGTTTACTAGAGCTTTTCACATGTTTGTACTTTTGAAAGATGCAATTTAGCTGTAGCTTTATTGAGTCCACTCACTTTATGACTTCATTCAATTCTCAGATATTTGGCTGAGCACCTACTATGCACCATGTACTTGTGCCAGGCATTGAGGGTGCAAAGACAAATAGTCACGATGAATAATATGAGTATGAAGAAGTTAACAGCTCTCTCAAAAGACACTTCAATAAACCTTAGAAGTTTAGGTGCAACATATTAACCCACTTAATTCTCCTAGCAACCCAGTAGGATAAGTAACATTGTTTTCACAGGTAAGGACCTGAGGTGTGTAGGACAGTAAGGAGTGTGTTTACGGTCCCACAGCCAGTAAGTGTCGGAGGTGGTCCTGAGTCCAGGCGGTGTGAGCTCCAGGATCTGAGCCCGCTTCCTGGGATCCCTGCTAAAGGCAGGTGACATTCTAGTGCAGGAGACGAACAACCGAGGTAACACAGACAGTGTGACAAATGCACCTGTCACATTTCGGCCACGTCTGGGAAGCCTTCCCGGCAAGGGTGCTGCCGCCCATGCGGATTCTGGAGGGGTGGGAAGGATGACTCTGGAGGAGTGGGAAAGGGAGGTGAGATGCTGGATCAGCCCACTGACCATGGCGTGAGTGTGTGCTCCTTGGAGCTTGGCCCATTACGGGAGCTGTGAGGCTAGGCCTTGCTGGAACAGATGATAATATTCAACATACAAAGGCCTGGTGTGATGTGGTGAAATTTTTGTTTTTCTAAATTCTCAACAACAAAAAAATCCATTTGGGGTTAATCTCAAAGCTCACAGCCATAGCATGACGTCATCTCCCTGTGTGACCCATGCCTTCTATAAACTCTTTCTTGATTTCCTAGAAAAAAGAATTAGTCAGAAAATGGTGTAGCTCTTGAGTTATATCTATTTACATTCTTCTCAGAGGGCTTACAAATGACACCAGGAAAAAAAAAAGGGAAACAAATCTCTTATTGCCCCAACTTTTGACAGGGTCCTCTGGTCTGGTTAATGGGGCATGTGTAGGCAGCACTGGGGTGAATCTGTTGTTTTTGTTCCTGTTGGTACGGATCGAGTCATCTGGAAATGGAAATCAGCCAGAAACATGGACACTGAAGGGCATTGTCTGCCGTGAATCTTCTCGTTCTGGTCCATCAGCTCTGGTCATTAGCATTCTTCCATTCCCATATTTCAACACTCCGACATCCCTATGATTGCTACTTTCGACCATTTTTACAACTCAGAAATTCTTTCTCTCTGAAATGTCTTCTGACTGTTTGCAGAGAATACGTAACACAAGAGCTTTCCCTAGTGTCTTAGCTTTGCCCTACCCTTTACCCCATCCCTGCTCACCTTGGCCTGAGTGTCTAGGGCCCTCTCACAGCACTTGTGAATCAGATCAGATCAGATCAGTCGCTCAGTCGTGTCCGACTCTTTGCAAATACATCTGTTCAACTTTTATTTGAATGAACAGATAGTTTTGAGCCCAGGTGGGGACAACTTTATTAACAGTTTTATAATAATTCCTGTATAAACCCGCCTATTAATGCAGTTTTGAATGTGGTTACCTTTTGCGGTAAACTCTGCTTTTGCTGTTTCAATTATAGTCCATTTGTAGGTTCCGGATAAGTTGTCAGAAGTTTTGGTGTAGTCCTTCTAACTTTTACAGAACTCTGCACAATTCATCTTCTTTTATTGAACTGAGCACATTTTAGAATGTGTGCTTTAAAAGCCTCAGTTTTCAGGAATAAATGTTGCACTTCAGAGTTGCCCAAGTACTTCCAAGCAGTGTCTCTATAGTTTGAAGGATACCTTTCCTTTTTCCTTCTTATTTTTTGACGATGTTTATTTTTTATCTTTGAAGATATAAAGGAAATAAATACGGAAATGCTTGTAGAAACTACCATACATCTGCTAACCATAAAGAATATCAAAAACATCTCAGCAATGATTGCTCTCCCTCTCTTGTTCTAATCATTTTTTCTGGGATGTGCTTTTAGGAATTCCAGAAGTGTATTTGGGAAAGACCTTTCTAAACCTTCATCACTGTGGGGAGCAGTTAATAATGAGCTAGATCAGCTGGAAAACTGACTTTACAAAAGGTTGAAAATGGGATAATTCTTGCTATTCACTCACAGTCTAGCGTGTTTCTTTCGTTTTTGCATTCTTGTTCTATCTCAGAGTTGACTTAACTGTATGACTGTCATTTAAAAAATTTATTATTCACTCATTCCTTCACTTATTTTACTCAACAAACTCAAAACTGAAAGTCTCAGTTTTCAAGAATGTTTGTGTCTTTACGGGGTAAAATCTAACAAAGGGATGGATATGGGTCTTTGCTGAATCCAGTCCTCCAGGAGAAGCAACAGCACGGTTTGTTCTTGTTAGTGGGTAAAGGACTCCTTGCTAGTTGATGAATTTGCTGAGTCTTATCTCAGAAAGTTTGCTGTTGTTCAGTCGTTAAGTTGTGTCTGACTCTTTGCGACCCCGTGAACTGCAGCACGCCAGCCTTCCCTGTCCTTCACTATCCCCCGGAATTTGCTCAAAACCATGTCCATTGAGTTACTGATGCCATCCAACCGTCTTAATCCATCTCAAAAATGAAAGGTAATTTCTCCTTCCTTTTTACAGGTAAGAGCACAGTCTAGTTCTTTGTTCCCTTGAGGGCAGAGATTATCCTTTTTTTGGCAAATGGCCTTAGCATCTACCTCATAAGAGTCGCTGGAATATTACATACAAATATATTTGTTCTGCTTTTCAGGTTTTGACAAAGCTGGTGGTTTTTGAAAATTTACTTATTATTATATTTTGGCTTTAGTTTTAGGATATCCTTGCATGGTGAATTTCTGGCTCTGCTTTTACGTAGCTGTTTATCAGCATTTCCATAACAACTTTATATTTACTACAATCATTTGTATTTACAGCCACTTGCGGCAGCTCTGTGAGGTGGTCAGAGGCTGGTCATTACGGCCAGGCTGTGGAGGCGGCCCAGGGCCCCCGTGTGTTCCCTGAGGCCTTCGAGGGTGTCGGCGGGGTGGCTGGAGTTAGGACTCTGAGAGCCTCTGAGCTGCTCCACCTGTACTGTGTTCAGATGGCCCCCAGCTCCCTTCCTCCCACCCCTTCCTTTCCCGAAGCAGCGCTGTTAGTAAGAACAGAGCAAAGATCAGACAGTGGGCGCTGGAGAAGGGTCTTTGGCTTTTACACAGGGATTTCTTGTTGAGGGAGTTTGTCCCAATGCCCCCTCCTGCCCCCGGAATCTTGTTCAAACTGTTGAAACTTTCAACATCACTGATGAAAAAAGTGTGATACCATCGTCACCCAGTGTAGCAACAGGGATGTTGTGACCATGCTGTGCTCAGTTAGAAGGAAAAACATTTGAGGGAGGTTCAAAAAATATTATAGACATGCATACATACTTATTATACAAACGCATATGTTTGAGTTCTGATGTAGGAAGAGATGATTGTAGTGTGAGTGTAAGGGTGTTTTTATTTAGGATCTAGAGCCCAAACTACTAGACTTCACACTTGAGTTTTCCCCCAACTTTAACCAGTCCTAATATAGAGGGTGAGGATCACAGGTTGACATCTAGAAGAGCTGAGAATAACTCCGTGTTATTGCAAAGGCAGGTGGCTGGGAGGAAGGAAGATTTTAAACTGATAAATTCAGGCCTGGCTCTGTTGCAGTCTAGGAACTGGCAGTCTCATAGCTAGGGCCATCCTTCTTTCTCGATGGTTCCAGCAGAGTTGCCCCAGTGAAGGAAGGTGTGGCTCAGTGCGTGTGTACACCAGGCATCACTGGGAGCCTGAAGCAGCCATGATAACCAAATTTACAGAGTGCTTCCCACTTGCCTGATGCTTCGCATGCATTTTCTCATTTAATCTGTACCACATTCCCGGGTTATAGACACTGTAACTATTCCCGTTTTCCAGATGAACACTGGAATAGGCTTACAGAGGTGGAACAACTCTGAGAAATTTTTGATGCTGAAAAGAAATTTCTATTTAAAAGACTGGAATAGGCCAAAAAAAAAAAAAAAAAAAAGCCTTAAATTCGTGCACTAAAAAGTCAATTAATTGGTAATGGCCATCTCTGTTGGGGAGGGTGGGAAGACCATACCCAGGCCCAATGGGAAAGGCTGCTAGGGTGAATTTATGCGGGTTGAGGTGGAGGGAGGGGACCGTGGAACGAGAGCTGTGTATTTACCTGACCCAGAGATGGAACCCAGTTTTCCTGCATTGCAGTCAGTCTCTTTACCATCTGAACCACCAGCGAAGCCCTGTGTATTGCAGGCCCTGTTAGAACTGTATTGCAAGAAGAGCTTTAGAGTTCAGGTAGATATAATCTTTGCAGTTTCTCAAAGAGGGAATTGCATCCTAGCCTGGGGAATTTTCACTCATCTGGTAAACCTCTGGGACAGCTATGTTTAGAATCCAGGTCTCCTGGTTCCTAGTCCTGGGTCCTTGCCTTTTGCCCTGTGGATAAATCCAAAACAGCCCTTTTGGAGGGTATGTAGATGAGAGGAGGTGATTCTCAAGCATTCCTGCACTTTAAAAATGGCTTCGGAGTAAAAAGCTTTCAGCCAGATTCTCTCAGCATTAGAAAGCCTCTCTCTGCAGGAAATTGGATTAATTTTTGCAGACTTCAGGATATCAGACTCTTAACACTTTGGAAAGGATTTACCACAGAACTCCCTGGGGACATCAAGCAGTTTGGCTGTATGTTTACAGAGAATCGACTCTGGACACAGAGGAGAGAGTGTGAAACTTGTTCCCTAAAACCAAGGTGGCTTACAGAGAGATGTGGGTAGCAGTTGAGAAGCAAACTCAGTAGCTTTGCTCCGCTGAGTGGTGGAACCAGTGGAGACATGAACGATAGTCATGAACCCTTGAGCTGTGCTTTAGTTTTCAGAAGCAGGGGCCCTTCATGGGCTGCATGGATGTTCCTGGAGGTCATCGCACAGGAGAGCTTCCCACCAGTAAGTGAGATACTTATCAGTGTGATTGCCACCTCCTGTGTTGGCCTCACTCAGTGGCTGTTCCCCCAACTCTAGACTCTTCATTCTCCAGGCTAATCCTTGGGTACCATTATCATCCCTATATTTTTAACAGCCAAGGGGTAGAACTGGTCTCATACTCCATGGATGGAGCGGTCCCCAGCATATAACCAGCTGTTGGATGCAGCAGGATCTTGAGGATAGACTACATTGTTGAGAGCTTAGAACAGTGAACTTCCAATTGTCTTTTTGATGATTGCATTAGTCAAGTGTGATATATATTACCTAATGGTCTTTGCTTCAAATCATATGCTGTGAATATACTGACTTTTCTTAAAGGCAGAGCGCCTTGCCCTGTGGGCTTTTTCTTGGTCTACTCTCATCTCATATTTCTGTTAAAATGACGAAATGAGCTCATTTGAGTATCTAGTAGAATCATCATATGATACATTTTTCTAAAACTACACTAATTTTTGTCTCTGTTATTATATACCAGAGGCATCCTCTACACATGGTGACTGCTAAAGGCGCTACTGTCCTGTCGCAGCCAAGGTCTGTCACACTGCAGACCTAGGTGGATAAGTTTCCTCCTCTTCCCTTGCTTGTCCTTGGCCCAGTGAGAAATCTGGCTCAGCAGGGAGCCCTGAGTGAGCTGTGCCCTGAACGTTCATACAGCCTGTTCTGCTACCTCTCTGCCTGTGCCCCTCAGTGCGAGTGTGAGAACATGCAAACATCAGGGACACTGTCAGGCACTGTCTTCCTTTTTGTATGTACTGATGGATAAATGGACAGTTAGAGCAACATACTAAATAAAATGCACGCAGAGTGTATGGCTGCAAAGAAAACAACTGCTAGTTCTGAAAATCATGGGGAACCAATAGGAGGCCTATTCTTTGCAGAGGAGCAACAGTTCAGTTCAGTTTAGTTCAGTTGCTCAGTCATGTCCGACTCTTTGTGACCCCATGAACTGCAACACACCAGGCCTCCCTGTCCATCACCAACTCCTGGAGTCCAGCCAAACCCATGTCCATTGAGTCGGTGATGCCATCCAACCATTTCATTCTCTGTTGTCCCCTTCTCCTCCTGCCCTCAGTCTTTCCCAGCATCAGGGTCTTTTCAAATGAGTCAGCTCTTCGCATCAGGTGACCAAAGTATTGGAGTTTCAGCTTCAAAATCAGTCCTACCAATGAACACCCAGGACTGATCTCCTTTAGGATGGAGATCAGTGGAGAAATAGCTCCATAAAGAATGAAGGGATGCAGCCAAAGCAAAAACAACACTGAGTTGTGGATGGGACTGGTGATAGGAGCAAAGTTTGATGCTGTAAAGAGCAATATTGCATAGGAACCTGGAATGTTAGGTCCATGAATCAAGGCAAATTGGAAGTGGTCAAACAGGAGATGGCAAGAGTGAACATCGACATTCTAGGAATCAGTGAACTAAGATGGACTGGAATGGGTGAATTTAACACAGATGGCCATTATATCTACTACTGTGGGCAGGAGTCCCTTAGAAGAAATGGAGTAGCCATCATAGTCAACAAAAGAGTCCAAAATGCAGTACTTGGATGCAATCTCAAAAATGACAGAATGATTTCTGTTCATTTCCAAGCCAAACCATTCAATATCATGGTAATCCAAGCCTATGCCCTGACCAGTAATGCTGAAGAAGCTGAAGTTGAACGGTTCTATGAAGACCTACAAGACCTTCTAGAACTAATACCCCCCAAAAGATGTCCTTTTCATTATAGGGGACTGGAATGCAAAAGCAGGAAGTCAAGAAACACCTGGAGTAACAGGCAAATTTGGCCTTGGAGTACAGAATAAAGCAGGGCAAAGGCTGATAGAATTTTGCCAAGAAAACGCATTGGTCACAGCAAACACCCTCTTCCAACAACACAAGAGAAGACTCTACACATAGATTACATCACCAGATGGTCAACACCAAAATCAGATTGATTATATTCTTTGCAGCCAAAGATGGAGAAGCTCTGTACAGTCAGCCAGAACAAGACTGGGAGCTGACTGTGGCTCAGATCATGAACTCCTTATTGCCAAATTCAGACTGAAATTGAAGAAAGTGGAGAAAAGCGATTTAGGTCAAGTATGATCTAAATCAAATCCCTTATGATTATACAGTGGAAGTGAGAAATAGATTTAAGGGTCTAGATCTGATAGACAGAGTACCTGATGAACTATGGACAAAGGTTCGTGATATTGTACAGGAGACGGATCAAGACCATCCCCAAGAGGAGCAACAGCTCTCATCAAAGCACATTTTGTTTCTTGAAACTGTGAAGTTGTTTTAAAAATGTGGACAGAATTACTAGCCATGTGGAACCCCGAATCCCCTGATGTTTCCTGCGCTACATTGAATATAGCACAAATGCAGGTGCTGGTGTAGTGACCTTCCACATATGATGAAGTTGTTCTGTGGGCCAAGAAAAAATCAGTTCACTCCATGGGGCCCTCTGCATTCCCTGATTCACATCTGCATTTATCTGGACAACGGGACTTGGCGGGAAAGCAAATCTCACCCCGGGTAGGAGCGTGTGCCCTTTCTCTCACCCGTCAGTCCTTGGGTTCACTATTGTATTTTCACACTTAGGGAACCATGGCCTTCTTCACAGAAGGCTACCAATCATTCCAAGCAGTGTGAAATTGTTGGGGGAATGCAGCAGTAATATTGAACAGGAAAGGTTTTTCAGTGTTTCTCCGGGAAAACCTTAGCAGTTAGAGATTGAGAAGTGCTTTGGGTGGACCAGAGGCTGGAACAGAGTGTCTTCAGAAGTCAGCCAGCCCAGACTTCTCATGGACACTCAGGAAATGGGGGTCCAGAGAGGTGAAATCATCTGCCAAGGTTATCCAGTTAGCAGCAACGCCTGACTAGAGTCCATGTTTTCTTTTCTTTCTTTTTCTGTGATTTACCACTTATTCTTATTTATTTATTTTATTGGAGTATAAATGCTTTGCAGTGTTGAGTTGATTTCTGCTGTACAACAATGTGAATCAGCTCTCTCTCTCTCTCTACACACACACACACACACACACACACACATATATCCCTCCCTCCTGAGCATCCCTTGCACCTCCCCACCCCATGCTACCCCTCGGAGTCAGCACAGAGCACCAAGCTGAGGCCCCTGTGCTACCCAGCAGCTGCCCACTATAGATATTTATTTCACACGTGGTGGTGTGTACACGCCGATCCTAACCTCCCAAGTCATCCCACCCTTTCCGCCCCCTGTGTCCACAAGTCCAGTCTCCATGTCTGTGTCTCTGTTCCTGCCCTGCAAATAGGTTTTCTAACTCTCGGTTCAAGGCTGTTTCTGCTAACTTTTCTCTCTCTGCCTCTCTCTCCCAACCAGTTTATCATTGAAATTAAGAAGGAAGGAATCTAAAGGGGTGTTTCTCAAAATATAATTTACAACCACCTGTCTGAATCACCTTGGATGCCTTTAAAATGCAGACTTCTGGGATTTATCCAGACTTTTCACATAAAATTGAGGCCTGGGTTTCTGCATTTCCTACAAGCTCCTCTGTGATTCTTAGGCACATTCTGTGCAAGAACTACAGATCCAGGGGCTATAAATAGGCAGGTGGCAGGAAATGAGTGCTAACTTTTAGCATCACTGGATTTATCTTGAATACGATCATTCATTGTTGCTTGCTGTTCTTAGTGCCAGTCATGGGGTGAACTGAACAGGGCTAATGATGGTTCCCAGAGTACCTGCATTAGCTTTCCTGTGTCCATCATGTCTGCTCTGAGCATTAAGTATAGCTATTAATATTAGCTCTTTTTTTTTTTTTTCCCCCACCTGGAAATATTTATCTGCTGTATATTGCTCTGCTGTGCTTGAGGGAAGGTAAATGAATACTTTGCATGTATCCTCAAATATACAGGCCCACTCCAGCCTCTGTTGGTATGTAGTACCTGGCCTCAAAATGTCTCACAATGAGTCCACAAATAGTTCAGTCAGAGTCCCATTACCTCTCCATGCAGGTAATTATTACTTCTGCCATTTAAGGGAAATTCCAGTCCATTGCTGGAAGCAATAAATTTAAGACCATATTTGTTCTCTCTCCTGTTTCTATTCATAGCATAGATTTAAAATTTCATTTCTGTGGAGTTGGGCTTCCCAGGTGATGTGGTGGTAAAGAATCCGCCTGCCACACAGGAGATGCAGGAGAGGCAGTTTTGGTCCCTGGGTCAGGAAGATCCCCTGGAGGAGGAAATGGCAACCCACTCCAGTGTTCTTGCCTGGGAAATCCCATGGACAGAGGAGCCTGGTGGGCTGCAGACCGTGGGGTCACAGAGTCTGACACGACCATGCACGCATGCACATTCTGTGGGGTTCCAGCTCTGAACGGTCCTTCAGTATGAATTTGGTTAATAGTAAATAAAATAATACCATTATCTCCTTTTTGCCCCCTCAGCTACTAACAGACTTCAAAACGACCAACCAACCAAACAAAACCCTTCACAGTCTGTTTCCCCTGCCTTGGGGAGAGTTCCCCGTGCTATGGTGGATGAGTAACTGGGCAGTTCTGTGGGAGGCCGGAGCTGCTCTGGAGGAGTGTGAGCTGGTGGCCCTTCGGCAGTCTCATCCGGGACTTTAACGGGTTTCACGGTGTGTTTTGCAGCATGCTCTTTCTGACAAGGCGTGTGTGAAAGCCTTTGACCCAAAGACAACCTGCTTGCAGGAATGCCTTATCACCACTTTCCAGGAAGCCTACTTTGTTTCAGAAAGTTTTGAAGAAGCCAAAGAAAAGATGAGGTAAATTTCTTTTGCTTCCATCTAGAGAACATGACTTTTTATTTTGCTAGTTCTCTTCCTTCCTTATATCTGTCTCTTGAGCCTGTTAGGGTTGATCCCACATTCTCCTCTGTTCTGTTTATTTTGCAGGGACTTCGCAAAGTCAATTACCCGTCCCTTCTCAGTCTACTTCAATCCCTACACTCAGAGTATTGAAATTCTGAAGGACACCAGGAGTATTGAAAACGTGGTGCAGGACCTCCGCAGCGATTTGAACACCGTGTGTGATGCCTTGAACAAAATGAACCAGTATCTGGGGATTTGATGCCTGGGACCCGTGTCACTGCCAGCATGATCTTTTGGGGGCTTAACAACAATTCAATGTCATATAACACCGATAGCTTTCTGTGTCATGGCTTGGCTAGTAAGCACACAATTCTCTGTATTCCTACCTACTTGTAACTTACTGTGATAATGTGCGAAACACCATAAAGAACCCAATGGCAGATAGCCACTCACTGTATGGAACAGGCTTAAATGTCTTAAATAAATTTGACATTCCAGCTTAGTGTCCTTAGCTAAACTGTAGCTATTGAAAATTGTTAACAAATAGCCCTCTTCTGACTCTAGCTTGTGACCTTTTCTTTCTGAGATCAGAGCCTTTCCTTTGTGTTCATTAGATAAAATGAAAATGGCAGTGAAACTGTTTCTATTTTCTCCAGTGTGAGTGTTTTCACAGCACTATTTGAGATAAACCCAGAATTGTATGAAACTTCCTATCACATTACTAAAAGATTCAGTATTTGCTTTCAAAAATGGATATGAACACACTAGTTGGAATGGTTTTCAGGATGATTATTTATACAATGTAAGAAAAGTGAACTTTTCACACATAGAATATATAGATTGCATTGATCTTGTAGAAAAACTGAGTTGTGGCTGCTTCCCAAAGTATTTTGGAAGAAAATACTTCCAGAATGGACATTAGGAAAGACTAAACAGTAGAGAATAAATCTTGGGAGTGTGAATTTTATGCTGAAATAAAGTGATTATTCTGCTCAGGTGTTTAACCCATTTCTCTTGGAGAATAATAATATTCATAGAGCTTTGATTGCAGTGGTATAGAAATTGAGTCACAGAGAGTTAAGTGATTTGCTCAGAGTAGCACAGTCAGTCATGCATCAATGTTAACAGCGCATCACATCTCACTTTCGGATTGCTAAGACATTCAGCTTGGTGTGTGTATGTACTTA
Organism: Bos taurus; assembly: GCF_002263795.3. Taxonomy (NCBI): domain Eukaryota; kingdom Metazoa; phylum Chordata; class Mammalia; order Artiodactyla; family Bovidae; genus Bos; species Bos taurus. Next base: position 1,645,519 of record NC_037332.1, read on the forward strand.
TGAGGTGTAGTCATAGAAGGGAAAGTAATGCTTATCAGAACTAATGTTCATCAGTACATAGGACTTGGCTTGTGATCAAGGGTTGACAACGGTACAGATGTTTCCTCTCACAACCCCAAACCATGCTAGGTCTCTCGGAGTCTGGCCACATGCCCAAAGTTTGGGCAAATTTAGGTAAGTGATAGTGATATACCACAGGAAGGCAATCTAAGAAAGAGGGGATATATGAATACCTATAGCTGATTCACTTTCCTGTACAGCAGAAAGTGATACAACATTGTAAAGCGACTATACTCCAATAATGAAAAAAAAAAATGATGCGCTACAAATTTCAGTCATCTCTTGCTATAAGAGGTGATTAAGTGAACAAATAATTGCTGAATGAGTGAGTGAATTTTAGCTTCTGATTCCCTTAACAAATGCAATCATTGTTCCTCTAATCTGCTTTAGTAGCACAGAATACTGGGTTGGGGAGAGAGAGGATGAGAAAAAGTAGAGAAGAATAAGATGACAGAATAACTTCTAAGTTAGCAATTCTAAAATATTTACTTCTAAGGATGTTCTTTAAATAGGAAATTGCATAAAATTTCAAACTAACTCATACTGTTGCATGGCCTGTTACAAGTCAGAAATTTTGGGACTAAATATATTCAGGAAGAATATGAAAAAATTAAAATATACATCAGAGTGAGGTAAAATTACAATGAGAAATCAGACGTTTGACTCTTGGTTATCTTGATGATTGAGGCTGTTCCATTTTTGAAGGATTCTCAAAACAATAAAGTTTTTGAGAAGGGATTTGATGGGTAGAATGTGAGAATCATTCAGTTTAAATACTATTTGAGCTGAAAGAGTAGTGCCTTGAAAAATTATCAGTGGTAGAGAAATGATGAGCAAGCTGAACCCAAATAAAAGGATTTGAAATGATCAAGTAGTTGTAAATTCCAATCATTTTCTAAATCCATAAAGACCTAATTTCTTACATCTTGTTTTGTTAGATCTAGATGACCCTGAATAATTATTTATAAATACTAATCTAGAATGTAACCCAGAACAATGAATCCCGAAATTTCCCATAAACAGTTAAGAGAGACTAGGAACAGTAAGAAATTTCCGGAACTGGTTGCTGAATTTTCTCAAAGGAGAAAATTGGCTAAGGCACTCTTAATCTCTGCTTTTCCTGCTGTTCCCATAATTTGGTGTTGCTTTAGATAATATTTTACCTTTTGTGGCAATAGGGATGACTTGGAGGGCATTATGTTAAGTGAAATAATCCAGCCAGAGAAAAACAAATGCTGTATGATATCACTTATATGTGAAATAAGAAAATGACAAAAAAGAAGCAGACTCATATAGAGAATAAAATAGTGGTTACCAGGGAGAGGGGAAGATGGGAGGGGCAAGATAGGGGTGGAGGATTAAGAGGTACAGAGCAGTAAGTATAAAATAAGCTGCAAGGATATACTGTACAACACGGGGAACATCGCCAGTATTTTACATTATCTATAAAGGGAGCATAACCTTTAAAAATTGTGAATACTATATACCTATACTTATATTACAGTCACTGTAATTCAGTAAAAGACACAAAACCCAAAAGTAGCCATCAAGCTTTTCCCTTCTAGCCCCAGTGAAAGGGGAGTTTCTTAGTTAAATGTACTGAAGGAAGAATTGTACTTAATTATAGAAAAACTCCTCCAACAAAAATAACAGTCGATCTGTCTTCTGACCGGCTATAGTGGCATCCTTGGTTTTCTTACATGGGCAAAAACCTGTGTTGTTTCAAAAATAGAAGAGTTGCAAGGCTTTCCCACAGGCTTATAGAGGTATCATACAAGGAGGAAGAATTGCTTGATTCTTTTTAGATTTGTTCTCCATTTGGAATAGCAGAAACCGTGGTTCTCACCATGTGAAACAACGGAATCGTGGTTTTCGTTTGTTGTGAGCATTTAACATGCAAATGCCACTACAGCTAGTAGTGGGGAAAGTCCTGTAAAGTTTAATAGCCGTCAGAGGAGAAGTGTTGGCAGAAACAGTACAACGAAATAATCACAGCCAGATTCTTGTCATATCTGATACCTGCTCAGTGCAACCATTTGTCTCAATTATGCCTCCTGACTTAAGGCTAAATTAAATAGATCCAAGGGCAATTATAAATGTAAAGATACTTGCTCACTGTCATCTCACTGTGAATCGCTACTTTATTTTGGCTTTGCTGCTGTCTTCTGTAATCAGCTAATCAGAAATCAACCCAAGCTTCCTAGTAAGACCAGGTTTCTTATGTATCATCCTTTGCAAAAAAAACCAGAATCTGATTAGTTCAGTTTTTCCTTAAAGCGTTTTTGTCTGTTATGAGTTGGGGTCAGTCAACCAGTGTATTCCTGGATGATCAGTATATTTGGCCTAATAGATTGTTCATAAATTGCACGTTTTTTTAAAAAAATATTTTTTAGTTGAAGGATAATTGCTTTACAAAATTTTGTTAGCTTCTGCCAAATATCAGCATGAATCAGCCATAGGTATACATAGGTCCCCTCCCTCTTGAACCTCCATCCCCTCTCCCTCCCCATAAATTGCTGGTTTTAAGAGTGGGTAACTGTGACCCAGGCTGGTTAAAAAAATATTTTTTTTTTACATTAGTGTTAAGGGTTGTGAACCGAGTGTCTGGCTTAGTCTCATTTATTTACTGTGTAATTTAGAGATGATGCTTTATGGGAATGATACATTCATGCCTGTCTTGCTTGCACATGGTAAATGGGCCTGCGCCTAATGAATGTAATGTATTGCAACATTTTCCAACGTGAAAAGTTTGAAAATGAAAAACACTGTGCTTTAACGTGAAAGCAAATCGAAATACAAAGTTTCATTTTCAAATGCAGTCATGGCTCACATCATCTCATTTTCTTCATTTGAGAAGGAAAACATTAACACAAGATGTAGTTGTCCTCTAATTCATTTGATCTAATTTTCAACTTCTAAAGAATCAAGCCCTGATGCTTACTCTCGTGAACCTTATCTTACTTATAATGAAAAAGAAAGTAGTCCAGAGTTTTCTAGTGTGTCTGAGTTTTTTTTTTCCCCCTTCTTCTTCAGTTTTCAAAAGACATTCTCTTATTTGGGAAAATTATTTCTTATGCAGATTGCCATTTTCTGGGAAGAGGCAAGGGAATTAATAGTGATATATTGCTCTTCTCATATTAGATTTGCACGTGTTCAAAATAAACCAGTTCTGAAACATGAAATGGTGAGTCTTTATAATGTCACTCGTGGTCTCAAAATATTCAGATATGGCTTAGATCATACCAGGGGCTGCATCAGGCACTGTTCTCAACACTTAGTACGTAGTGATGAATTAGGCAGAGAGGTTTATGCCCACTTCAAACTTATATTCTAATAGATATCAGCAAAAAACCAGATTGAGATCATGGCAAATTTTATGAAGAAAATAGTTGGAGTGATGTGATACAGAGCAATGGAATGGGGAGGGAATAAGCCGGCCAGGGAAAGCATTTCTGAGCAGATGGCATTTGACTAAGAACCATGGGATAAGCAGAAGCCAGGCATGAAGAGAGCCATGGAAAGAGTGTCCTCTGAAAGAGGGAACAGCAAGATCATAGGCAGAAATGGATGTGTTCACGGAAGACAGATTGCCAGTGGGCTGGAGAGGAAGGATAAAATGACTGCCTGGGAAGCAAGGATGAGATAATACAGGGTTCCAGAGGGTGGACTCTCAATGCAGTGGAGTCACTGGAGGGTTGTAAACAGGATCTGAGTTACATTTTTAAAGGTGACTCAGGCTGCTGTGTGGAAATGAATTGTCGGGGGATTGGAGAATGCTGGAAAACCAATTAGGAGACCATTGCAATACTGAGACTCTAAAAAATCAATATCTTACTGGGTCATGGTGGACATCATTAAAAATAGTTATAATTAAATAAGTTACTAAGTGACTCAGAACTGTCAGCTGAAACACCAGGGGAAACTGGAATAACCAGTACCCGGGTGGATTATCATCTGACTGGAAAAGCAGACATCCAGTGATATCCTGTGTCTTATGCAAATAATTAACGCTTCCTTTAACAAAATATCACCTCATGTTTAATTTTCCCTGGACAGCTTTTAAGGGTAAGAAAGCAGACTGGAGAGCAAACACATTTTTTTTCCCCCCTCTAGAGACTCATAGTCACTGCATAAGCAGAAATGAAGTAAGGAATGGGGATTATTGAGGTGCTGATATATGGGGTAATTCAAGACAAAACAGCACCCTCACCCCTGGGCAAACTGAAATAGTCGTATTCACGGTCCCCTGGTGGTTTCTATAGGAGTAGGTCATATAGGTGCAAGGGAGTTAATTATGTCTACTTCCACTCTTCTCGCTGCTGTCCATATGCCCAACACGTATCTGAGATGCCCCTGTGAGGTTTACTTGCTGAGGCGTCTTCCTCTCTCTAAGAAGGATGGGTCTGGTGCAGCAGCTGAAAGTGTGTTTCCTTCTTTGGGAGGATTGTAGTGAGCCTGATGTTCAACCCAAGGGCATCTGTGGGGATGGTGCAAGCAAATAGCTTTTTCATAATCCAGTCTGCATACAGTTTTTATAACTGAACAACAGAACGATCTGACAGATGTGGGCAGAGTAATTTGAAAACTAGTGGCAAAAGAAATCAAGTTCATTTTCTGTCAAGATCAAATCTTTAAAAAAAGATGCAAAGCTAACCCTCATTTTATAGGTTGAAAGTGAAAGTGAAGCCACTCAGTTGTGTCTGACTCTTTGCGACCCCATGGATTGTAGCCTACCAGGGTCCTCTGTCCATAGGATTTTCCAGGCAAGAATACTGAAGTGGGTTGTCATTTCCTTCTCCAGGGGATCTTCCCAACCCAGAGATCAAACCCGGGTCTCCCGCATTGCGGGCAGATGCTTTACCGTCTGAGCCACCAGGGAAGCATTAATATTTTATAGGACGGGTGTAGGACTTTCCTAATGTCTCTTTTGCTCATTCCAGTTCTCTTACAGTCTCCTTACTTTTTTAGTTTGTTCATTTTCATGAGACTTGCTGGATGCTGATTCAGTACGTCTATTATTCCCAAAGGTTTGCAAACCGCTGAACACATCTAATGTACAGCTTGCCCAATTTTAGTGAACAACTAACTTCACAGACGTTAATGAGGCCAATTATTGGCAAGTGAATTTGAAGTGAAGAGCACATGAGGTTTGCCACAAGAGCGGTTATTTGTTTATTGGGATTGATTGAGGCAAACATCTTTCTGGTCATTACATCTGATTGATCTCTGAACATGGCATTATGAGAGAATGAGGTTCCTAAATCAGATACTTACTTGGAAGAAAAATCTCTACTTCGCAAGGGCAGAACATGTCCCCTATCCATTTCGGTGTGAAAGCGTAGCCATTAAGTTGGAATAGATTCTAATTAGCCTCCTTACAAATCTCTAAAACTTTTTGGTCTTGCCTGTTGAGCAGAACTTAAAAGAAGCCTAAATTCCTCCCTTGCCCACGTATAGTCAGTATCAAAGAAAATAACTTGCAGGTTAATCCTTACTGCTGAAAACGAGTGCAGACATAGCAGTCCTGATTTGAAGTGGCATTGGAAAGCATAATTTGATTCACCCAGCCAAGTGATTGCTGCAAGTACAGATCATCAGCATGGCTCACCCCAGCACATTTGAATTGGTGATCAGCTGACAGCTAATTGCCTGAGCGAGTGAGCCTCTTGAGCTTCTGCCTGGGAACAGAGGGGAAAAATCACCATGACTCCTACCTAGCCTGGGTGGAGGTGTTTTTCCCACGTTGGAAATATGTCTTGGAGGATGGTTGTCTCTCTGCATACAGTGCCGACTGTTGTTTGCCCAGCATCTACAACTTTTTCTGGGCCAATAACTACATCCCCAATTTTCTTTTGTGAATATGCTCCTACTTTCAATCTATACCTGGGGTGAGGCTGACTCTCCCTCCCAGTTCCAAGGGCTGGACTTCTGACCAAGGCTTTGATGAGTTGTTGTGTCTCCCTGCCCTAAATGACTTGTGTAAGGCTGGGCTGTGTTCTGAGCTGGGCCGAAGAAGGTCAGCACCTGGACTTTCCTTGAACCACTGAGGAGAGAGGTGTGCTTTCTTCTGTGGTTGGAAAGTGGTAGCGTGTAAGTCTGGAGCTGTCAGGGGGCTTCTGTAGAGGGAATGTAGGGCCAAGAGGAAGAGGTGGGACAGTGTCTTATTGTAAACTCATGGATAGGCCCGTGCTGATGCTCCATGTAGCTTTGGATTCTCCAGGTCTGGGAGATAATACATGGTTCCCCCTTCTCCACTGTCATTTTCTTTTACTGTCACCAGCACCAAAACAGTGCTGATACCCAGGATAAAAGCACAAGAAGAGAGGCAGGAGATTTTACATTTGCACTTTTTTTTTTCACATTTTTCCTCTTGGTTTTAGCAATTTCAGCTCCTTGAAGAAGTACTATTTATTTCCTTTTGGCTTAGTCTTTGCCATAGAAGTTCGGGATACCTGATCCCTTTACCCTTCTCTAATGCTGGTAATGGTATGGCTTCTTCTGGTGAGATGTGGCCAGCATAACTGCTCAATAGAAGGGTTTAACTGGGTTCTAGGAGACTGAGACTCAAGTTCTAGGCCACTGATTTCATCCTTGGGAAAAGAATATCAAAGCAAATTAAACTTAAGATAACTAGATAAAATGTTTTCTGTTCTAGCTTTTTACTGAGATTAGTATTAGGAGGCTCTGATTTTCATTAGAATTAGGCACTCTGAAACAAAAATTCTCTCTCAGACTCTAGCAAAGAACATGGGCTTTGCAATCAGGTAAATTGAGGTCAGTTCAGTTCAGTCGCTCAGTCGTGTCCGACTCTTTGCAACCCCATGGACCACAGCACACCAGGCCTCCCTGTCCATGACCAACTCCCAGTGTTTACTCAAATTCATGTCCACTGAGTCAGTGATGCCATCCAACCATCTCATCCTCTGTCGTCCCCTTCTCCTCCTGCCTTCAATCTTGCCCAGCATCAGAGTCTTTTCAAATGAGTCAGTTCTTCCCAGAGGTACAAATGCTCATTTTTCTACTTACAAGCCAGGTGATGCTTACAGATTTACTGGAGACATTTTCTGAGCTTGGGAGTTTAGTTTTCTGTAAAATGGGAATAAAAACACTTCCTTTATATAATTATCATGAAAATTAAATATTATACATGCCTAACCATAAAAATTACTTAGCAAATGTTAATTTCCTTCTCTTCCTGTTTTTAAATTTAAATGCCCTTAACCATCCCCAGCTTTCCCCACACTTTTAAATGATAAAAGTCTTTGTACCTTAATGGCCCCATTGTTATGGGCCATTGTTTTTATTTCGATGACTTTTCGTACTTGCATTTGACCAGGCTTTAGTAGAACTGATCGCATCTCACTGAGATGTGAATCTGTAGGCTTGCGGTCATTTGTATGATAGTCTTAAATCATTACCTAGAAATTCAAAAGCAATGGACACTGACTGATTCAGTGACCCCAGAGATGGTTTGCATTTCTCTCTGGACATCAAAATTTATACCTATGAAATGGGAATAAAAATATAAAACCCTGTTCAAATTAATGAAACAATATAAAGGTTGGAGTTTCCTGGAAGAACGAAACTGAGCAAATCGAACTATTATTCATAGTTCATTGAATTGTGGCAAGTTGACTCTGAGCCATTCCGCCACTGTCTATCTCAGAAACAGAGAACTAGGAGGCAGAGTGGCTGGTGGGTGTACATTCCAGTCACCATCCGGCTACTGAAAGGCAGGCCCAGCCAACCTGCTCTCGTGTCAGAGGTACTGCACTCCCAAGGCTCCCTTTCAGAAAGCAATTGAGCTTACGGTTGTCTCTGATGAAAATAAAGTCCTGGTCAGAGGGAACAATTTCGTGCAGAATATAAATACATTTTATTTGCAGAGCAGGAAAGAGAAGTGCTAAGTGAAAATATGAAATTGGAATATTATGTGTTGGGAGAGCAATTCCTTTCATCCTTGCAGCTAATGGACTGAACAAAAAGTGCACAATTTGTTTCATGTGATAATTCACTAACTAACTGACAAAGTTTCCATTTCTGAGTCCCTTTCCACAGTCAGCTGCTGGTTTGATAGTGCAGGAGTACAATTATCTGCCTGTCTATTGCACTGCATAAACAGGGAGGTTGGAATATACGTGAGGAATAACCACAACTGATTAAGTCCTTCCTGCTAAAGGCAATATGGAGTGTCTCCTGCTTGCCTTAAACTAGCCATCTGTTTCTTTTGTGATGTTCTCTTCCCTGGAGAATCCACTTTTAGAGAAATATTCTAATATGGGAAGGAGAACAGTAGCTGGGTTCAGTTTTACTTTGAGCTTTATTCTTGCCTCCTTTTCATCTTTCTTGTAAATTGAACAACCTTGAATGGAGGGCTGGTTCTAATCACCAGCCTAGAAACAAGGGTCAGTCACCCTTGAGTCGTGACTAACACACACAGGAGCTTTATTACATAGGACTTAAGATGGATGGGTGTTAGTCAGTCAGTCGTGTCTGACTCTTTGTGACCCCATGGGCTGTAGCCCACCAGGCTCCTCTGTCCATGGAATTCTCCAGGCAAGAATACTGGAGTGGGGAGCCATTCCCTTCTCCAGGGGATCTATCCCACCCAGGGAGTGAACCCTGTTTTCCCGCATTGCAGGCAGACCATTTGCCAACTGAGCCACCAGGGAAGACCAGGACCCATGATGGCTCAGCGGTAAAGAATCTTTTTGCAGTGCAGAAATGCAGGAGCACATCGGGGAGATCCCATGGAGGTGGAAAGGCAATCCACTCCAGTATTCCTGCCTGAAAAAATCCCATGGACAGAGGTGCCTGATGGGTACAGTCCATGGGGTCACAACTGAGGGACTGAGCGCAAGCAGGAGCATGAACCCACGGGTAGGGATGTAGGGAGCTTTCAGAAGAGATTGGAGCTGATCGCCTGAAGGGCTTGCGGACGTTTCTGTTGTCACCTCTGCCTTCTCTGCACATCCGTTCATTCTGCTCTCTGGGACTCTGTTTTATTCTTCCCCTTTCTCTGCAGATGGGATTTATCTACGTACCCATCTGCATGGTGGATATATGGTTGGCTCTAAAACTCCTGAGTTTTATATCTTATGGTTTTAGCCAAAGATAGACTCACTGCCTCTGAGTTGAAATTTCAGACTTTTGGGAAAGAGAAGCTGCAAACTTTTGGGAAAGAGAAGCTGATTGATCCAGTGTGGGTCAGCTGTTCCTACCTGGTCCGATTGACTGAGGTCAGAGTGGAAGGGAAAGGCGGTTTAAATACAGCTGCAGACACCCTGTCTTGTGGGTAGGGAGGCAGTTTTGGGAAACAACAGGTGGGCAGAAATCCAAATGATACTCCAGACTACAACTGTCATCCTGTTTAAAGAAATTATCATGCTAATGGAGCTTGTCCTTGGATCCTAAATGATCAGACTTGAGGTGGGTTTTTATCCACTGTGTTCTGTTTTTATCAGTTTGTGGGTTTTTTTTTTTTTTGGACTTGTTAACATCCTGTTTCTTGTTACCCATGCGAGTGGTAAACACCACCTTTGGTCAACCCATTCTTCTGCCCACCTCTGCTCCGTAATCACTTTGCACCTGACATCAGCTCACATGCAGGCTGGAAGGCCTTGTGAGGAGCTCTTATGGTGAAGTGGTGGGCAGAGAGGAGACACCGTGGTGGAAATGGAAGAGGACGGTCAAGAGTGATAGGAGGGTCAGGGATGTGAGGTTTCAGAAGCTGAAGGAGAAGGGCTTTAAGGGCTGAGGAGCTGTGGACTCCAAAGGGCTGAGCCTCAACACCCCTACCCGTTCCCCTCCATCCATAGTCCTCAAGTATGAGTGGAGCCCCTGTGCACTGAGCCGAATCACTGGCAAAGCCTAGATTCTGAAATCTTTCTTTGGAAAGTAAGGTAAATTTTATTGTGACTTAGTTTCTATCAAGTATCAAGATACTAATGGAAAGGAAGGCTGATACAGTGAATCAAATCTCATTTAACTACTGAGATGACACATATGTGAGATGCTGTGGTACCTACTATGGGAAAAATGGGTCCTGCTTCCTTTTTTTCTGCCTCAAACTTTCCCAGGATCTTTTTTCTTGATATAATGTGACCTGTGATGATTTGGGGTGTATAACCTAGAAAAACAAAAGGCAGAATGTGAAGTCTAAGAGGTCTGCTGCTGCTGCTAAGTAGCTTCAGTTGTGTCCGACTCTGTGCGACCCCATCGATGGCAGCCAACCAGGCTCCCCTGTCCCTGGGATTCTCCAGGCAAGAACACTGGAGTGGGTTGCCATTTCCTCCTCCAATGCATGAAAGTGAAAAGTGAAAGTGAAGTCGCTCAGTCGTGTCCGACTCTTAGCTATCCCATGGGCTGCAGCCTACCAGGCTCCTCTGCCCATGGGATTCTCCAGGCAAGAGCACTGGAGTGGGTTGCCATTACCTTCTCTGCTAAGAGGTCTATACAGTGTCAAATGCCTCCCTTAATGGTAGAAAAAACTTGCCTATTTAGCTTCACTAAAACTTCAGAGTAGAAGCCTTTGCCTTTACTAAAAATGTTGCTTTTAATGACCACACTTTATTTTTAACATTATTTATAGCTTCCTTCTCTTTCTTTTGAGATGTAGATTTTAAAAATGAATTAGTGTTCCACTAGCTAATCATAGTTTCCTTTAGAATTACCTTCCTCAATCCAGGGAAGATTAGACAACTGAGCACTATTATTAATTCGATTCTTTTGTCAGATTTAGCTTAATATCCATTATATTTAGTATAATTGCTGTACATACAATTGAAAGGTTGTTGCTGAACCACGAAAGATGCTGGGATTCTTGGCCTCCGGAGGAGAAGAATTCAACCCGGGGCCAGTGACAAGGCTTGATTGCTCAGAGCTTTTGTGTAATAAAGTTTTATTAAAGTATAAAGAGATAGAGAAAGCTTCTGACATAGACATCAGAAGGGGGCAGAAAGAGTGCCCCCTCACTAGTGTTAGCAAACAGTTCAGTTCAGTCGCTCAGTCGTGTCCAACTCTTTGCGACCCCGTGAATCACAGCACGCCAGGCCTTCCTGTCCATCACCAACTCCTAGAGTTCACTAAAACTCACGTCCATCGAGTCAGTGATGCCATTCAGCCATCTCATCCTCTGTCGTCCCTTCTCCTCCTGCCCCTAATACCTCCCAGCATCAGAGTCTTTTCCAATGAGTCAACTCTTCGCATCAGGTGGCCAAAGTACTGGAGTTTCAGCTTCAGCATCAGTCCTTCCAATGAACACACAGGACTGATCTCCTTCAGGATGGACTGGTTGGATCTTCTTGCAGTCCAAGGGACTCTCAAGAGTCTTCTCCAACACCACAGTTAAAGAGCATCAATTCTTCAGCGCTCAACTTTCTTCATAGTCCAACTCTTACATCCATACATGACTACTGGAAAAACCATAGCCTTGACTAGATGGACCTTTGTTGGCAAAGTAATGTCTCTGCTTTTCAATATACTATCTAGGTTGGTCATAACTTTCCTTCTAAGCATCTTTTAATTTCATGGCTGCAATCATCATCTGCAGTGATTTTGGAGCCCAAAAAAATAAAGTCTGACACTGTTTCCATTGTTTCCCCATCTATCTGCCATGAAGTGATGGGACCAGATGCCATGGTATTAATTTTCTGAATGCTGAGCTTTAAGACAACTTTTTCACTCTCCTCTTTCACTTTCATCAAGAGGCTCTTTAGTTCCTCTTCACTTTCTGCCATAAGGGTGGTGTCATCTGCATATCTGAGGTTATTGATATTTCTCCTGGCAATCTGATTCCAGCTTGTGCTTCTTCCCGCCCAGCGTTTCTCATGATGTACTCTGCATAGAAGTTAAATAAGCAGGGTGACAATATACAGCCTTGATGTACTCCTTTTCCTATTTGGAACCAGTCTGTTGTTCCATGTCCAGTTCGAACTGTTGCTTCCTGACCTGCACATAGGTTTCTCAGGAGGCAGGTCATGTGGTCTGGTATTCCCATCTCTTTCAGAATTTTCCACAGTTTATTGTGATCCACACAGTCAAAGGCTTTGGCATAGTCAATAAAGCAGAAATAGATATTTTTCTGGAACTCTCTTGCTTTTTCGATGATCCAGAGGATGTTGGCAATTTGATCTCTGGTTCCTTTGCCTTTTCTAAAACCAGCTTGAATGTCTGGAAGTTCACGGTTCACATACTGTTGAAGCCTGGCTTGCAGAATTTTAAGCATTACTTTACTAGCGTGTGAGATGAGTGCAGTTGTGTGGTAGTTTGAGCATTCTTTGGCATTGCCTTTCTTTGGGATTAGAATGAAAACTGACCGTTTCCAGTTCTGTGGCCACTGCTGACTTTTCCAAATTTTCTGGCATATTGAGTGCAGCACTTTCACAGCATCATCTTTCAGGATTTGAAATAGCCTAACTGGAATTCCATCACCTCCACTAGCTTTGTTCGTAGTGACGCTTTCTCAGGCCCACTTGACTTCACATTCCAGAATGTCTGGCTCTAGGTGAGTGGTCACACCATCATGATTATCTGGGTCGTGAAGCTCTTTTTTGTACAGTTCTTCTGTGTATTCTTGCCACCTCTTCTTAATATTTTCTGCTTCTGTTAGGTCCATACCATTTCTGTCCTTTATCGAGCCCATCTTTGCATGAAATGTTCCCTTGGTATCTCTAATTTTATTGAAGAGATCTCTAGGCTTTCCCATTCTTTTGTTTTCCTCTATTTCTTTGCATTGATCACTGAAGAAGGCTTTCTTATCTCTTCTTGCTATTCTTTGGAACTCTGCATTCAGATGCTTATATCTTTCCTTTTCTCCTTTGGTTTTCACTCCTCTTCTTTTCACAGCTATTTGTAAGGCCTCCCCAGACACCCATTTTGCTTTTTTGCATTTCTTTTCCATGGGGATGGTCTTGACCCCGTCTCCTGTACAGTGTCATGAACCTCCATCCATGGTTCATCAGGCACTCTGTCTATCAGATCTAGACCCTTAAATCTATTTCTCACTTCCACTGTGTAATCATAAGGGATTTGATTTAGGTCATACCTGAATGGTCTGGTGGTTTTCCCTACTTTCTTCAATTTCAGTCTGAATTTGGCAATAAGGAGTTCATGATCTGAGGCACAGTCAGCTCCCAGTCTTGTTTTTGCTGACTGTATGGAGTTTCTCCATCTTTGGCTGCAAAGAATATGATCAATCTGATTTCAGTGTTGACCATCTGGTGATGTCAATGTGTAGAGTCTTCTCTTGTGTTGTAGGAAGAGGGTGTTTGCTCTGACCAGTGCATTCTCTTGGCAAAACTCTATTAGGCCATTGCCCTGCTTCATTCTGTATACCAAGGCCAAATTTGCCTGTTACTCCAGGTGTTTCTTGACTTCCTATTTTTGCATTCCAGTCCACTATAATGAGAAGGACATCTTTTTTTGGGTGTTAGTTCTAGAAGGTCTTGTAGGTCTTCATAGAAGTGTTCAACTTCAGCTTCTTCAGTGTTACTGGTCGGGGCATGGGCTTGGATTACAGTGATATTTAATGGTTTGCCTTGGAAACGAACAGAAATCATTCTGTTGTTTTTGAGATTGCATCCAAGTACTGCATTTTGGACTCTTTTGTTGACCATGATGGCTACTCCATTTCTTCTAAGGGATTCCTACCCACAGTAGTAGATATAATGGTCATCTAAGTTAAATTCGCCCATTCCAGTCCATTTTAGTTCGCTGATTCCTAGAATGTCAATATTCACTCTTGCCATCTCCTGTTTGACCACTTCCAATTTGCCTTGATTCATGGACCTGACATTCCAGGTTCCTATGCAATATTGCTCTTTACAGCATCAGACCTTGCTTCTATCACCAGTGACATCCACAGCTGGGTATTGTGTTTGCTTTGGCTCCATCCCTTCATTCTTTCTGGAGTTATTTCTCCACTGATCTCCAGTAGCATATTGGGCACCTACTGACCTGGGGAGTTCCTCTTTCAGTATCCTATCATTTTGCCTTTTCATACTGGTCATGGGGTTCTCAAGGCAAGAATACTGACGTGGTTTGCCATTCCCTTCTTCAGGGGACCACATTCTGTCAGACCTCTCCATCATGACCCTCCTGTCTTGGGTGGCCCCACGCAGTATGGCTTAGTTTCATTGAGTTAGACAAGGCTGTGGTCCTAGTGTGAGTAGATTGACTAGTTTTCTGTGATTATGGTTTCAGTGTGTCTGCCCTCTGATGCCCTCTTGCATCACCTATCATCTTACTCAGGTTTCTCTTACCTTGGACGTGGGGTATCTCTTCACGGCTGGTCCAGCGAAGTGCAGCCGCTGCTCCTTACCTTGGACGAGGGGTATCTCCTCACGGCCGCTCCTCCTGACCTTGAATGTGGAGTAGCTCCTCTCGGCCCTCCTTTTCCCATGCAGCCACTGCTCCTTGGATGTGGGGTTGCTCCTCTTGGTCAATTCCCCTGACCTCGGGCGTGTGGAAGCTCCTCCTGGCCGCCGCCCCTGACCTTGGGCGTGTGGTAGCTTGTCTCAGCTGCCCCTGACCTCGGATGTGGGGTAGCTCCTCTCAGCTGCTCCTGTGCTGTCGCAGCCTGGCACTCTCGGTCGCTGCCCCTGACTTTGGGTGAGGGGTAGCTCCTCTCGGCCATGCTTCTGTGCTGTCCATCTCAAGAATGTCTGGAGGTTGTAAAGGCCTTACTAGACCCACTCCCATAATTTACATTTTAAGATAACATGATTAGCCAGAAGGTTTTTTCCAGAAACTGTCCTCAAGCAGGATGCATTATTGTTATATAATCCTAAGGACTGTAGAGGGGAAAAAAAGTTTGTCCTTTCCTCCTGGAGAATTCCAGACCCCTCTCTCCTTGGGGACCCCAGGACTTCTTATCAACCTGCCTAGGAACTGACTCTCACAATGAAACCAAAGAGAACATAATGGTGTTTTTGTCTGAACGTGACATCACATTGCCCAATTTTTCAGAGGCATGCATGTGAGAAAATTTGAAACATCTCTCTTTTACCTTACGGACTCATTCCTTGTTCTTCTTCCTGAATCAGGGTGAGAGTTTGTAAGACAGTTGGTATTCTTCAAAATGTGGATGCATAGGCCTAGGAGCTATATAGATTTTTCTCTCCTCTAAAATGTAGGGCTCAGAGTGTAGAGGCTGGGGTCAGACAGCCCAGTTTTGCTACTAATGAGGATAATTGGCTTAATCAGTCTCTTGTGCCTGTGAAATGGGACAGAGTAATAGTAGTGATCTCATAGCGTGGTTGTGGACATTGTATGAGATGATACAGTTAAAGTCCACAGAAGAGCGGCTCTCACCCATCTCAGAGTTCTTCTAAATTGAAAAATATATAAAAGGTATTTGGCTCAATGCCTGCCCCGTGACATTTGTCGACACCTAATAAATGGGAGCTATTATTATTTTATACATTGTTCTTTTTTAACCACCTGGTTTTACCTTCATAACCTGTCTTTTATTATACAATGAATACATCAGTATATTAAACGTTTGGTTAAGAGTGTAGAATACAAAAAAGCAAAGAACAAAATATAACGATTCCCCTTTGTAAGTCACCCTGTCCCTGCCCTCCACAAACTCAATCATCAAGCTTTTGTTTAGGGAGATTACAGTCCTCCCATAATCTCTAGCAATCTTCTTCCATGCCATACTTTGACAGTGACACTTTCTATTTTTTCAGTTTATGCAAAGTTCTAAGCAAACACAGCTTGGAGCTCAATAATACTCCCCCCGCCTTTTTAATGGGGACAGAGTTTCAGTTTAGGAAAGTAAAAAATTCAGGGCATAGATAATGGTGAGAGCTGTAGCACAATGTGAACACACTTAGTGCCATTGAAATGTAAATATGCTCAAAATAGTATGTTTTATATTATGTGATTTTTACCACAATAAAAATTCTTTTAATAAAAAAATTAATATTTGTTGATGGAAGGCCAAGAAAAGTAGGTTTCCAAACAGGAGCAGTACTAGATGGAACAGGGAGAATTACCCAGAAGAATATCTGCTGGTGAGTAACTGGAAAACTGTCTGAGTGATTTCTAAGGTTTGCTGACCTGAATATACTCCTGTATATAGTCACAAAATTCTGTGTTTTACTAGTTCTTTTCCACTGCCATTGCCATGTTTACCAAATTTTAGCCTGGCTTCCCTTCTGAGTGTTGAGTCAAACCTCTTTTGAGTGTTTTTTTTTTTTATGATTTTTAAGTAACAAAAATTTTTATTCTTCTTTAAATGGACTTTTCACCATACTCGGGAGAGAATTTGGGAAACATTCAGGTTTTTGGAAGATTTAAAACGATTTTTTTGAAAGGCAAAGAGGGATAACAAAATAACTCCCAGTTATGCCGTCTTGCGTATTATTTATCAAATACAGGTACTAGGCTAAGCCCTTTCAATGAGGGCTAAGCCCTCATTAATCTTTATAACAATCTCATGAGGCGGATATGTTTATTATACTCTTTTCTTTTTTTTAGCTAAATAATCTGAAAATTCAGAGAAAATAAAAAACTTACCGTAGATCATGCTGAGTGTTGGTGTCCTTTAAAACCTGGAGTGTCTGACCCGGGCTCTGAACTTTAGGGCTTCTCTGCCTTGTTTGTGCTGAAACTGTGCCAGGCACCAGAAATGCACAGATAAAGATCTGATTCTTTCCCCTCTGTAACCCTTTGTTTAAACAAGAGCTAAGCCACGGGCCACAGGCTAGCTTGGTTCAGATTCAGTTGCTGAGTGACTTTTGCCAAGTTACTTAACCTTCCTGTGCCTTGGTTTTCTTGTGTGTAAAACGAGGATAACAAGATTTCGTTACTGTGAAAATTAAATATGATACATGTGAAGCACTGGAGTAGTCCTTGGCATGCAGTGAGTGCTCAGTGATGTGAACTGTTATTCTTCTTCCTCTTATCATTATTGGGCTTCCCTGGTGGCTCAGATGGTAAAGAATCTGCCTGCAATGCAGGAGACCCAGGTTCCATCCCTGGGTCAGGAAGATCCCCTGGAGAAGGGAATGGCAACCCACTCTAGTATTCTTGCCTGGAGAATTCCATGGACAGAGGAGCGTGGTGGAAGAGTCAGACACGACTGAGCAACTAACAGTTTGACTTTCTTTATCATTATCATTGAGGTTGGTTAAGACTGGGCCGGGACACACACTGAAGGAAAAAGATTAGTTCTGGGGTCTCAAAGAGGCTCTCCATGCTTCCCAAAATGTAGGTAGATGAAGGGACTTCGTTTGGGAGTATTACTTGGTGTTTCCAGGGCACTTTGCTACCAAGATTCTGAAAAAGTTGTTTTTTTCCCGAGGGTGTGGTGCTTTTTAATTTTAGAGTATCTCTTTCCTGGCCAATATTAATATTTAATTTTGGCTGGGATTTAGAAAATTTATTTTTTCTCACTACTAAAAGACAACTATTTTGCTTCTATAGTTTACTTTTAGAGCTTATCAATAAATAGAGTATCTGTGGAGTTGTGGCCAGCTTCTGTACTTTTTAGGCAAATGTTCTGATTAGGACGGCTGTGTTCTTGTACTGGCTGTGACATTAACTACTTCGGGCAAGCCATTTCATCTCATGAGCCTTAGTTTCTTTCCAGTATAAAAAGAGGATTGAATAGGTTGGTGAGGATGTGGGGAAATTGGAACCCCTGTACACCATTGGTGGGAATGTAAACGGAGTGCTAAGTCGCTTCAGTCGTGTCTGACTCTCTGCGACCCCATGGACTGTAGTACTCCAGGCTCCCCCGTCCCTGGGATTCTCCAGGCAAGAACACTGGAGTGGGTTGCCATTTCCTCCTCCAATGCATGAAAGTGAAAAGTGAAAGTGAAGTCACTCAGCTGTGTCCGACCCTCAGCGACCCCATGGACTGCATCCTTCCAGGCTCCTCCATCCATGGGATTTTCCAGGCAAGAGTACTGGAGTGGGGTGCCATTGCTTTCTCCGAGAACTATCATATGATCCAGCAATTCTACTTTTGTGTATGTATTCAAAAGATTTGGAGTCAGGATATCAAAAAGATACTTGCACTCCTGTGTTCACTACAGCACTATTCACAATAACCGAGGTATGGAAACAACCTAAATGTCAACTGATGGATGAATGGATAAAGAAAATATGGCCCAGCATTAAAAAAGAAGGAAATCTTGTCATCTGCAACAAGTTTGAACCAGAAGGACTTACATTAAGTGAAATAAGCCAGTTGCAGAAAGACAAATACTACCTATTTCCACTTACCTGAGGTGTCTAAAATAATCAAGTTCATGGAAGCGGACAGTAGAATGGTGGTTACCAGGGGCTGGGGGAGGGCAAAATAGGGAGCTGCTCAGTGGGTATAATGTTTCAGTCATGTCAGGTGAATAACTTCCAGAAGTCTGAGTAGAAGATGCTGCCTATATTTAACAGTTCTGCATTGTGCAATTAAAAAAATTTGTTAAGAGGGTGGATCTCACGTTAAGCATCATTATCAGAAAAAAGCCTCGAAAACAAAGGGGCATAGAGAACTTTGGGAGGTGATGGATATCTTCATCACCTTGATTGTGGTGATGCTTTCGTGGGTGTTTGTGTACCTACAAACTCATTAACTATGTATATTAAATTTGTGCAGTTTTTTGTGTATCAAGTATACCTCAATAACACTGTTAACAAATGAAAAATAAATAGGAGAAAAAGGAGGACTGGATTATATAATTTCTAACTCATCCATTTCCAAAATTCATTTAACATATGATTCTGTGCTTCTGATTCTGGGTCAGTAACTACAGGGCAGATTTTCCCCAGATTCCATAAGACTTGTCTACCCCTCTGTTATGGTTATTAAAGGTTTCTGAATGTTTTCAGATCTGATTAATCTGGCAGAAAGTGTACTGAACAGTTCTCAGTATCCTGCCACCATATCATAGCAATTGTTTCTCTTTTACACTGCGATTACTAATTGTAGTTCCCTCTAATCACTTTCAGAAAACCATTCCAGAGGCCAGTTTGAGCCAGAGAGGCAGACAGATTTTCTTTCACCTCAGCCTCTTCTAAATTTCTGCTTTTTAATCTACCTATGTCCTCAAGTGGCTTTCTCACATTAGTAGTACAGTCTTTTTCTATTGCTGCTGTAACATATCATTTCAAATTTAGTGGCTAAGGCAACCCAATTTTTTTAAGTTCTCTAGGCCAGGAGTCTGACACCACTCTAACTGCTAAAATCAAAGTGCCGACAGGGTTGTGTCCTTTCTGCTGGCTCCAGGGGAGAATCTGCTTCCTTGCCTTTTCCAGCTTCTAAAGACTGTGGCATTTTTGGCTTGTGGCTACTTCTGTCTTCAAAGCCAACAATGGCAGGCTGAGTCCTATCCTGTATGGCTCTGACCATGCTTCTACGATTGCATCTGCTTCTCTTTCCCATCTGCTTTCATTTCCCCACTTGATGGACTCTTGTGAACACACTGGGTCCACCTGGATAATTCAGGATAATCTCCATAATTTGAGGCCGGCTGATTAGCCTTCATTCCATCTGCTGCCTTAGTGCTTTGTCATGTAACTCCAAATATTTATAGATTCTGCAGATTAGAACAAGGACATTTTGAGGGGCATTATTATTAAAAAAAAATATTGTTTATTTGTTTGTATTTGGCTGCACCAGGTCCAGTTGCAGCATGTGAACTCTTAGTTGCGGCGTGGGGGATCTAGTCCCTTGACTAGGGATCAAACCTGAGCCCCTGAATTGAGAGGGTGGAGTCGTAGCCACTGGGCCACCAGGGAAGTCCCTGGGGGGCATTCTTTTGCTTAGCACAAGAAGAGATCTTTTCAAAGTGTAGCACCATCGTCCAGACTTTCTACACAGCTTCATCCACACTGCGTCCTTCCTCACAAGGTCAAAGAGTGAGGAGATTTGAAGGATTCAAGTGTGCGCTGGCTAAGAGTTACAAACAAATCCAGGTTGGCAGTGTTAGGTTTAGACACAAAGGAAAGATGAAAGCCCTCCCAATACCTCTTACAATTAATAAAATGAACAAATTTCCAGTAAGACTCCCTTGTTTTTCAATCACCAACTCCCTTCTAGTATACACAGTTTATTTGAGGAATGTTTCTCATGTTTAGTAGCCTTAGAGATGGCAGAGTCCTCATTAGTTAACTGGAAAAAAAAAAAACAACAAAACCCTTCATTTGAGTATCTTTGGGTTTATTCAGGTTGATGTTCTTCAATTTCTTCGTAATTGATGTTGAGTAAAGGAGTACTGCTGCTGCTAAGTCGCTTCAGTCGTGTCCGACTCTGTGCAACCCCATAGACGGCAGCCCACCAGGGTCCCCTGTCCATGGATTTCCCAGTCAAGAGTACTGGAGTGGGTTGCCATTTCCTTCTCCAATGCATGAAAGTGAAAAGTGAAAGTGAAGTCGCTCAGTCGTGTCTGACTCTTCATGACCCCATGGACTGCAGCCCACCAGGCTCTTCCGTCCATGGATTTCCCAGTCAAGAGTACTGGAGTGGGTGCCATTGCCTTCTCCGAAAGGAGTACTACATGCCCTTGAGTTATTAACTAGAGCACTATGTGTGGATAATGGCAAATTATCACCATGCTGCTG
Organism: Bos taurus; assembly: GCF_002263795.3. NCBI lineage: Eukaryota > Metazoa > Chordata > Mammalia > Artiodactyla > Bovidae > Bos > Bos taurus. The sequence goes on from NC_037332.1 coordinate 1,666,150, forward strand.
CTAAGTCACTTCAGCCATGTCCGACTCTGTGCGACCCCATAGACGTCAGCCCACCAGGCTCCCCGTTCCTGGGATTCTCCAGGCAAGAGCACTGGAGTGGGTTGCCATTTCCTTCTCCAGTGCATGAAAGTGAAAAGTGAAAGTGAAGTCGCTCAGTCGTGTCCGCGTCTTAGTGACCCATGGACCGCAGCCTACCAGGCTCCTCCATCCATATCAACTCCTAAAGTCATTCCTTCTTTGCCAGGTGTGTTCTACAGGCCTGATGTTCAGAGAAAACTAAGACAACTTCCCACTTCCCAGGTGCCCTATGTTAATGGAAGGACTCTAGGCAAGTAGAGTCTTTCCCTGGTAGCTCAGTTGTAAACAATCTGCCTGCTCTGCAAGTGTCCTGGGTTCGATCCTGGGTCTGGAAGATTCCCTGGAGAAGGAAATGGCAACCCACTCCAGTATCTTTGCCTGGAAAATCCTATGGACAGAGGAGCCTTGTGGGCTGTAGTCCATGGGGTCACAAAGAGTTGGGCACGACTGAGTGACTAACACTTTTCAGGCAAGTAACATCGAAGTCCCCTTGTCAATCACAGTAGCAGCAAAGTAGTTCTTTGCTGGAAAAAAAAAAAAAATTGGGTGGGCTCTTAGCATGTGATTTTCTTTCTTTAAAATATTTTTTATTTAATCATATATTAGTGCATATGTATGGAATCTAGAAAAATGTAACTGATGAACCTATTTGCAGGGCAGCAATAGAGACACAGAGAACAGACTTATGGACACAGTTGGGGAAGGAGAGGGCTGGATGAAGTGAGAGAGTAGCATTGAAACACATATACAATTCCATAAATAAAACAGCCAGTGGGAATTTGCTGTATGATGCAAGGAGCTCAACCTGGAGCTCTGTGATGACCTAGAGGGGTGGGATGCGGAAAGAGGCGGGAGGGAGGTTCAAGAGGGAGGGGCGATATGCATCCCTATGGCCGACTCATGTTGTTTCATGGCAGAGACACAACATCGTAAAGCAATTAAAAACAAAAAATGCATATATATATATATATATAGTTTATTTATTGCCTAGTGACAAGAGATAGGCTTTGGAGTTAGACAAACCTAAGTCTCAATTTTCTCCATGATTCATCTTGGGACCTTGGGAAAGATCCTTAACCTCTCAGAGCCTCAATTGCTTTATCCTTAAAATCGGGATAATATTTTTCTTATACTTTGGTAGAAACATTCATGAAATAACATGTTAGAAATTCCAAGTACAGTGCCTTGCACATGATAGAGGTTTGATAAAGTTATTGTTACTAATGGAACATCTGGCACACCCAGCCATGAAATATGACTAATAGAGAATGCTTTTAGAAAGATTATTTTCCTGATTTGTTCTCTTTTGCACTAGAAACTTTTTTTGGTACAAACTTTTAGAAAGTTCAGAAAAGTTTCTATTAGAAAAGTCATGTCTTTCCATTATATAAAGTTTGGAAACTTAAAAAAAAAGTAAATAAAATATATCACCATATGTGAAAGAGATGACCAGTCCAGGTTCGATGCATGAAATAGGGCACTCAAAGCCGGTGCACTGGGATGACCCTGAGGGATGGGGCCGGGGAGGTGGGAGGGGGGTTCAGGATGGGGAACACATGTACACCCATGGCTGATTCATGTCAATGTATGGCAAAAACCACTACAATATTGTCAAGTAATTAGCCTCCAATTAAAAGAAATAGATAAATTTTTAAAAATGACATGTATACCCACTTCGTTGACACAACTGCTGTGACATTTTGATGTACTTCCTCTTACTCATGTTCCCTTGTACTTCCTCCAACTCAGTCTTAGTTGGAGGTTTAGATAGATAAGCAACAGAAACTCAAACTAGCACAAGCATAAATGGAGATTATTGAAAGGACATCCTTGAAATTACTCGAGAATGCTAAGAAAGAATGGTACAAGTAACTGAAAAGACAGCAATAACGCTTAGTCTCTTCATTTCTTTAAGGCACAAAGTTTTCTTATCTTGGCTTCCTTTTGGTGTTTTTTGAAGGTCAGCTTTCTCAGCTTTGGATATGCATGTGGTTATTCCAGTTCATGATCTTTGTAAAGTTTCAGGAAAGGCTGAACTGCTGTGTTAAGAGTTCCAAATTCAAGTGGTTTAAATGAAGTTATTTATGCCCCATTCCAGTTAACGGGGTGGGTCTGCTCCATGCAGTCACTGTGGAATCCAGGATTGTTCCGTCTTTTTGCTCTGCCATTCCCTAGAGCATGTCTTTTTCTGCCTGGCTGAAGCTGGTTCATGGACATGTCTGAGTTCCAATTCTTAGGAGACAGTGAAGGGCAGATCTAGTGCAGGAGAAAGAGCTGATCTTTCAGGCAGCAAACAATCTGTAAGTTGCATGCCTTATGCCGTTCATATAACCTCAGCATAATTGTAGATGACAAACTTCAAATGATGACAACAAGACTAGAATTTCAATTCCTCTCCACTAAGGAATGAGGACAGACCTCAGCTAAATATTTTTGAGAGGAACAGTTTTGGCTCCAGTTTTCTCTGCTGTACCGTCCAAATTTGGGGATCTTTTTCTGTGTATCTCACGATGTTCCTGTTGCACATCAGAAGGCTCCTTCCTTTGAACAGGACATGTCTTACTCTTTGGAGCCAATTTTTAGTTTCCTTCTGCTACTCAAAACACAGAATCCATCTCAGTCTTCAAAAGAGATTGTTGTCAAAGATCATGTCTTTAGTGTTGACATCCTAACTTGTTACCCTTATGGGACTTCGTTTTAGTTACTGATCAGCTTCACTACTAAGAGTTCCTAAAGAGCCTATTCTTGTGGCAAAACTAACTATAATTGCATCCTTGAAAAATGACCTTTTCCTGCTTTTTTATATGTGTAAATAGGAAAGGAAAAATATAGTTCACTTAGCATATGTGCTAAGTTACTTTAGCCTTGTCCAACTCTTTGCGACCCTATGAACTATAACCCGCCAGGCTCCTCTGTCCGTGGGATTCTCCAGGCAAGAACACTGGAGTGGGTTGCCATGCCATCCTCCAGGGGATCTTCCTGACCCAGGGATTGAACCCGTTGTCTCTTACATTTCCTGCACTGGCAGGCAGGTTCTTTACCACTAGCACCACCTGGGAATCCCTCACATTTGGCTAATATTCCTCTAAATTCTCACTGAACCATATTCTCATAGCATCCAACTATTCCCATAGTAAAAAGCACAAACTTCTGAGAGATTATGTTGTTTATTCTCCAGCTTTATTGAGGTATAATTACCAAGAAAATATATATATGAAACTGTTTTCCCCTTCTTCCATACCATAGATATTCCTGACTACCCTAGTGATGGTTGCCCTGGTTTTAGAGTCCTCGTCAGAGTACCTCTATTTGGTGGATTGCCTGGTTATGGTGGTTTTATCTAATGTTCTGGATTTGGATAGAAATACTGGGTCGAACTGTACAGCAGCATAATCACTGCTCTCCTCTGTCACGCTGTCATATATCCTCTGGACTAGAGCAGGTCATTTTAATTATTTATTTGCCTACTTCATAATTACAGGCATGCATCCCACACTGTTGAATGGTAAATGTTAAGTTACAACATATAATTTATTACATCAAAACTCTTATTCGGGTATAAAAGGAATCAAAGGGAAACTTCAATGCAGAGATTCTCATTTATTTAGGAATTCACAGGAGCAGCTGGCCTTAAAGTCAGTGGCCTCAATACTTTTGTAACTGTTCCCATTCCAGTAATGATAAGATGACAAAAATAACAATGAAAATCAAAGTCACTGTCCAGTTCAACCAGGTAATTTTTTTTCTGTGTATATAAAGGACTTACTTTAGGAATGAATGATTTGATCTCTATGGTTTGCTTTCTGGTCTAGTTTAAAATAACATCAGAAGCCTTTTAATCTAATGACATCAGGGCAGTAGTTAAAATGTTTAATAGGAGAAGTTGATTAAAGCAGGAAATTATTTTGAAAAAACACCTTAAAGATTTTACTTACCTCAAAAAACATAAACTTATGCTCATTCACCAATAAGGGGAAGACAGAGGATGAGACGGTTGGATGGCATCACCGACTCAATGGACATGAGTTTGAGCAAGCTCTGGGAGATGGTGAAGGACAGGGAAGCCTGGCGTGCTGCAGTTCATGGAGTCACAAAGAGTGGACACAACTGAGCAACTGAACCACAGCAACCAATATTTTTAGTTTAGACCCCCTGTTTCATTTTTTGTATGGTTCCTTGGTTGGAGTTCTGCATCTTTTTTGTACCAACCACACTTGTAATTCATTGTAAGTTCTGGTATGCCTTTTTCAAGTGGAATAATAGCCTGAAGACATGAGCACAGCCACCCACGTGCTGACACCCTCCACATTTTTCAGTTCAGTCGCTCAGTCGTGTCTGACTCTTTGTGACTCCATGGATTACAGCACACCAGGCTTCCCTGTCCATCACCAACTTCCAGAGCTTGCTCAAACTCATGTCCATCGAGTCAGTGATGCCATCCAACCATTTCATGCTCTGTTGTCCCCCTCTCCTCCTGCCTTCAATCTTTCCCAGCATCAGGGTCTTTTCCAATGAGTCAGTTCTTTGCATCAGGTGGCTAAAGTACTGGAGCTTCAGCTTCAACATCAGTCCTTCCAATGAATATTCAGGATTGATTTCCTTTAGGATTGACAGATTTGATCTCCTTGCAGTTCAAGGGACTCTCAGGAGTCTTCTCCACATTTCTATGATCATTTAAAAAATTTTTACAGTGGTCTCACTCACATCTAATGTGATAGTGTATGAGCTTTAGTGACTCACCTTTATAACATTTTCCTCAAGCATTCCATATGGGTTTTGGAGAAGCCACTACTCTCTTTTTGCAACCACGTATCATTGCCTAATCATGCAATTATGCAATTCAATAAACAAGCGTAAGAAACATAAACAGAGTTGGGAACAAACAATGGAGTCTTGGCAAGCACTTAACTGATGGGAGGAGAACTGAGTGAAGAGACAGGTCAGGAGTCTCTGTGCTGGGCTTCAACAGGCTAAAAGCTTTACAGGGAGGTGGGGGAGCATCAGGTAATGTGGTAGATTAGTCTGGTGGAGGTGGATTAGGTGAGTTCTCCTGGGACTTCCCTGATGGTCTAGTGGTTAAGAATCGGCCTGCCAGTGCAGGAGACATGGGTTTGATACCTGGTCTGGGAAGACTCCATATGTCCTGTGGCAGTTAAGCCTATGAGCCACAGCTACTGAAGCCTGTGCACCCTAGCGCCCATGTCTGCAACAAGAGAAGCTGCAGCAAGGAGAAGTCTGTGCACTGCAATAGAAAGGAGCCCCTACGCTCCGCAACGAGTGAAAGCCTATGCACAGCAATGGAGACCAGTGCAGCCTAAAAAGAGTTGTAGGTCTCCTTATCCCTGCAGACATTGTCACTAAAAATTAAAGAGAGAGAGACAGAGAGTTCTCCTGCATTTCTAAGATTCCTATGAAATATATTTTTTTAGTATATTCATTTTTTAAAATATAAATTTATTTATTTTAATTGGAGGCTAATTACTTTACAATATTGTATTGGTTTTGCCATACATCAACATGAATCCATCACGGGTGAACATGTGTTCCCCGTCCTGAACCCTCCTCCCACCTCCCTCCCTATACCATCCCTCTGGGTCATCATAGTGTACCAGCCCCGAGCACCCTGTATCATGCATCGAACCTGGACTGGCGATTCGTTTCATATGTGATATTATACATTTTACAGTGCCATTCTCCCAAATCATCCCACCCTCGCCCTCTCCCACGGAGTCCAAAAGACTGTTCTAGACATCTGTGTCTCTTTTGCTGTCTCACATACAGGGTTATTGTTACCATCTTTCTAAATTCCATATATATGCGTTGCTGCTGCTAAGTCGCTTCAGTCGTGTCCGACTCTGTGCGACCCCATACATGGCAGCCCACCAGGGTCCCCTGTCCCTGGGATTCTCCAGGCAAGAACACTGGAGTGGGTTGCCATTTCCTTCTCCAATGCATGAAAGTGAAAAGTGAAAGTGAAGTCGATCAGTCGTTTCCGACTCTTAGCAACCTCATGGACTGCAGCCTACCAGGCTCCTCTGTCCATGGGATTTTCCAGGCAATAGTACTGGAGTGGGTTGCCATTGCCTTCTCCATATATATGTGTTAGTATACTGTATTGGTGTTTTTCTTTCTGGCTTACTTCACTCTGTATAATAGGCTCCAGTTTCATCCACCTCATTAAAACTGATTCAAAAGCAAGGTGAAAAGACAGCCTTCAGAATGGGAGAAAATAATAGCAAATGAAGTAACTGACAAAGAATTAATCTCAAAAATATACAAGCAACTCCTGCAGCTCAATTCCAGAAAAATAAATGACCCAATCAAAAATGGGCCAAAGAACTAAACATGCATTTCTTCAAAGAAGACATACAAATGGCTAACAAACACATGAAAAGATGCTCAACATCACTCATTATCAGAGAAATGCAAATCAAAACCACAATGAGGTACCATTTCACGCCAGTCAGAATGGCTGCGATCCAAAAGTCTACAAGCAATAAATGCTGGAGAGGGTGTGAAGAAAAGGGAATGCTCTTACAATGTTGGTGGGAATGCAAACTAGTACAGCCACTATGGAGAACAGTGTGGAGATTCCTTAAAAAACTGGAGATAGAATTCTGCCTATTGGATTGACCCAGCAATCCCACTGCTGGGCATACACACTGAGGAAACCAGAATTGAAAGAGACACGTGAACCCCAATGTTCATCGCAGCACTGTTTATAATAGCCAGGACATAGAAGCAACCTAGATGTCCATCAGCTGACGAATGGATAAGAAAGCTGTGGTACATACATACAATGCAATATTACTCAGCCATTAAAAAGAGTACATTTGATTCAATTCTAATGAGGTGAATGAAACTGGAGCCTACTATACAGAGTGAAGTAAGCCAGAAAGAAAAACACCATTACAGTATACTAACACATACATATGGAATTTAGAAAGATGGTAACGATAACCCTGTATGCGAGACAGCAAAAGAGACACAGATTTATAGAACAGTCTTTTGGACTCTGTGGGAGAGGGTGAGGGTGGGATGGTTTGGGAGAATGGCATTGAAACATGTGTATTACGATATGTGAAACGAATCACCAGTCCAGGTTCGATGCATGATACAGGGTTCTCGGGGCTGGTGCACTGGGATAACCCAGAGGGATGGTATGGGGAGGGAGATGGGGGGGTGCTCAGGATGGGGAACACATGTACACCCATGGCTGATTCATGTCAATGTATGGGAAAACCAATACAATATTGTAAAGTAATTAGCCTCCAAAAACAAATACATAAATTTAAAAAAAAGTGAAGAAAGAAGAATTTTGTGATTTGGATGTTTATTATTACCAAAGTACACAGTAGAAAATATGTTCACTGCAATCACTTCTTTTCAACGGAGCTTCATTTTTATCTTTCCTCCTTCTTCTTTAATCCATAATGTGTACTCTGGACAGCACATAATGTTTATCATTTGTTCCTTTTCTTTTGCAAAATGACAGGTTTTGTAATTTCAGCAAAATGGCCTCAGTTGGGGGAATAAATGAGTTTAATTCTCCTTTAGGTGATTAAAATTGAGAAAAGGTAGGATGTTTCTTTCCTATGTTATATCTTCAGCTTTATAATTTTATGTTCAAGCTAGTTTATTTTTCTAAGTCCTCCCTTTTCTTTTTCCTCCTCTGAAGGCAGTGTAAATCGCTTTACTTTGGAGAAATGTGCCAGCAGCATCCTGCAAAATCTTAGAGGAAGCTTATCCATTGTCATAAATTTTGGAAGATTCATGGATCCCTATAAAAGACATAAAAAGTCAGTGCTTGGAAGTTAATGATGATGATGTTGTACTTTTCTTCCCTTTCATATGCAAGGGGTGGGGGTGGGCATATTTCCTCAATTTTAATGATAGTGATACTTGATCAGAAGTAGTCATTCTCCTCCAGCTTTAATGGGAGGGAGTGACTGCTCATCCAAAAAATAGAGCCTAGTCTGCAGTAAGAGTTATGTGTGTCTGGATGAAAGGAATTGGTTTGGATCTTCTAGCATATATCAATAAGTTTAGTTTCCTTTGTATATCTTACAAAGTTCCTTTCATTTCTTTTACTTTATGAACAGTGATTGAAGTAGAGGTTTAAAGGGACTAAATATATTGCTGCAATTCCCTGCAACTATTATGCTTCCTTCCATATGTCAGGCCGAAGACAATTATCAATAAAATGTATAGAATTATTATTTGGCACTGACACTTACCACTTATCACACACATTTATAAAGGGCACATGGGATATGTTGGGTTAGGTTTTCCAAGTCTTTACAAATAGCTCTTCTGATCTTTGATTGTTTTAGTTCATTTAAAAAGGTGTCTAACACATATTTTTTAATCTTCTGTTTTGTATATTAAAAAAAATTCTCACTATCCTTCATGTCCCACATTCCTAAGGAGAGTTTTCTTTCTTTCCTTTTTGGTTTTTGTTCTTTGGTAAGGAAGCATAATCTTATCTTTTCTCCCTGAAATAATTAAGTGATAGTTTTTCCTTTAAATGGAAAAAATGAACTTAAATGGTTCAGTTTAATGGCTGAGCCATTTTTAACTGCTGGTATATATTACAAAAAATACTTCACATTCATTATTTGATATATTACCTAAAACCAAAAGCATTAGATCAGTGAGTCTGTGAGAAAGACTAATCACTTTGGCATTCTCCTGTGAAAATCTTTTCCATTTGTCACTAGTATCTTGTGATGTTTTCTTTGGGGTCCAAGGAATCTTTTACCCTCATGTCTCTTCCCAGATAGGAAATGAGAGACTCTATCTTAAGGAAACAATTAAGGAGAAATATAAATGGTCACATCACCCTGGACATACATTGGGGATATTTCCAAAGTTAATTTCTCCTGAAGGAAGGGCAGTAATCAGGCATTCACTTTGGAAGGTCAAAGTCTTATTTTTAGCCATTTAAAATGGAAATGTTAATAAGAATAAAATTAGAGTAAACAGTCTACAGCCCATGTGAGAATCATCAAAGTTATGAACAAGAGGAGGCATTTAAATGATAAAAATATAATTGCTGAAATCATGTTGGAAAGGAAAAAAGAGATGAGACTGAGAATATGCTGTGGGGTTTGGATCAGGTCTTTGCTCTTCTTTACACACCCTCTCGATTGGCCCCCCTCAAGTATCAGGCAAGCTGTGGTCTTCCTCTTGGGTCTGGAGTGGAGGGAGCGTGACCCTTCAGAGAATGGTAGGGAACATATTTCCTCTTCCCATTTCGCACCATGTGCCAGTCTCCTGGCCCAGTTTACTTCTTGCTGGAGCCACACCCACAGGCAGAAGTGGATGCAGGAGGGGATGCCCTTTCCCTCCTCTGAAGGGACGTGGGGCTTTGAGGAGAGATGTCTTTGGAAGGAATGATGCTAAAGCTGAAACTCCAGTACTTTGGCCACCTCATGCGAAGAGTTGACTCACTGGAAAAGACTCTGATACTGGGAGGGATTGGGGGCAGGAGGAGAAGGGGATGACAGAGGATGAGATGGCTGGATGGCATCACTGACTCGATGGACATGAGTCTGAGTGAACTCCGTGAGTTGGTGATGGACAGGGAGGTCTGGCGTGCTGCGATTCATGGGGTTGCAAAGAGTCGGACACGACTGAGCGACTGAAATGAACTGAACTGAACTGTGCTTATAGAAGGGGGCTTTCCAGATGGCTCAGCAGTGAAGAATCTGTTGGCTGATGCAGGAGACTCAGGAGACGGGCTTTTGATCCCTGGATTGGGAAAATCCCCTGCAGTAGGAGATGGCCGCCCACTCCAGTATTCTTGCCTGGAAAATTCTGTGGACAGAAGAGCCTGGTGGGCTACAGTCCATGGGGTTGCAGAGGGTCAGACACGACTGAGCGACTGAGCATGCATGCGTGTGCTGATAAGGCTTTCTCTGTTTCTCTGGAAATCTAAAAAAGGGACCAGTTGGGCTTCAGGACACCATTTAAAAAACTTAACAGCACTAGAATTGGCACTATTGTCGAAAAAGGCTTTAAGTTTCTGCTTTTTAAGACTTGTCAAGGAAAACATTCAGTTCATCAACAGCTATTCACTGAAGCTTATTTTGTTCTAATGCTCAGAGTTTCCACATCTGCTATCATATGGCTACACCAGGACAGAGCGGGCCCAAGGAAGTTCTTGTTGTGTGTGATTTAAGTTGCTTTGTCCAAGGGGAGATGGGCGGGAGCACCCATCTGATGGGGACCGTGGCCTCTGCAGTCCTGTGGCCTGCCTTTGAGCCCCAGTTCTCTTGCCCACAAGCAGTGGGACCTTTGTAACTTATCCAACCTCACTGTGCCTCAGTTTCCTCATCTGCGATATGGGGGTAATTATGATATCTCCCCCCTAGAGTTGCAGTAAAGGATGGAGAACAGTGTCTGACACATTGTAACTCATGAGCCATGAGTGGAGGAGGCTGAGAATAACAATGAGACTACTTTGCATTTAATGTGAGATGTGACTAAGCTGTACAAAATTGAAGTGACTCATTAAAAAGTGCTACAACAGCAATGAATTTTATTCTACCCCCAAATCTAGGTGTAAGAAATTTCTTTTACTTCTCTAACTCAAATTTAATCTCTTCTGAGCCTGTCTTTCATTTATGTAGGTTGGAGATAATGGCTCACTAGTTACTGGAGTTTTCTCTGTCTCCAGCTTGGGCAAAGGTGCTGTTGAGGCTGAGAGGTGAATTCTACAGTGAGAATGTTTGGGGATAAGTCTTATGTCTTTGGTTTAAATAGATATCTGCTCAAGCTCACATCTCTCTTTGATGGGGAGAGTCTCTTTTGTTCTACAACCCCACCCCCTGACCAACTCCAGATTTATGGTGGGCTCCAAAATCACTGCAGATGGTGACTGAAGCCATGAAATTAAAAGACGCTCACTCCTTGGAAGGAAAGTTATGACCAACCTACATAGCATATTGAAAAGCAGAGACATTACTTTGCCAACAAAGGTCCGTCTAGTCAAGGCTATGGTTTTTCCAGTGGTCATGTATGGATGTGAGAGTTGGACTATGAAGAAAGCTGAGTGCTGAAGAATTGGTGCTTTTGAACTGTGGTGTTGGAGAAGACTCTTGAGAGTCCCCGGGACTGCAAGGAGATCCAACCAGTCCATTCTGAAGGAGATCAGCCCTGGGATTTCTTTGGAAGGAATGATGCTAAAGCTGAAACTCCAGTACTTTGGCCACTTCATGCGAAGAGTTGACTCATTGGAAAAGACTCTGATGCTGGGAGGGATTGGGGGCAGGAGGAGAAGGGGACGACAGAGGATGAGATGGCCGGATGGCATCACTGACTCGATGGACGTGAGTCTGACTGAACTCCAGGAGTTGGTGATGGACAGGGAGGCCTGGCGTGCTGCGATTCATGGGTCACAAATAGTCGGACACGACTGAGCGACTGAACTGAACTGACAAACAAAATCGTATATGTTTAAAATGTACACTGTGATGATTATGTACATAAGTATACACTGTGAAGGCTTCCCAGGTGCTGCTAGTGGTAAAGAGCCCACCTGCCAGTGCAGGAGACGGGTCTGATCCCTAGGTCAGGGAGACACCTGGAGGAGGGCACGGCAACCCACTCCAATCTTCTTACCTAGAGAATCCCATGGACAGAGAAGCCTGGTGGGTTGCAAAGTTGGACACCACTGAAGCGACTCAGCACACACGCACACATGCACTGTGAACTTGTCACCCATCCTCAGATAAATCAACACACTCATCACCTTATGTGCTTGTAGTTTAGTCGCTAAGTCTGTTCAACTCTTTTGTGACCAATGGACTATAGTCCACCAGGTTCTTCTGTCTGTGGGATTTCCCAGGCAAGAATAGTGGGGTGGGTTGCCATTTCATTCTTCAGTGGATCTTCGTGACCCAGGAATCGAACCCATCTCCTATACTGGTAGGTGGATTCTTTGCCACTAAACCACCAAGGGAGACCACTGTATCATATAGTTACCATTTTTTGTTTGTTTGGTGGTGGTAAGAAGCCTTAAGATCCAAATCTTTAGTAAATTTCAGATATGCAATACAGTATTTTTTTTAATGAGACACAATTGATATTTAGCATATTAGTTTCAGATGTATAATTTAATGATTCAATATCTTATATACATTGTGAAATGATCACAATAATTCTAGTTATTATTGTAGTAATTTACATTGTAGTAATTCCATCAGACATATAGTTACAATTTTTTTTCTTGTGATGAGAACTTTTAAGATCTATTGTCTTCAGTTCAGTTCAGTCACTCAGTTGGGTCCGACTCTTTGTGACACCAGGAACTGCAACACGCCAGGCCTCCCTGTCCATCACCAACTCCTGGAGTCCACCCAAACTCATGTCCATTGAGTCAGTGATGCCATCCAACCATCTCATCCTCTGTCATCCCCTTCTCCTCCCACCTTCAATCTTTCCCAGCATCAGAGTCTTTTCTAATGAGTCAGCTCTTCGCATTAGGTGGCCAAAGTATCGGAGTTTCAGCTTCAGCATCAGTCCTTCCAACAAACACTCAGGACTGATCTCCTTTAGGATGGACTGGTTGGTTCTCCTTGCAGTCCAAGGGACTCTCAAGAGTCTTCTCCAACACCACAGTTCAAAAGCATCAGTTCTTCAGTTGTCAGCTTTCTTTATAGTCCAACTCTTAGCAACTGTCAAATGTACATTACAGTGTTATTAACTATGTCACATGCTGTATGTTCTTCAGAGCTCATTCATCTTAAAGTTTGAACCCTTTAATCAGCATCTCCCCATTTCTCCCACCCCCAGCCCCTGGCAGCCACCATTCTATTCTATGAGTTCCTTATTTTTTTCGAGTTCACATTTAAGTGATATGACACAGCTTTTCCGTTCTGTGACCAGTCAGAGGCTGGGTCTTTGTGAGGCTAGCTGCTTGCTCAGGTGCTCCTCCCGTCTGGTCTCCCTACCTACACAAAACCGACATTCCTTTCAGAGGTCCTGCTGTCCCCTCACTTTGCAGAACCTTTTTTGTTGTAGATCCCACAGCTCTCAGTTCCTTTCCTAGATCTCAGGAGAAGCTATTCTTCCAACCGCTTACCTTATTTCCTTCTTTTCTTTCCCTTCAGACCCCGCCTCACTCCCTAAATATGTATAGACTTTAAGGGAAAAAGAAAATTCAGAAAGATGCATAATCTTTAGGCAATTTCTGCTTGGGCCTTATCACGCGAAGTCCCCTGAAAAGAAAACATAAAGACCTAGTGGCCGTTTTGTAACCAGGAAGGGAAATTATAGGAAAAAGAAAACACATGTGAATTTCACCATATGGGTTTCAGCAATAATTTCAGAGTGGAACAGGGGACTTAGGCTTTTCTAGAGTTCCTCACACGCTCCTTTGACACTTGTAAGAACCATCTTATCAGTCACTCCTTGAAATCAACAAGTCATGTCACAGGCAGTTAATGCCGTTTTAGTCATTTCCAACCTATTTTTACCACCCATGTATTTTCTTTCATTGGCAAATGCAGCACGATTCTTCTCAGAACAGAGATCTGATGGTGGCAGTGCAGTGCAGTGCAGATTCCAGCGATGCAAACACACCGAGGTAACACTGAAACAATTATATTTGCCCTGAATTTTAAAATAGATGTTCGTTTTATAGTGTTGGGAGAGATTATGCAGAGGTCGTGACTGCCGTCTGACCCGCCATCTGGACTGGGGCAATTGGAGGCTTCCCCGCCCCAGCCTGCTCTTGGAATGTACATTCTGCCCACCACCATTCCATAGCCGGAGCTGCTCCGAGGATTGCGCCTTGAGAGAGTCAAGTGCTGTTGAGACCATCTGAACTGAACATATGATGGAACCTCTATATGAACTTTAAAGATACTGATGGACGGGTGTGGAGTTCTACTCATTTTGCCTTGGCCTCGGACAAGCCTGGGAAGTTCCCTTGCTGATTAAACCACGTTAATTTCTCTTGCTCATAAAACCTGCCACTTACCAATCCCAAGTGGCCACTGTCTCCTTGACCTGTGTGTGTGTGTGTGTGTGTGTGTGTGTGTATGTTTAGGGAGGAAGGGGAACAATTTGCAAGCCAATACATAGAACTGAAACAAGCCAGTCACCATAACTTCTGTAAAATATGACCTACCGGATCACACAAAACAAACCTGTGAACTTCGGCTATCTGTGACCTTGGAATACTTATGTGACTTTGAAGAAATTCTTGACAACCTGCTACTTCCCAGGACAGGCACATTCATCTCTTTTGTTTTTCCTTACTGTTTCCTTTCTTTCTACTATTCTCTTCCTCATTATTTACTCTTTGTATCTCTCGATGTTCTCTGTCTCCTTTCTCTGTACTTTCCTTAATTTTCTATTATAGAATAGTTATCTTCCAGCCCCACTGGGACAATCAGGACTACAGAGATTATAATTTCCTACACGGAGACGTTTTCTTTCCTTTCGTCTGAAGAACTGCTTCATTTTCTCATTAAGAGAATGTTGCATATGTGTAATGCGGTATCCTTTTTTTTTTTTCTAGCCCAGATATCTAAACTTTAATTTAGGGAACCAACACACTCTCAATAAATACCATTCCTCGAGTTCTCATCAGAGAAAATAGGATAATAAGGTCAATTTTCTCTTCACCAGAACAAGTGTTTAGGTTTCTAAGTTGATACTCCCTTGGATATTTTTAAGACCTCGCATTTATATTGAGGTCAAGACTTTAATTGTGAAAGTCCAAAGATTTTTGCTTCCCTTAGGAAGCCACTCAAGAAAAAATGCTGTTGCTATTTTTGCAGCAGCATTTTTCTGGAGGCACTTATTGTCAGTTAACATTGCTTCAAGTGAGCAAAAATTATGTATCAGCAATTCAACCAACTATAAAGATAATAGAAATAGTTTCTGTCCTCTAGAACAGTATTCAGCAAACTATCAAGATTGCCAGGAGAAATATCAATAACCTCAGATATGCAGATGACACCACCGTTATGGCAGAAAGCGAAGAAGAACTAAAGAGCCTCTTGATGAAAGTGAAAGAGAGTGAAAAAGTTGGCTTAAAACTCAACATTCAGAAAACTAAGATCATGGCATCTGATCCCATCACTTCATGGCAAATAGATGGGGATAAGAGTGGAAACAGTGACAGACTTTATTTTTGGGGGCTCTAAAATCACTGCAGATGGTGATTACAGCCATGAAATTAAAAGATGCTTACTCCTTGGAAGAAAAGCCATGACTAACCTAGACAGCATATTAAAAAGCAGAGACATTGCTTTGCCAAAAAGGCCCATCTAGTCAAGGCTATGGTTTTTCCAGTAGTCATGTATGGATGTGAGAGTTGGACTATAAAGAAAGCTGAGTGCTGAAGAATTGATGCTTTTGAACTGTGGTGTTGGAGAAGACTCTTGAGAGTCCCTTGGACTGCAAGAGGTCCAACTAGTCCATCCTAAGGGAAATCAGTCCTGGGTGTTCATTGGAAGGACTGATGCTGAAGCTGAAACTCCAATACTTTGGTCACCTGATGCGAAGGGCTGACTTATTTGAAAAGACCCTAATGCTGGGAGGGGTTGAGGGCAGGAGGAGAAGGGGACAACAGAGGATGAGATGGTTGGATGGCATCACTGACTCAATGGACATGAGTTTGAGTAAACTCCGGGAGTTGGTGATGGACAGGGAGGCCTGGCGTGCTGCAACCCATGGGGTCGCAAAGAGTCAGACATGACTGAGCGACTGAGCTGAACTGAACTGATGGTCTGTGGGCCAAATTTTGCTCACTGCCTGTAAATAAAGGTTTATTGAGACACAGCTTCGCTCATTTCTCCCCCGAAGTGGCTATGGCTGCTTTTGTGCTGCAGTGGCAGGGTAGAATAGTTGTCACAGAGACAGCATGGTTTGAAAACCCTAAAGTACTCTCTCGACCTTTGCAGAGAATGTTTCTGACCCTGCTAAGGAAGCCAACACTGAAGTGTGGGGAGTGGTATGGAGTGGACCAGGAGACACAGGCCCCTTTTTGCTCACTTTTATTATACTTTATGCTGGATAAAGAGGCAAAGCCTGCTGTTTCCACTGTAACCACTACATACTTCTTATGTAGTACTTGTCACTGAGGAATTGCAGTTATTATTTTTAAATAATTGTCTCTCTTACTGTTGCTGCTGCTGCTGCTGCTAAGTCACTTCAGTCGTGTCTGACTCTGTGCGATCCCATAGACGGCAGCCCACCAGGCTCCCCCGTCCCTGGGATTCTCCAGGCAAGAACACTGGACTGGGTTGCCATTTTCTTCTCCAATGCATGAAAGTGAAAAGTGAAAGTGAAGTCGCTTAGTCGTGCCCGACCCTTAGCGACTCCATGGACTGCAGCCTACCAGGCTCCTCTGTCCATGGGAGTTTCCAGGCAAGAGTACTGGAGTAGGGTGCCATTGCCTTATCTGCTCTTACTGTTAGATTGTCTTATTCAGCAGACACTGAGGATCTACTTTGTGCCAGGCATTGCTCTAGGCGTGGAAGATATGGCAGTGTGTAACAACAACAACAACAAAATATTGGCACACCTTCTTTTTCTTTCTTTGCTCTCCTTCTACCTCCACCATGGAGTTCACAGTCTAGATCTGGGGTTGCAAATCAAAATGGCTTCAGAGACCAGGCTGGTAATGTGAGTGAGTGAAGCAGTCTGTTTGGGATGCAATGCCAAAATACCATAGATGGGGTGGCTTATAAACAAATGTTTATTTCTCATAATTTGGAGGCTGAAAAGTCCAGGGTCATGGGGCCAGCCGGTTCAGTGTCAGCTTCTCGTTGACAGACTTCTTCTCACTGTAACCTCACATGACTCAAGGGACAAGCAAGCTCTCTGGAGCACTGATCCTATTCATGAGGGTCACACCCTCATGACCTAACGGCCTCCCCAAAGTTGCAACTCCTGGTATTATCCCCCTTGTGGGTTAGAATCTCAATATGTGAATTTTGCAGGGACATGAACATTCAGACCATAGCACCAGGTATAAGATAGATTCACCTAAAAACAATAATTTTTGTGTTTGTTTTGGCTGTGCTGGGTCTTCACTGCTCTGCGCGGGCTCTCTCTAGTTGCAGGGCACAGCCATCTCCTTGCTGTGGCTCCTCTTGCTGCAGAGCACGGGCTCCAGGGCGCTCGGGCTTCAGGAGTCACAGCACCTGGGCTCACTAGTTGCTGCTCCCACTTTCTAGAACACTGGCTCAGTAGTTGTGGTGCGTAGCTTAGCTGCTCCTCAGTATGTGGGACCTTCCCAGATCAGGGATCCAACTCGTGTGCCCTGAATTGGCAGGTGGATTCTTTACCACGAACCACCAGGGTAGCCCAGTTGTGAATGTTTTTAACATTTCCTTTCCCCTATAGAATTCTCTTATCAACAGATCATAGCTCATCTGCTTCTGTTGAAAGTTGGTTTTCCAGGCTTGCTCAACACAGGTTCTTGGGTAAGAAACAGTCAAGAGACTGTCTCTATGATCTGTTATTTCCATTCAGCATTCTGCATCCACAGATGTTTAAATGTAGATGTCTGATAACTCTTTGCAACTCTCTAAATCCTACTTTAGTTTGTAAATAGCCATCTCAAGAGAAAACTAGGAAGAAAATAAAGTGAAAGGCGTTTCTGCAGATGGATTCAGATTAGCATTATTCATTAACCTCAGCAGTTTGTGCTGGTTAATAATCGCTAACACACTGCACTTGGGAGATTACTTATTAGGTGGTATAAATGTCCCTTCAAAGACATTCTTGCTATTTCATTTAAAAGGCAATGAATTAGCTCTGGACATCTGCCAGCTATAATTTCCATCTAGTGGAACTGTGCTCCTACATAGCATATTAGATTATAGTGCTGGGAAAATTTCACCATCAAGCAACATCTTGTTTCCTAGTGAGGGAAAGAATTGAAGACAAGAACAGTGTCAGGAATGATGGTAAAACTTACGTATTATTTTTTGACACAAATTGTCTTATATTTATTTTAAAGTATCAAGTAAATACATACTTGGATCAGGAAATAGATGCAATATGACATATTATTTTGAAGCATGGTATGGAGTGTGATAGTTCAGATTCTAGAGGCATACAGACCTGGGTTCTGTCTGTCAGTCACCTGCTAGGTGTGATGTGGGCAAATTACTCAACCTCTATGAACCTCAATTTCCTCAGAGCAAAAGAAGGATAATAACAGTGATTCTGTGTGATGTTTTGAAGGTTAAGCATTCAGTGCTTGGAAGGTTCTTAACAGAGTGAATGGCACAGGTGGTGGTGGTGTTGAGTCACAGATCATGTCCAGCCCTTTGTGACCTCATGGACTGTAGCCCACAAGGCTCCTCTGTCCGTGGGATTCTCCAGGCAAGAATACAGGAGTGGGTTGCCATTGCCTTCTTCAGGGGATCGTCCTGATCCAGGGATCAAACCCATGTCTCCTGAATTGCAGGCAGATTCTTTACTGCTGAGTCACCAGGGAAGCCCCTGTGGCACAGGTAAGGCCCTTAGTAAATGGAAGTTATACTTATTATTCAATCAAATTCTTCTAGAAATTAATCTATTCCTTGTTTTAAAATTTGATGTATGATTTTGGAAAAAAATCTTTTAGCCATCACTTTGTAGGGTTTGAAATGAGAATGACTAGTTTAGGGCTCAGTTTCTATCATTTATTTGTGTGATCCTGGACAAGTCATTTGTTCATTCCTGCACTGATCCACTTGTGTATTCAGCGTAACTTGGTTCTAGTCTATGGCAGCTTTTAGATATGGTGGATAAAGAGTGAAGAAGAAAAGACAAGGTTTTTATCTATATAACGGTTACACTTTAATATGTTAGACAAAAAAAGTATATAACAAAATAAATGTCAAAATAATAAAAGAAAATACTTTGAAATGATATTATAAAGAAAAACAGGCCACTGTGTTGGTGGGTAATTGTGAGGGACGGCACTAGAGTGTAGCAAGGTTTGAGATGTTATTTCATTTAAGACTTGAATCACAAAGCAGCAAAAATGCAGAGATCTTTGAGAAGAATATTCTAGAGAGAACTGTCGAGGAAGTTCATGTACACCATGGTGAAGAATTTGGATTCAATTTTAAGAATAATAGGACGTCACTGGAAAATTTTAATCAGGAGAAAGGCATGTTCTGATTTTTATTATTTAGTCTTTTGGGGGATCTTTTTCCTCCATGTGAAAAGTGGACAATAATGGTAGTTACACAATAGGATACCAGAGGTTTAAAAGAACAGTGCAAATAAAGTACTTGGTACTGACATATATAACCTCAAAATACAGGTTGAGCATTATTATTTTTGTGTAGTTGGTGCTGTTTTCACTACAGCTACTTTGGACTGAATCGTGTCACCCTACCCCCATTTCGTGTGTTGAAGTGCTAGCCACCCAATGTGACTGTGTTTGAGATAGGGCCTGTAGGAGGTAGTTGAAGTTAAATGAGGTCGTAAGGATAGGCCTTTGATGGGCTGGTGCTCTTATGAGACTAGGAAGAGACCCCAGGAGGTGAGTTTGGATGGAGTAATCTCCATCCAGTCTTACTTGGTTTTCTATGTGAACAGCAGCAAGCATCTGGTAAGAAACACTGGCCAGTGGTAGACATATTGTCCATGAAGATGAACCAGGAACAAGATTTATTTTAGCTAATACTCTGAGTACATGAACTAAGCAGTCATGACTTCTAGGTTCATTAGCTCTGAAGCAATGCTTTGCAAATCTGTCTGCATTTACTAATGACTGCGAGATTTTGAAAATCATAGATTCCTGGATTCTACCTAGAGAGATTTTGATTTAGTAGTTTAGTGATGGAACCCTGTAATATGTATTTTTGACACAATATCTCAAATGCTCTGCTAAATTTGGAATGTACTGGTTTTAGAATATAAAATGATGTCATAATTTTTGTTCAAAAACATCAGCCTTTATCTAGAGGACATCTGTCCCTAGGAGATTATGGTTATTTAAACTGAGAGCTTAGTTTGTTTGTTTTTTTTTAATGAAGCTCTGCTATGTAAAACATGATTTTAAGAAGCTATGTAGGACCACTCTTTGGTTCAGTGCTTGAGAATCTGCCTGTCAGTGCAGGGGACATGGGTTCGAACCCTGGTCCAGGAAGATTCCACAAGCTGCTGGACAACGAAGCCTGTGTGCCAGTTTTTGAGCCCAGGCTCCAGAGACTCTGAGCCATAACTAGTGAAGCCCACTCCCTCTAGGACCCTTGAGCTGCAACTATTGAGCTCAGATGCAGTGACTACGGAAGTGTGGGCGTCTAGGGCCAGTACTCAGCAAGAGAAGCCACTGCAGTGAGAAGCCCGTGTACCTCACCTAGAGAAGCCCCCACTTGCTGCAACTAGAGAAAAGCCCACGGACAGCAAAGAAGACACAGTGAAGCCAAAGTAAATAACTAAACAAATAAACTAAAAAAGCTGTGCAGACTGAGAGCACAGACATGCAGACATCAAGGGGGGAAAGAGGGTGGGAAGAGGTGGGCGATTGGGATGACACATATACACCATTGATACTATGTATAAAATAAATGACTAAGGAGAACACATAGCTCAAGGGAACTCTGCTCAGTGCTCTGTGGTGACCTACATGGGAAGGCAATCCAAAAAAGAGGGAATCTATGTATGGCTAGTTCACTTTGCTGTACAGAAGAAACTAACACAACATTGGAAAGCGACTATCTCCACCAGTAATTCATTGAAAAAAAAAATGTGCCTCAAAATGGCTTTGTACATGTCCTCTGGATGTCAAATTTATAGACTGAAATCCCAGTGACACTACTTACTAGCTATGCAATTTTGGGCAAATTGTTTGACTCATTTTATTCATCTGTGACTGAAATGATGATGATAATGCCCCAAATCGTAGACCAAGTCATATTTAAAACCGACATAAGAAGAAATACAAAGTCTGAATAGTCCCGTCTATTAATTGAACCCATAATTAAAAACTTTTCCACAAATTAAACTACATCTCAGGTGACTTTGCTAGTTTATTCTAGAAAATAATAAGAAATAAGGTCACTCTTACACAAACTCTTTCAGGTAAAGGGGAAGGATAGAATACTTTCCACTTGATTTTTGAAGATTGCAAAACAATAATAAATCCTGAAAAGCATTTATGAAGAAAGAGTTGTTATTGGTCATGCTCAACCATTGTACAGAACAGTTAGCATTAGCCCGCCTGAGACTCCATCCTTAGAAAGGCCTGTGTGCAGCATTAGCTCTTGGCTGTTGTCTGGAAACTTGGATTTCAGGAGTATTCCCCCCGTTCCCTGGCTGATGAGTGACACACTGGGCCTAAACAGTTTGTACAAGAAACACGATTGCTCTGGGAATCTGGAATTTTAGTATGTGCTAGGCAGGATGCCTCGGAGACGGCAATGGCACCCCACTCCAGTACTCTTGCCTGGAGAATCCCACGGACAGAGGAGCCTGGTGGGCTGCAGTCCATGGGGTCGCTAAGAGTCGGACACGACTGAGCGACTTCACTTTTACTTTTTGCTTTCATGCATTGGAGAAGGAAATGGCAACCCACTCCAGTGTTCTTGCCTGGAGAATCCCAGGGATGGGGGAGCCTGGTGGGCTGCTGTCTATGGGGTCACATGGAGTCGGACACGACTGAAGCGACTTAGCAGCAGCAGCAGCAGCAGGCAGGGTACCTACGTGACCAGCCCGGGATTATTAACTCTGGGCACTGAGTCTCTAATGAGCTTGCCTGGTTGACAATACTTCTTCTGTGTTGTCACAGTTAAATGCTGGAGGGATTCAGCATGTCCTGACTCCACTGGGAGAAGACTCTTGGAAACTTGTTCTTGGCTTTCTCCATACTTTACTTCTTGTGCTTTTTGCCTTTGTTGAATTTGCTCTGTATCTCTTTGCTTGTATAACTAAATACCGAATCCTGTGAATCCTTCTAATGAGCCATAAAACCTGAAGGCACCGCCGGAGACCCTCAAAAGATACATGCACTACAGCTTTAACCAATATGATGTCATGAAAGAGCAATAAAAGATACAAGAATTATTTACATACGATCATGTGTGTAGAATTAAAAAAAATAAGTTTAGCAAGGCTGCTAGGTGCATCATCAAAGGTTTTCAAATTGGCCACATTTCTTTTTAACAGTAGTAGAGTATAAGAAAATCCAGCAGTATCAAATAGTATTAAGGACTCTGTGTTGTTGTTGATTAGTCCCTAAGTCGCTTCCGACTCTGCAACCCTATGGACCGTGTAGCTCACCAGGCTGCTCTGTCTGTGGGATTTCCCGGGCAAGAATACTGGAGTGGGTTGCCATTTCCTTCTCCAGGGGATCTTCCTGGCCCAGGGATCGAATCCACGTCTCCTGCACTGGCAGGCGGATTCTTTACCACTGGTCCACCAGGGGAGCACTAAGGACTAGAGTAAATCTGAGAGATGTGTAATACTGTTCTCAGAAGAAATAGAAAATACTACTGAGAGAAATGAAAGAAGACCTAAATATTTCTATGGATGTGCTATATTCATGGATTAGAAGATTCATATAATAAATATGAAAGCATTTTCCAAATTGATTTATAGATTTAATGGCATATCAATTAAAATTCCAATTATTTTTTAGTGAAAAGTGTCAAGCTGATTTTAAAATTTATATGGAAATGTCAGGGACCAAAAATAGTCAAGACTCCTTTGAAGAACAAGATCTAACCTAGGTCTCCTGCATTGCAGGCAGATTCTTTACCATCTGAGCCACCAGGGAAGCCCAAGAACAAGCCAGGAGGACTCATTTTATTCAATAGTTGCCATAAATAAATATATGTAAAATGTTTTTATGTAAACATGCTTTTTGCATATTGTCTATGTATATACATATATTTACATATGTACACAAATAAGTAACTATTTTTATTTATGACAATAATTTTATTATGGTGCAGCAGGGAATGAACAGTCTTCTCAATGTGCTGAATCAATTGTTTAACCACATGAAAAACAATATCCTGGGTCTCATAGAAATCATTCCAGATGAGTTATGGGCATAAATATGAAAAAGTAAAACGATAGTCAGTAAAGCTGCTAGAAGAGAACTTTACACTCAGTGGAACTTTACATGATGTCAGAAATATTCTGTAACCATGCTGTCCTTTACAGTAGCCACTAGACTCATGGGCTTGTTGAGCCCTTGACATGTTGCTAATGTGAATGAAAAACTGAATTTTTATGTCTTAAAAATTTTAGTTGATATAAATTTAAATTTCAGTAGCCACGTGTACCTAGTGACTATAGTAATGCACAGTGCGGTTCTTTAATATATTATAGGAAACTATGTTTATAGCCTTGAGATGAGGAAAGATTTCTTAAACAGGACAGCAAAATGAGCAATTAAAAAGGGAAATATAATAAATTGGACTACATTAAAGTGAATACTTCTTGTTCCTACAAACTAAGCCATGAGATAATAGTACCCTCAATTGAAAACAGTTAAAAAATATCAAGCATTAATGATGATGTGCAGTGACAGGGATCCTCACACACTGTCAGGAGGCATGCAAGTTAGTTCAACTGCTTTGAAGATAGTTTGGTATTTGTGTCCTAAAGTTGGAGGTATGTGTGCCCTATAACTCAATCAGTATTTTCCCAACAGCAGCACAAGCATATGTGTTGTAAATGACATGCCCAAGTATAGTCAAAGCAGTATTATTAGTTACAGCCCAAACCAAGAAAAAGCCCAAATAGTCATCATGAGTAAAATGAATATATGAATAATGGTAGGTTCATACAATGGACTTTTTAAAATAATAATACAAATGAATCACAGCCACGGAAGTAAACATGGCTTAATCTAATAAATATAGAATAAAAAAGGCAGACTAAAGAGAATATATAATGTCTTATTCCCCTTCTATAAAATTTAAAAAAAGGCAAAAGGGGACTGTGGGTTTAGAAGTCAGGATAGAAGTTGCCTTGGATGAGGATTAAAGAGTAGTGATTGGAAAGGGGCCTGAGGGAACCTCCGGGGTGAACGGTGTCTTATTTCTTCACCTGGAAACCGCTTGCTTGGATATGCTTGCTATGTGATGATACATAGTTATGTGTTGTGCACTTTCCTGAATATGTGCTTTACCTCCAGAGAAAGGCCAGTTGACGAACAAATTAGATAATAAAAAGTGAGCTACAAAATAGAGTAAATATAGGTATTAAGACAGCGCATTCAAGTACAGAAAACAATGCACTCATTTCAGAAATAATGAGAGCCATCCTGTCCCTGTGTTGATTCAGGGCTCACATCCGCGTTCAGGTCTGGTTTCGGCTGGTGCTGCAGGACCCGCGGGTGGGCAGCAGAGGACCGCTTGGCTTCCACCCAGCGAGCGTGTGAGGCGGGCCTGCGGGCGGGTGGCTGGTAGCTGGGAGGCCTGGCAGTGGTCTGGGGACAGATGTCCTGGCTGGTGGCTGAGGGCTCTCAAACTGGCAGCAGGCAGGCAGTGAGCGTCCAAGCCGGCAGGTGGTCGGTGCCGGGGGATGATTGCAGGTAGTACTGACCTGCACTTGGTGCTGGGCTAATAGAGCTCGGAGATCGCTCCGTGCCCCGAGGAAAGGAAGGGAGGGATGCCATCAAAGTCACAGAGGAACATGGCACCGGCAGGAAATCAGGCGCGATGCAGTTCTGAGAGAAGGGTTCCGTGCGGACGTTTTGGCATGAGTCTCGGAAAGTGAAAGTGAAGTCGCTCAGTCCTGTCCGACTCTCTGCGACCCCAGGGACTGTAACCCGCCAGGCTCCTTCGTCCGTGGGATTTTCCAGGCAAGAGGACTGGAGTGGGCTGCCATGAGTCTCCAAACCTGGTGGTGTTTTGAGTCTACAGGTGGGAGGCTGGGCAGCTTGGAGCCTAGGAGAGGGAACTTGGTTGCTATACAGTTTATGGAACCTAGGAAAAAATAATAGAAGTCATAAAATGTTAGCACCAGAGGGGAAGGTACAGCATACCGAATTCAACTCCCTCATTTTGTAGGAAAGGAGACTAATATTATTGAATACCACCCATTAATTCCTTTTTATAAGTGAATCCATTTGATCCCTCGTAACTATCCTGTGAATTAAATAGTATTATCTTAATTTTGGGCTTCTCAGGTGACTCAGTAATAAAGAATCTGCCTGCAATGCAGAAGACGCAGGTTCGATCCCTAGGTTGAGAAGATTCCCTGGAGAAGGGCATGACTGCCTGCTCCAGTATTCTTGCCTGGAGAATTCCATGGACAGAGGAGCCTGGTGGGCTACCGTCTGTGGGGTCGCAAAGCAGTTGTGCATGACTTCACAACTAAACAAGATTTTACACACGTGTCAGAGAAGTTAAGGAACTACCTCTGTGTCAGAACCGTCGGTGCCATTTCCACTGTATCAAATAGCACATTATGGCAGAGTGGGGTCTAAAATTCAACCCTCAACTTGTAGGGTTATTCTATTTACAATGTGACAGAAATGACTGTAGTTTTATTTGCATGGATTGACTGAAAAGAGGATTACAATTTCAGTACCTCTCCTACCTCACTTGAGCTGAAAACATGGGTGGATTGATAGTTTAAGTGGGAAGCAAGGGTTTCCTGTGTTTGAGGGTTATTGAAAATCTGATTTCTGCCCAAAATGGACTCAAATACAGAGGGATGCTTGAATGGATCAGCCGTATCTTTGGATTCCAGTTGAATTTTCCATGTTCAGAGTTAGGTCAGGAAAACCAGAGTGCGTAAAGAAAAAAATAAGAAAAAACTCAAATAGGAAACTTCTAGCCAACCATTCTGAAGCTCTTTTTGGATGAGAGGTGAGCTGATGGACCGGGGAGAGGCTAATGACACCTTTGCAGCTGACTACGGTCACAGACGTATTAGCCCTGAGGCAGGAGTGGGAAAGACAATGGAAACACTCTGCTAGGAGAGAGAGGAGGAGGATTTCCAAAGCCACCTGAAAGGCGAAATAATTACAGTCACCTCAAATTTAGCCAGAAACATAGCATGGACCAGTTGCTTAACACCTTTATTCATCGTGTCTGAATTGCAGATAAAAGCTTTTTGTCTGCTTTCCTTATGGAGACATAAGAATACATGTAATTTTTGTTGTAAGAATGTTCCAACGATTTCGCAGAGAACCATATCTAAAGACAGGGTGTTGTTATTACTATTTCTTTCTGCCTTGTGTCTAAGGGAGATTTTGAAAGATACTATCAATGGGTTAGGTGGGTCAGGGATAAAACGTACCCCATCCTCCAGGAGCTTGAAATCTGTAGACCACAGACCATTTTCTCTGCCAGCCACTACATGTAGAAATGGAAATGAATACTTATCAGTATGTGGATAATGTCAGAGACTTCACTGCCTTGTCTGCTGGTGTTTAATCTCTAAAGACTCTGTTGTTGTTTAGTTGCTAAGTCATGTCCAACTCTCTGTGACCCCGTGGACTGTAGCCTGCCAGGCTTCTCTGTTCATGGGATTTCCCAGGCAAGAATACTGGAGTGGGTTGCCATTTCCTCTTCCAGGGGATCTTCCCGACCCAGGGGTCAAACCTATGTCTCTTACATCTCTTGCACTGGCATTCTTTACTGCTGAGCCACCAGGGGAGGCCCGCTGTGTTGTTACCTTGCATTAAACTCTCGCATTGTCATATGAGTTTTCTTATTCTATCTCTGTGTCGTGCTCTGTATTTTCTCCCTTTTTCTCTTCTGGCCTGTCCCCCTCCCTTCCTCCCCGCTTCTTTCCTTTATTTTAGGCATTCACTGACTGACATGAAAAGTAAAAATTTTTGTCATGGGAGTTCTCTTTTTCTGTGTGATGCCAAATATCCGAATACTTGGAAACACCTGGTGATTTGGCAGATTCTGTTCAGAATATTGGGCTTCCCAGGTGGGCGCTATGGTAAAGAAGTAGCTTCCCATTGGGCACTAGTGGTAAAGAGTCTGCCTGTCAATGCAGGAGATGTAAGAGACACAGGTTCAATGCCTAGGTCGGGAAGATCCTCTGGAGGAGGGCATGGCAACCCACTCCAGTATTCTTGCTTGGAGAATTCCCATGGACAGAGGAGTCTGGCAGGCTATAGTCCATAGGGTCGCAAGGAGTCGGACACGACTGAAGCAACGGAGCACGCATGCATGTTCAATAAAAGACACATGGTCCTGTTTTGGAGTAGGCGTCATAAATAAAATGCCCCAGGGATAAGAGACATGTAGTTCTTTCAGTCCAGATTTCATTTTCTCCTGTGGTAAAAGATACTTATACAGAGAAAAATATTCATGACTGTGATGTAAAAAAAGAGACTGTGCCTGCTTGATGATGAACTATTGATACTCAGACTAGGGTCTGGAGACAAGGTTGGGAGGGTAGGAACTGTAGCTATTAGTCACCATATGGAAACATGGGTCTAGTTTAGACATATTTTTCAATTTTTCAAGAAAATCCAGACATTTCCATTTTTAATGTGCAATATCCTCTCTTCCAAACATTAGCAATGATTTAAAAATCTTTTGAAATACCTCTTTAGGGCAAATAAAATATGCCTGTGTGTCAAATTCTGTTCACAGATCTTTGTCTACAGTCTTTGTGATAAGATCTTGGTGAGAAATTTGGATTTTAATTGCATACAATGGGAAATTATTGACTAGTTTTAATAGCAGTGATATATATATAATCTATATTTCCAAAACAACCTCTTGGCCACTGTGTGGAGAGTGGCTTCTGGGTGGGCAAGAGTAAAAGAAGGTCATGGCCTTTATCCAGGTAAGAGTGGTGGCCCTGATATGTGGAGGTGGCCATGGAAGTAGATGAATCTGAGTTACAATAAATTAGAAAAAAGCAGAATCAAGACTGTCTCAGAGATTTGAGGCTGAAGCAGGGTAGAATGTGATGCCATCTACCAAGATAGTGAACAGGGGAAAGGATTAAGTTCCAAGTAGGAGCAGAACTCAGGAGAAGGCAATGGCACCCCACTCCAGTACTCTTGCCTGGAAAATCCCATGGACGGAGAAGCCTGGAAGGCTGCAGTCCATGGGGTCGCTGAGGGCCAGACACGACTGAGCGACTTCACTTTCACTTTTCACTTTCATGCATTGGAGAAGGAAAAGGCAACCCACTCCAGTGTTCTTGCCTGGAGAATCCCAGGGACAGGGGAGCCTGGTGGGCTGCTGTCTATGGGGTCACACAGAGTCGGACACGACTGAAGTGATTTAGCAGCAGCAGCAGGAGCAGAACTCAATTTTGGATAAGTTCTTCCTCTAATTTCTTACATGGAATGCTTAGTTCACTTATTATTTCTGTTAAAATTGATAGCATTTCTGTTTGACTCTATCAAGATTGTTATTTTTATTTTTTGGTGATTTCCTTCAATAGTCTATCTTATTTTTTATTTCCTTTCTGATCCAGACTTATTTAGGAGAACATTTTAAAATAACTAAGTGGTTCTGGCTTTGTTATTGACTTCTTTTATTGAATTGTGGTTAGAAAGTGGAGTCTGTTCAGACTCTCCTTTTATAAATTCATCGAGATTTTCTTTGTATCTGAAAGAAAACTGGTTCTTTTGGAAAGAAGTACATATTTTATATCAATTTTATTTTACCAGGGCTTCAAAATCTGAGGGCTTCCCAGGTGGTGCTAGTAGGAAGAATCTGCCTGCCAGTGGAGGAGACATAAGAGATAAAGGTTTGATCCCTGGGTCAGGAAGATCCCCTGAAGGAGGGCATGGCAACCCACTCGAGAATTCTTGCCTGAAAAATCCCATGGACAGAGGAGTCTGGCAGGCTACAGTCCATAGGGTCGAACGGAGTCAGACATGACTGAGTGATTAAGCCTGGCACATCCAGATTTACTTCAAGAAAGAATTATTGTTCTATTTAAATTAGAGTCTCTATCAGTGAAAACAGCTAATATAAAATTAACCTCATGAGGTTATGTTACCATTTTCCACATGTGAGTTTTCAAATGAACATTTCCTACAGAACCATTTACTTTAGATACGACTTTGACAAAGGTGGTTTCATTTTGGACCTTGTCCAAAGAAGCTTGCCCTCTTCCAAGGGATGGAGGCAACTGAAGCTCCTCCAGCATTACCAGGCGTCTTCAGGACTCTCATTACTGGACCGTGTTCCAGCCTTGCGCCACCTGCAGGCTCCAGGATGTGCTGCTCTTTGCATCACAGATGCTTCTCTCTCAAGTGTGTGCTTATTGTGATTCCCTCAGCTGCTTGCATCTCCTCTTTCTTTCACAAACCCTCATTTCTGTGAGTTCTTTGATAGCAACCCATGAAGTCCTGAATCTCATACACATGTATTTCTTGGAACTTCCCTTTCCAAAGACATATTTTGCAGCTGCTCTGCAATAGAGTGACAGTCTTGTTACTGCCATTTTAAATGGGTTCTTTTAGCCTCTTTTCTCTTCTTTTTAGTAAGCAGATGAGCAGAGAAAACTCTTGCCAAACCTCTATTTCTCATTTTGTTCATCTGGTTTTTTTTTTCAGTTTTCTTAAACTATTTGGGAAAGTATAAAGTGTTTATTTCATAAGCATAGTTAATATTTTATACTCATTATATTTTATATTCCTCTGTCTGTGGAATTCTCCAGGCAAGAATACTGGGGTGGGTAGCTATTCCTTTCTCTAGGGGAATCTTCCCGACCAGGGATTGAACCCAGGTCTCTTGCATTGTAGACAGATCTTTACCATATGAGCCAGCAGGGAAGCTCCTTATACTCATTATAAGATATTCAAGAGTAAACCTGTTTGTTTATTCTATACCACTTTGGATTTCAATTTACACACTTGTATATTCTCTTTGTTAATAGTTGAACTCAATTTTTAGCAGAAAGACAATATGAACAGGAGTCTAATGAAGTGCATTATAGCAAAAGTTCATGCCAAAGAGAGTCTATCTTACACAGTTTCTGAAATACCACCAAAGTGAAAGTTGTGCTCAAGGTGAGGTGAGGTAAAGAATTAAATTCAAATTCTTTTCTGAATGGTAGCCAATATTTCTAGTGTATATTGAAAATAAAGTAGCCTACCAGTTACTAAGTAGGCTTGAATATATTATTATAGGAAAAAATTATATGGGATTTAAATGCCAGCTCAGGAGGAGAGAGGCCTAAGTTAGCTTTCTTGCCTCCTCTGGTTCCATTTAGCTACAGCTTGCTTCTGAAAGAAGCAATCAGCAGTGGTTTATGATGCTCAGACATTTCTATGATGCATGCTCACTGAAAATCATTGATGTTTCTGCTTTAACTAGATTTAGCTACTTTGAGTTGAAAGCACTGTGCTGCCTGAAATCCCATTTTACTAAACCTGCCAGTGAGTAAAACCACTGAGTCCTTCAGGAAAGTGCACAGTTAGGGAAAGCTGCTAATTACAGCTACAATCAGCGCTAAAGCTCTACCTTAAAGGTACACAAATTCTGCCTGCTTCAGCGGGTCTTTCTATCCAACCCATGTGGTGCCATTCATGTGGCGTCATGTGGCTTAGCCTCTTTTCATGTGTTTCCTGGGATCCTGTGATTTTTGTGTCCCTGCAAAAATGCTTTGCAAGCAAGGCCATGCATCTTGTAGATATCTTTCCTTTCCATTCCTGGGATTCTAGGCTTTTCCTATCTACCCTCTCTCCCACTCCCCTTTAGCAAAACAGATACTTCTTTAAAAACTAAACCAGCCTCACACGCCATTATTTGTAGAACTGGCCCCCTCTGCAGAGAATATGTTACCTTGGGAACCAAGACAAATTATAGACTTATGGATTATAAAGTTCTTTTTTACTTTAATGAAAATTTAATTTGTTATGAATGGTTCATCATAGCATATGCCAAGAAGAGCATGCCAGAAATAACAATCTGAAGGAACACACGGGATCTAACGCTTCCATACTTTTCCAAGAATAAAGGAGATCATTGAACAACACATGTCAAATGCTATTACTGTCATATTGTTGAGGCCATCTGTTAAAAACCAAGATCAGGACCTGCTGCGTTCATTGAATTTGCAGTTCTGAAAAGGACAATGTCAAATGAAATTAAGTTGATTCTGTTAAGAGGAGAGTACCTGAGGGATTAAAACTTTTTTTTTTCCATAAAGATAAGCCCATGTGATTTGTGTTGATGTCAGTAGGAATATAGCAGCCTTGGAAAAAAAAAAAACAACTTGAGTTATTTCACTATCCAGTTTTTGTAACACAAAATTGCAACAACAGTTTGTACATTTAGATATATATTTGAATGTATACTGTAAGGATGCAGAATATGGATATATATCAGATACAGTTGTACTAGGAAGATCTGAAATCTTTCAGAATAGATCAAGGATGACTGTAAAAGAATATCTGATAGCTTATAAATGAAAAAAAAATGTGCTGTTTCCTTTGATATTCTGTTGAGGCCTGAAAGTGGAATTTGAGTGGTTTTAATGAGATTCTTGCACACTTTTCAGCCATTCTTGCTTTTGTATTGAAATATCAATCTGGTTTTAGTAAATAATTATGTGGGTCTCCCTGTCTTCTAGAATGTTTCTTTGGATGGTATTTCAAGTGTCCTTGCTAGCATTCCATTTGTCTGTATTATATGCCTTGCCCCCCGTTCTCCCCCAGTTTAGCTTGGCCTCATACAAAGAGCCAAAAAATATATATATTCTTTCTTTCTCATTCTGTTTCTTAACTGATCAGGCTCTGTGGCTGGTGTTCTTTAGTAAAAATGTAGTTGCCTAAAGCATTAGTTCTTCATCAGTGGCTGAATGCATCACAGATCATTTTTCCATCTTAGTTTCTTTATCTATAGAATATTTAGAGTGGATTTAATGATCACATATGTCCCTTTTATCTCTAGAAGCTCAGGATCACAGGAACACTGAAATCTTGCATGTGTCCGTAAAGTGATGTAACATGCCCTGTTTAAATTTTATCTTGGCAAATGCTATAAGGTTAATTATACATATATAAGTTGCAAAGAAAATGTTAAGAAGAAAATCATTGTGAAGATGATAATGTTTGACAGAAATCTTTACCCACTAGATGAGAACATACTTTCTGAATAGTTCTCAAATTTTTTCCTTTTTTAAAAAAAGTCTTATTCCATGTGATAGCTTACTGTGAATGATGTCGGATTCGTGATCTCTGAAGATTTAGCTCTGGGACCAGGGACCAGGCTTGATCACTCAAGAGCTTTTGTGCAGCAGAGCTTTATTAAAGTGAAAGAGGACAGAGAACACTTCTGACACAGACATCAGAGGGGGTGGGGAGTGGCCACTCACTAGTCTAGGCAAGGAAGCTATATACTTTTTAATTAGTTATTACAATAAATCCAAAGAATGTCTCAAGGTTGTAAAGATTTTACTAGGCCCACTCCCATAATTTACATTTTAAGATAACAGAGTTAGCCAGAAGGTTTTCAGGAAGGAGAAACTGTCCTCAAGCAGGACACATTGTTGTTATATAATCCTTAGTACAGGGTTTAAACTGAGTTGTTTGTTGTGTAATCATCAGTTCTGGGCTTAAAGAAAAAAACCTTTTATGTGACAAAGACTAAGCAATGTAGAAAAAAAAAAGTTTGTCGTTTCCTCCTCCTTGAGAACCCTAGACCCCTGTCTCCTCCTCGGGGACCCCAGACTTCCTATCAACCTGCCTAGAAACTGACTCTCTCACGTTTCACCAAAACTTCCCATGTATTATGTATGTATGTATGCATGTATCTGTCAAAATCTTTCGAGGTCATTAAATGACTCAGATGCATGAGACTCGTTTCTCACTTACTGTCTGTGTATGAGGGGCGGAGCTGTTCCCTTGTTAGGATAAGCTCAGAGAGTTTTCCCTGGTCTTCGCTTGCATGCAGCTGAGGATGAAGGGAAAAGTAAGTGAGCTCGGGAACAGCACTAAAACGCTGTGGACCCAGATAGTTAGAACGATATGGTTAGACCAAAGCAGTGGGGGTGGCTATGGCTGGGAGAGGGGATTCCCTGTAATGATTCTGGGTGGGTTTTATTTTGCTGGAATTTATCATTTGTTGTTCTCCTTCCTAGAGATTCCAAAAGGGGACATAGATATTAAGAACTGTATTTAAATCAAAAATAATATCTGAGTAGATACCTGATGGTTCTGTCTAACAAACGCTGTAGCACAAGTCTTGGGTTGGGAAACTCCTGATTCCCTCTTAGCTGATAGTTGACCTGCAGGGTAGACCCACTCTGACTCACCCAGCCACAAACTGGGAATTAATGTCTCTCAAGTCACTTTAGTGATCCTGTCCACTTGTGCAATGGATCCAGGGTCTGCCTCAGGCCCTGACTCATCTGTAACCTTGTATATACCTTAGTTGAATTCTGGAGAATTCAGCTAGTAAGGAAGTGGCTGGTAGTGGAAGCACAGAGCAAGTCACCCCTGTAGGCAGAGCAGAAACACAAGGAGAAAGGCAGAAATGTCCCCAACACCAGAAGTTCATATATAAATAGTAACAGTGGTGAATTTGGTTGATGGCTCCGTTTCTTGGTTCTACCTACAACTTTCAAGGAGCGTGTTGATTATTTTCCATACTTTTAAAAGGATTTGTCTTAATGAGATTGCGCTTATTTACAAATGGATACTGGGGACCAAAATGCCTTATGCTTTGGGTTTTATACGTATAATAAAGAGAAATCTGCTTATGTGTTTGTTTGGCCAGGCCACTCAAGATGGCTCTTCTCTTGCTGTCTGTACATCCCTTGCTTCACCAGTGCCCGCTTCACCTACACCCTAACCACAGGACTCTCCACTTCTCTTAATCACAGGGCTTAGTCAGTAACTGCCTGCATGCTTGCCCCTGGCCCTAGGCGCGGGTGTCCCTGGTCACTGATGAGCCTTCCTTTCCCCCTGAGAAGACTGTAGCTGAGTCCCGCCTGCAGTCTGCCGTACGCAGTGGGGTGTCACTCGGTGAATTTGCTCCTGACTTGTAAGATGCCCTGTCTAATAAACCATCCATGTCTCTGTCACAGTCTCTGGGCTCTGTTTTCAGTTTCACGTCTGAGCAGGTACAAATGCAGGCCTGTAGGGTGCAGCCTAACAGTGCTTGGTGGAAATTTCCTGTGAACTTATTTTATTCTAGTGACATTATAAGACACTGATTCATTATGTCTCTTCATAGATTAAGAGATGGTCGCTAACCCACTGAGAAGATTTAAACTGAGTTTTACATATATGATTAAATTAGACAAAAGATGATCTACTACAAAGAAGGCTCTGTAGGGTACACAAAATGAATTTCTTTTTTTTTTGCTTTTGAGGATCTTAGAGTTTGATTTAAAAATGTCAGTACTGTACTTACTGATTCTACGTTATATATTTTATCATTTATAATACTGAGATTCTTCTTACAGTTGATGGCATGACAGAGTGAAGTGGCAGCATTAAAAATTTCTTAATGGTAAACAACATTATGTATCTTACAGCTAATGTGTTCAGATTCAATGAGATGTGGTTAGCACGAGAAACTTGGGCAAGTTTATCTGCCATTACCCTTGATAAGCATGTGCTGTGTGTGGATTGTGGGTTAGGAGAGAGGAATCTGTAGTTCTATTGGTTGATTTCAGTTTTCCAGTTTTCACCTGCCTCTCATTGTGTGATCTCTCACCAGCTGTAAGTGATTCTAGGGTTTAAAGGTCCAGGATTATCCTACAAGATGCAAACCAGTGACCTCATTTGGCATTCAGCAGAATAAACATATACTGGTTTGGCCAGCAAGTTTGTACAAACTTTTTGGCCAACCCATTACATATCTCTTGCAACACTGAAGGGAACACTGGATTTTCTAGAGTTACAGAAGGATAACATGAAGGACTTCAATCATGTGACAATGGAAGAGATTTTTAAAGTCACATATGACTACATATAATTTTTTCCATCATAACTAAAAGACCAGGTAAGATATGTCTTCATTTTATACAACAAAGCAGGATATGGTGTTTGGGCATTGGTATGAAGATTATATGATGTCTAAGCTATTTCTATGCATTTGTGATTTGGAAAACATATTAAATGCCTATTATAGACAAAGATACATCATTATGAGTTTTGCCTTCAGGGACTTATATGATATAGAATATGTTATAATATAATATGATATAATTGTAGCAAAGTATATACAGATATTTAAACGAGTTAATATTTGTAATTATTGATATTATTAAATGAGTTAATATTTTAAAATGTATTTAGAACAGTATCTAGGATATTGTAAGTGCTAAATGAAAGTGTTTATTGAAAGAAAGAAAGACACAGAGGAAGCATAAACTATAGTCTGGGGTCAGTGATCTAAGAATGGTACCCCAAATTCTATGGAAATTCAAACAGGTATATTCCAGTTAGGGGTGACCATAGAATCAAAGGAATTTCTGAGCCAAGCTTGTAAAGAACAGTAGGATTCCAGTGGAGAGAGAAAAAAGCACTCCTGATCCAAAGAGTGTCAGAAGAAAAATACATGTACACTAGCTTGTCTTACTACATAAGAGTAGGTTTAATTGTTGCAGGTAGGAGCAAGGGGAGTGAGAAAGGCTGAAGATGCAGGAGCCAAAAAGGACGAGTTAAGAGGTGATGAGATCCAGAAACAGAGGGGTTAGTCTTAGATAAGAGATGTGACATCTATTCCTCTAAGGAACAAAGGAAGGAGAGGCAGATGAATTAATTTTGGGGGTACAGAGTTTGTGACTGATGGCTTCTATTTTCTCTTTGAAATAGGAAGGAGATAAGGTTTTGTGATGATTTGGAAGGGGATGGTGTGTGTAGTGGGGGTGGAGTGGGTAAGGATTGATTAGAGTCATGGATGTTTGCAATAGCTGCTCTGAGAGTGGAAGGGAAAATAGAACAAACACAAGAATAAAAAAGTATTGCCCAGCAATGCCGAAGGTCTGTTTGAGATTGGAAACAATAACATAGTAGCAAGCTGGTATGATCCCCTTAGCAATCCTTAGATGCTGAGGTGTAGGAGCAGAAGAATTGTCTTGGAAGTTGCAGCTCAATAGGGGAAAAATAATCAAGAGTGTATTCAGAGAGAAGAAGGAAATAGAGGGGGTGAGGAATTGGAAGGCTGAAAGAAGTCAATAGTTAGCATTGATGGGCATGAGGGAGTGGGCTACATGCAAGTCGAGGAGGCTCTGCTTGTAGAACAGAGTATTAGTCTCGGGTATTTAGGCTGAGTCAGCTCTCAGTGGTGGAAAAAGTGTTATTGGATAATCACCCACACTGATACTGAATTATCTCAACTTGCAGAGTCCTCCGTGGATCTTGAGAAATGATGGGGAGGGCAATAGATGATAATAAGGAAGGCTGTAAGGAGTGATGGGGGAATCACAGGTACTTTAAGGAAGCAAACGCACATTAAAAAAAAAATCAAAGGTGTAAAGAGCTAAGATGATCTACAAGAAACAGTGGCAGAATGGAGAATGATGTCCAAATATTTTAGCGTTGAAGTACACGTATTGTTGGATAATGAGCATTTGAGAGGTAAGTAAAGACAGCAGTATTTTTCAGGGAGAGACATGCCTTGAAGATTAGGTAGATAGCAGTTTAGCATTCTGGACGATGAAATCAGGCAAAGCAGAGTCAAATACAGAGAGCGCTGTGCCGGGGTCTAGCCCCGGCTGATCCAGGGTATTCGAAGGAGAGATGGCATAGGCGACCTATTTATTTAAATATTTATCAAAGATATAAAGAGTAATAGAATGAGGATAGCTCAGTGAGGAAACTCAGTGGAGAAAAGAGGCTGAAATAAGGATAGCTCAGTAGGAAAATTCAGTGAAGAAAGAACGACATGGGGAGACCAAGTTTCGGTGAACAAGGCCCGCACTTTTTTTTCCAAAGTAGTTTTTATACCTTAAGTTATGCATAGAGGATAATGGGGGGAGGGATGGAGTCATGCAAGGACAGCAGTTCCTGGTTCTAATCGAAGCCAGGCTTCCAAACTTATCATATGCAAAAGTTCAGGTGATTTACATCATCTTCTGGCCAGGAGGCCTGTTAACATTTTAAGAAACTTATTTTTCTCTAAAGGTGATTATTCCAAAGTCAGGCACCAGCCTCCAAAAAAGCATTGGACAAAGCTGCATTCCTATAGGGCAAAGGTGAGGTGGGCTCAATCAAGAAAAGAATTAACTCAAGGGTCCAAGGTTACAAACATTGAGGCTACTACTTACATTTCTATACACCCATTATATCAATCAGTACACTGCCAAGGACACAGTAGGTAAGGGGTATGGAGACTTAGCAGCAAACATTGGCCCAATAAGTGAAAAACCCTTCACCAATACAATTTCTAATCAATCTTTTAACTACTCAAAAGAATCTGTGTTTAGACAGTTTAGAACATCTCCTGCCTCTCACAGTTGGGAGGCTCTGAACAATCACATGTGGCCGGAAAAACCTATTCAGGCAGGCTAGAGGACTTCCAAAGGAGTTTGTAGGTCGAAACACTGTCACACCCAGGAATTATTAACTGGAGCTGTAAGCTAGCTCTTTTTTCAGAGAGGTAGTGGGGGACAGCCCCCCATAAAGTCAGAGGTGTAGGTGAAAGCACAAAGCAGAAAGTAGCAGACTCTGATTTTGGGGGTAGATGCTCGAGAATTTCCAGGGGGACTCCTGAGGCTTGATCCCGCCTTTGCGTATGCCAAGCCTCCTTCCTCATGACCTTTGTCATGGGTGGAGCTCCTGCTCCTGGCAGTGATAGAATTCCAGTTGAGCTATTCCAGATCCTGAAAGATGATGCTGTGGAAAGTGCTGCACTCAGTATGCAATATGCCGGCTCCCAGCAGCGCTGTATCCAGCGTACCATAACCTTGCCAAGCCTCAGTGTCCTGAGGTAAAATGGGAATAATAATTGTATGTGCTTACTGCCTAAAGGCTATGGTATTTCTGGCGTATTTCACAGATACCTTATCTTTAGTTCCTTTCAGTTTCCCACCGCCCCCCCCCCCCCACCTTATTTTCCTGAATTTTAATGCTGAAGTGTTACAGGGCTCAGGCTTCCCAGGGCTCAGTGGGTAAAGAATCTGCCTGCAGTGCAGGAGATGCAGGAGATGCTGGTTCCATCCCTGGGTCGGGAAAATTCCATGGAGGAGAGCATGAAAAATCCAACTCCAGCATTCTTGCCTGGAAGACTCCATGGACAGAGAAGCCTGGCAGGCTACAGTTGAAAGGGTCACAAAGAGTCGGACACGACTGAGCGACTGAGCATGCACGCACGTCATAGGGCTCAGACCTTGTTCTGTTTTCTTTTCTTTCC
Organism: Bos taurus; assembly: GCF_002263795.3. Classification (NCBI taxonomy): domain Eukaryota; kingdom Metazoa; phylum Chordata; class Mammalia; order Artiodactyla; family Bovidae; genus Bos; species Bos taurus. The sequence goes on from NC_037332.1 coordinate 1,704,456, forward strand.
TCCCCTCTCCTCAACCAACCTAATGGTTTTATTTTATTTAAAAAAATTTTGTTTATTTGGCCGTGCAGCATCCTAGTTGTGGTACATGGAATCTCTGATTTTTTTGTGGCGTGTGAACTCTTAGTTGTAGCATATGGGCTCTAGTTCCCTGACCAGGGATCAAACATAGTGGCCCTGCAACAGGAGCAGGGAGTCTTGGCCACTGGACTACCAGGGGGTCCCAGGCTAATGGTTCTAAATATCAACCATATGCTGATGACTTCTAAAATTTTATCTCCAATACAGAACTTTTTCTTAAACCTCACACCCATATATCCACCTGGTTATTAGATATCTCCACTGGATGGCTAATACATAATACATCTCCAACAACAGGGATGTATCCAAAACTGAAATCCAGAACTTCTGCTTCAAACCTGCTTCACCCACAGCTTTCTCCATCTCACTCATGGTGGCTCTCCCCACTTCATTCAGTTCAGTGGCTGAGTTGTGTCCGACTCTTTGTGACCCCAGGGACTGCAGCACGCCAGGCTTCTCTGTCCATCACCAACTCCCAGAGCTTGCTCAAACTCATGGCCATCGAGTTGGTGATGCCATCCAACCATCTCATTCTTTGTTGTCCCCTTCTCCTCCTGCCTTCAATCTTTCCCAGCATCAGGGTCTTTTCCAATGAGTCAGTTTTTTGCATCAGGTGACCAAAGTATTGGAGTTTCAGCTTCAACATCAGTCCTTCCAATGAATATTCAGGCCTGAGTTCCTTTAGGATGGACAGGTTGGATCTCCTTGCAGTCCAAGGGACTCTCAAGTCTTCTCCAACACCACAATTTAAAGCATCAATTCTTCTGCGCTCAGCTTTATTTATAGTCCAACTCTCATATCCATACATGACCACTGGAAAAACCATAGCCTTGACTAGACGGACCTTTGTTGCCAAAGCAATATTTCTGCTGTTTAATATGCTGTCTAGGTTGGTCATAACTTTCTTTCCAAGGAACAAGCGTCTTTTAATTTCATGGCTGCAGTCACCATTTGCAGTGATTTTCGAGCCCCCTCAAAATAAAGGCTCTCACTGTTTCTATTGTTTCCCCATCTATTTGCCATAAAGTGATGGGACTGGAGGCCAGGATGTTAGTTTTCTGAATGTTGAGTTTTAAACCAACTTTTTCACTCTCCTCTTTGACTTTCATCAAGAGGCTTTTGAGTTCCTCTTCACTTTCTGCCATAAGGGTGGTGTCATCTGCATATCTGAGGTTACTGATATTTCTTCCAGCAACCTTGATTGCAGCCCAAACCTTTGAAGTCAGCCTTGTTTCTCTCTCTCAGACCCTACACCGACCTGGCCTCTGTCTTCAAAGACTGTCCTGAAACCAGCTGCTTCTCACTGCTTCTGCTGCTACCACCTAGATCTGAGTTCACCTCCTGCAATGCTATCTCTAGCATTGTGCTCTACCATCTTTTCTCAGTGGCTTGAGCTTGCTAGATCAGATCAGATCAGATCAGTCGCTCAGTCGTGTCCGACTCTTTGCGACCCCATGAATTGCAGCACGCCAGGCCTCCCTGTCCGTCACCAACTCCTGGAGTTCACTCAGACTCACGTCCATCGAGTCAACGAAGCCATCCAGCCATCTCATCCTCTGTCGTCCCCTTCTCCTCCTGCCCCCAATCCCTCCCAGCATCAGAGTCTTTTCCAATGAGTCAACTATTCGCATGAGGTGGCCAAAGTACTGGAGTTTCAGCTTTAGCATCATTCCTTCCAAAGAAATCCCAGGGCTGATCTCCTTCAGAATGGACTGTTTGGATCTCCTCACAGTCCAAGGGACTCTCAAGAGTCTTCTCCAACACCACAGTTCAAAAGCATCAATTGTTCGGCGCTCAGCCTTCTTCACAGTCCAACTCTCACATCCATACATGACCACAGGAAAAACCATAGCCTTGACCAGACGAATCTTTGTTGGCAAAGTAATGTCTCTGCTTTTCAATATGCTATCTAGGTTGGTCATAACTTTCCTTCCAAGGAGTAAGCGTCTTTTAATTTCATGGCTGCAGTCACCATCTGTAGTGATTTTGGAGCCCAGAAAAATAAAGTCTGACACTGTTTCCACTGTTTCCCCATCTATTTCCCATGAAGTGGTGGGAATGATCAGATGCCATGATCTTCGTTTTCTGAATGTTGAGCTTTAAGCCAACTTTTTCACTCTCCACTTTCACTTTCATCGAGAGGCTTTTGAGTTCCTCTTCACTTTCTGCCATAAAGGTGGTGTCATCTGCATATCTGAGGTTATTGATATTTCTCCCAGCAATCTTGATTCCAGTTTGTGTTTCTTCCAGTCCAGCGTTTCTCATGATGTACTCTGCATATAAGTTAAATAAACAGGGTGACAGTATACAGCCTTGACGAACTCTTTTTCCTATTTGGAACCAGTCTATTGTTCCATGTCCAGTTCTAACTGTTGCTTCCTGACCTGCATAAAAATGTCTCAAGAGGCAGATCAGGTGGTCTGGTATTCCCATCTCTTTAAGAATTTTCCACAGTTGATTGTGATCCACACAGTCAAAGGCTTTGGCATAGTCATTAAAGCAGAAATAGATGTTTTTCTGGAACTCTCTTGCTTTTTCTATGATCCAGCAGATGTTGGCAATTTGATCTCTGGTTCCTCTGCCTTTTCTAAAACCAGCTTGAACATCTGGAAGTTCATGGTTCACATATTGCTGAAGCCTGGCTTGGAGAATTTTGAGCATTACCTTCCTAGCGTGTGAGACAAGTGCAATTGTGTGGTAGTCTGAGCATTCTTTGGCATTGCCTTTCTTTGGGATTGGAATGAAAACTGACCTTTTCCAGTCCTGTGGCCACTGCTGAGTTTTCCAAATTTGCTGGCATATTGAGTGCAGCACTTTCACAGCATCATCTTTCAGGATTTGGAATAGCTCAACTGGAATTCCATCACCTCCACTAGCTTTGTTCGTAGTGATGCTTTCTCAGGCCCACTTGACTTCACATTCCAGGATGTCTGGCTCTAGGTCAGTGATCACACCATCATGATTATCTGGGTCATGAAGATCTTTTTTGTCCAGTTCTTCTGTGTATTCTTGCCATCTCTTCTTGATATCTTCTGCTTCTGTTAGGTCCATACCATTTCTGTCCTTTATCGAGCTCATCTTTGCATGAAATGTTCCTTTGGTATCTCTGATTTTCTTGAAGAGATCCCTAGTCTTTCCCATTCTGTTGTTTTCCTCTATTTCTTTGCATTGATCGCTGAAGAAGGCTTTCTTATCACTTCTTGCTATTCTTTGGAACTCTGCATTCAGATGCTTATATCTTTCCTTTTCTCCTTTGTTTTTCGCTTCTCTTCTTTTCACAGCTATTTGTAAGGCCTCCCCAGACAGCCATTTTGATTTTTTGCACTTCTTTTCTATGGGAATGGTCTTGATCCCTGTATCCTGTACAATGTCATGAACCTCATTCCATAGTTCATCAGGCACTCTATCTATCAGATCTAGGCCCTTAAATCTATTTCTCACTTCCACTGTATAATCATAAGGAATTTGATTTAGGTCATACCTGAATGGTCTAGTGGTTTTCCCTACTTTCTTCACTTTAAGTCTGCATTTGGCAATAAGGAGTTCATGGTCTTAGCCACAGTCAGCTCCTGGTCTTGTTTTTGCTGACTGTATAGAGCTTCTCCATCTTTGGCTGCAAAGAATATAATCAATCTGATTTCGATGTTGACCATCTGGTGATGTCCATGTATAGAGTCTTCTCTTGTGTTGTTGGAAGAGGGTGTTTGTTATGACCGGTGCATTTTCTTGGCAAAACTCTATTAGTCTTTGCCCTGCTTCATTCTGTATTCCAAGGCCAAATTTGCCTGTTACTCCAGGTGTTTCTTGACTTCCTACTTTTGCATTCCAGTCCCCTATAATGAAAAGGACATCTTTTTTGGGTGTTAGTTCTAAAAGGTCTTGTAGGTCTTCATAGAAGTGTTCAACTTCAGCTTCTTCAGCATTACTGGTTGGGGCATAGACTTGGATTACTGTGATATTGAATGGTTTGCCTTGGAAACGAACAGAGATCATTCTGTTGTTTTTGAGATTGCATCCAAGTACTGCATTTCGGACTCTTTTGTTGACCATGATGGCTACTCCATTTCTTCTGAGGGATTCCTGCCCGCAGTAGTAGATATAATGGTCATCTGAGTTAAATTTACCCATTCCAGTCCATTTCAGTTCGCTGATTCCTAGAATGTCAACATTCACTCTTGCCATCTCTTGTTTGACCACTTCCAATTTGCCTTGATTCATGGACCTGACATTCCAGGTTCCTGTGCAATATTGCTCTTTACAGCATCGGACCTTGCTTCTATCACCAGTCACATCCACAGCTGGGTATTGTTTTTGTTTTGGCTCCATCCCTTCATTCCTTCTAGAGTTATTTCTCCACTAATCTCCAGTAGCATATTAGGCACCTACTGACCTGGGTAGTTTCTCTTTCAGTATCCTATCATTTTGCCTTTTCATATTGTTCATGGGGTTCTCAAGGCAAGAATACTGAAGTGGTTTGCCATTCCCTTCTCCAGTGCACCGCATTCTGTCAAATCTCTCCACCATGACCTGCCCGTCTTGGGTTGCCCCACGGGCATGGCTTAGTTTCATTGAGTTAGACAAGGCTGTGGTCCTAGTGTAATTAGATTGACTAGTTTTCTGTGAGTATGGTTTCAGTGTGTCTGCCCTCTGATGCCCTCTTGCAACACTCACCGTCTTACTTGGGTTTCTCTTACCTTGGGCGTGGGGTATCTCTTCACGGCTGCTCCAGCAAAGCAAGAGATCTTTAAAAATAAAATCAGGTCACAGCGCTGTCTAGTGGATTCCATTTCTCTCAGAAAACCCTGTCCTTACACAAGCCTGCAAGGCTGTCCTTGATCTGCCCTCCCCTGCTCTCATCTTGTCCTTTCCCACCCTACTGTAGTCTAAGGCCTGTTTATTCCTTGAGCTGGTCACTTATACTCTTCACTCTACAACTTTTGTGCTTACCATTTTCTCTGCTTAGAACGCTCTTTCATCAGGTGCTTTTTGGGGCTAACTTTCTTATATTTCCCTGGAGAAGGGAAAGGCTACCCACTCCAGTATTTTGGCCTGGAGAATTTCATGGACTGTATAGTCCAAGGGGTTGCAAAGAGTCAAACACGACTGAGTGACTTTCACGTCACTTCACACTTCTTACGTGTAAATCTTTGTTCAAATCTTGGGACTTCCCTAGTGGTCCAGTGGTTACGATTGCGTTTCCAATACTGGGATGTGAGTGTGATCCCTGGTGGGGGAACAAGAATTCCAACGCCACAGGGAGTGATTAAAAAAAAAAAAAAAGAAGAAGCTGGTACTGACCACCTTGCTTAGAAATCAATGCACCATGTAGAGCCTTCCTATGGCACTCCTAATCTCCTAACCCTGCTTTACTTTTTTATCATCTCCTTATACACTACTTATTTAGTTTAAAACATGAAAAGATGCTCAACATCACTCATTATCAGAGAAATGCAAATCAAAACCACTGTGAGGTGCCATTTCACGCCAGTCAGAATGGCTGCGATCCAAAAGTCTACAAGAAATAAATGCTGGAGAGGGTGTGGAGAAAAGGGAACTCTCTTACACTGTTGGTGGGAATGCAAACTAGTACAGCCACTATGGAGAACAGTGTGGAGATTCCTTAAAAAACTGGAAATAGAACTGCCTTATGATCCAGCAATCCCACTGCTGGGCATACACACTGAGGAAACCAGAACTGAAAGAGACACGTGTACCCCAATGTTCATCGCAGCACTGTTTATAATAGCCAGGACATGGAAGCAACTTAGATGTCCATCAGCAGATGAATGGATAAGAAAGCAGTGGTACATATACACAATGGAGTATTACTCAGCCATTAAAAAGAATACATTTGATTCAGTTCTAATGAGGTGGATGAAACTGGAGCCTATTATACAGAGAGAAAGAAAAACACCAATACAGTATACTAACACATATATATGGAATTTAGAAAGATGGTAACAATAACCCTGTATATGAGACAGCAAAAGAGACACTGATGTATAGAACAGTCTTTTGGACTCTGTGGGAGAGGAAGAGGGTGGGATGATTTGGGAGAATGGCATTGAAACATGTATAATATCATATATGAAATGGGTCGCCAGTCCAGGTTTGATGCATGATACTGGATGCTTGGGGCTGGTGCACTGGGATGACCCAGAGGGATGGTACGGGGAAAGAGGAGAGAGGAGGGTTCAGGATGGGGAACATGTGTATATATGTGGCAGATTCATCTGTGGCAGATTCATGTTGTTATATGGCAAGCCAATACAATATTGTAAAGTTAAAAAATAAAATAAATTAAAAATTTTGTTTATTCATTTATTCTGGGCTGCGCTGGGTCTTCATTGCTGCATGTGGGCTTTCTCTAGTTGCAGCAAGTGGGGACTGCTCTCTCGCTGTTAAGCACAGACTTCTCATTGCGTGGCATCTCTTGTTGCTTAGCCTGGGCTCTAGGGCACGAAGGCTTCAATAGTGGTGTCTCATGGGCTTAGTAGCCTTGTGGCATGTGGGATCTTCCAGGAACAGGGATCAAACCTGCATCCCCTGCATTAGCAGGTGGATTTTAACCACTGGATCACCAGGATAGTCTTTTAGATGCTATTTAATTTACTTATTGTGCTTATTCTTTATTGTTCATCTCCCTATGCAATGAAAACCCCATATGAGCATGATCTGCTTTCACCACTAATGAACACGAAGAATCTAACGTGGTACTTGGCAAGTGGTGGATACTCAGTAAATATTTGTTCAAAGAATAAAGCAATGAGAAAGTGAATGTATGACTATAAAATCTTTCTATACACTGGTGTGGTGGTGGTGGTTTAGTCGCTAAGTCATGTCTGACTCTTGCGACCCCATGGACTGTAGCCCATGAGGCTCCTCTGTCCTTGGGATTTCCCAGGCAAGAATACTGGAGTGCGTTGCCATTTCCTTCTCCATCTATATACTGGACGTTATGCTAAGTACTGCATTAATGCTACTTGTTATTATTGTTGTTACTTTTTAGTTGAGGGAGAGGAATAAAGAATACATTTTAGAAAGGTTTGAAAAAAAGGATAAAGAGGAAGACTGTGATGTTGACATGGGCTGGCAAGTAGATTATGACCTTAAAATAAACCCTAGCAGGCTATTGTTTTCTCTGTAGGAGCTCTCTAGAAGAAGTCACCTTTGGGAGAGAGAGTTAGGAAATAATTTACCCAGAAATAATTATCACTAGCAGGAAATGAGTCTTTTCCCACCCTGACTCACCCAATGGAGACTACTTATAAGTCATTATCTTGGTTAAGTTTTATTAATCTTTGGGCACAGAGCGCAGTGGTGCACTTTACTGGGGGACATTCTTCACCAATGAGGTTTTAAAGCTCTTGGGGGAGTATTTGAATGAGAATTTGAATGTGATAGCAGGATTGATTTAGGAGACATTGTTCACATTTTCCTTACTTTTTCTTTTCTTTTTTACATCTTGAATGTTTGGGCAATTAGTGAGCTTAAGAGAGAACGGCACAATTTTAGCTTGGAGAATATGAGATTTTCTAATTACTTTGAGTTTTTAATGCCTCTAATATGTTGACGCTTTGATTGTGTACTGCCCATTAATTTAAATATTGAAATGGCTTATTACTTTGTTGGATCTGAAAGATTTATGATACACCCAGGGATATAGGTGCACCTTTTTGCCTTAAATTCACCTTTCATTTGATAGACTTCATTCATATGCATCATGGACAATGCTGGAAATGCAGAAAGAAGAAAAACTAGCCCTTGCCGCATCCCCAGAGATAGCCATGTTAGCCTACTGCTGTGTTGTACATGTTCTATTGAGTCATTTCAAAAGGTGGATGATTTCCCTTGGGATTTGTTCATTTGCTGTGTCAAGGTAGTAATTCCTAACCTTTGCTAGGATTGTGGGCTGTTCTAAGAATCTAATAAAAGCTATAGATTCCCTTCCCTTGAATCTTCATATGCTCATGCACACAACTTTTGCATATTATCAGAGGTTTCATGAACAATCTGAATCCTATAATAACTGGTGGATTCTAGGTTTAAATCCTTGATATACAGCATAAGCCTTTATACACACTGAGGTAACCAGAATTGAAAGAGACACATGTACCCCAATGTTCATCACAGCACTGTTTATAATAGCCAGGACATGGAAGCAACCTAAATGTCCATCAGCAGATAAATGGATAAGAAAGCTGTGGTACATATACACAATGGAGTATTACTCAGCCATTAAAAAGAATACATTTGATTCAGTTCTAATGAGGTGGATGAAACTGGAGCCTATTATACAGAGTGAAATAAGCCAGAAAGAAAAACACCAATATACTAACGCATATATATGGAATTTAGAAAGATGGTAACAATAACCCTGTATACGAGACAGCAAAAGAGACACTGATGTATAGAACAGTCTTTTGGACTCTGTGGGAGAGGGAGAGGGTGGGATGATTTGGGAGAATGACATTGAAACATGTATAATATCATATATGAAACGAGTCGCCAGTCCAGGTTCGATGCACGATACTGGATGCTTGGGGCTGTGCACTGGGACGGCCCAGAGGGGGAGGGTATGGGGAGGGAGGAGGGAGGAGGGTTCAGGATGGGGAACACATGTATACCTGTGGCAGATTCATGTTGATATACGGCAAAACCAACACAATATTGTAAAGTTAAAAAAAAATAAAATAAAATAAAACCTTTTTAAATCTGATAAATGATGAAAAATTAAAATGCTTTCCTATTATGCTCACACTTATTCAGATCAAACCATAGTGAATAGTTGTGTTAGCTGTTCAGTTGTGTCCAACTCTTTTCAACCCCATGGACTATAACCTGCCAGGCTCCTATGTTCATGGAATTCTTTAGGCAAGAATACTGGAGTGGATTGCTATTCCCTTCTCCAGGGGATCTTCCTGACCCAGGGATTAAACCCAGGTCTCCTGCATTGCAGCAGGCAGATTCTTTACCATCTGAGCCACTAGGGAAACCTGGTTGAATATGTGTTGTTTTTATCTGCCTGGCACCCATTTTTATCCTTCTCTTTTGGTAACACTGCTCAATTGCTTGGTTATAAGGATGGGTATGTGACTCAGGCTGCAGTGAGAAGATCTGACTTTAGAGTAGCTAAAGTATAAACTAAAATTAAACAGAGATGAATATTTTACCAAATGTGTAAGAATCTAGGCATCCAAATGTTTATTTCCCACTGTAATTACTTTGGGAGATTTCATTTCAATTATGTTGTCTTGGTTCAACATACTTTTGAATTTATTTTCTGGAATTGCCTTTAAAGCAAGTTTTTGAGGAATATAAGCAAGTCACATCATCAAAACTTTTGGTTGTAAGTTATAGTAGACCCCACACAAATTAATTAAATAAGAAAGTAATTTATTGGTCCATGTCTTTAGAAACTTTAGGGGAGAGCTCTGTTTTCAAACACAGATAGACCAAGAAACTCAAATAATTTCATCAAGATCTTGTGTTGTTTCGTTTGTGTTGACTCCATTCTCAGGTAGGATTTTCCCGTGTGGTGGCAAAAGTTACTATCATTCTTTCAGGCTAAAATCTATCAGAAGTAGACAGCATCATTTCTGGTAGTTCCCAGATAACTCGGACTTAGACCTCATGCTCACAGTGAAACTACCTTTGAAGCCAAGGAATGCACTGTGGCTTTTGGTTTCATTCAGGGGCATGTGCCTCCCCATGGAATCTTTGTTTTTATCCAATATGCATGGACCAAGAAGGTCCCTGATAGTCCAGTTGGTAAAGAATCTGTCTGCAATTCAGGAGACCCCAGTTCAATTCCTGGGTCAGGAAGATCCGCTGGAGAGAGGACTGGCTACCCACTCCAGTATTCTTGGGCTTCACTTGTGGCTCAGCTGGTAAAGAATCTGCTTGCAGTGAGGGAGACCTGGGTTCGATCCCTGAGTTGGGAAGATCCCCTAGAGAAGGGAAAGGCTACCCACTCCAGTATTGTGGCCTGGAGAATTCAAAGAGTCAGACATGACTGAGCGACTTTCACTTCCATGGACCAAGAGTGGAGGAGGAGATTAAGGGTCAAAATAGGGGGCTATTGTTGGAAGAAGCAAATCTTCATTCTACAGTCAATATGACTCTTTTAAAATCTCAATTTATTTGTGGCTCAAAACATCAACTTTCTTCACAAGTTGCTGTTTGTTGTTGTTTAGTCTCCAAATAGTATCCAACTCATTGAGACCCCATGGTCTGTAGCCTGCCAGGCTCCTCTGTCCATGGGATTTCCTAGGCAAGACTACTGGAGTGAGTTGCCATTTCCTTCTCCAGGGCATCTTCCCAACCCAGAGGTCAACCTGCATCTCTTGCATCTCCTGTATCAGCATTGGCAAACAGGTTCCTTACCACTATCACCACCTGGGAAGCCCAGGAAAGCCAGGTATGACCCTAAATAACTGTTGATAATAATGAAGGTAATTTACTAATGTCAGAGGATTCAAAAGAATATGTTTTAGATTGTAATATTCATTCCAAGAGGGCAGAGATAATACCTGGGAAAATACAATTTACTCATAGGAGTTATCTCTAAATTTAAGTAAAACAGAAGGAATAAGAAATAATACAAATAAATCTAAAATAGCAAGTAAGCAACTATTGACTTTTTTATAGTATTTTTAAAAATTAATTAATTTATTTTAATTGGAAGATAATTTCTTTACCACATTGTGGTAGTTATTGCTGTACACCGACATGAATCACCCATGGGTGTGCATGTGTCTCCCCGTCCTGAACCCATGCTCCCACCTCCCTCCTCACCCCATCCTTCTGAGTCATCCCAGAGCACTGGGCTTTGAGTGCCCTGTTTCATGCATCGAATTTGCACTGGTCATCTATTTTACATATGGTAATATACATGCAACTATGGACTTTTAGCCTGCATTCCTTTTTTTTTAACCTCTGTGCATCTCCCACCCGTTGGCCCGCAGAGCCCGAACCTCAGCCAGGCCCGGACGGAAGTCTAGCCTGCATTCTTAAAGGCTGTATCTTTAAAAGAGATTAGGAAATTCTCATGAGAGTCTGAAACACTGAATTATAGGGAAAAAAAAGTCAATCTAGTAAATTCTGTTCTGAAAAACATGCTAAATAAAATGTGATTTCTTGCGGATGTTCCTGTGGGCTCAAAAATTATATGAAATCTGTGTTACTGGTTTTAATGTTCTATGTGATCAAGCTTATTGTGGGATTTGTACATTTTCTATTTGGCTTACTTTTGTCTGTTGATCTAGCAGTTTCTGATATGAACGTGTTAAAATCTTACTTAAATTGTTGATTTAGCTATTAATCTGTCCTAATTTTTAGTGATTTAAAAAATAAACATACATTTCAAGGCTACATACATATATATACCTGTGATTTTTGTGTATTATTCAGGTAATATTCTTTTTATCAGTATATGATGTTTCTCTTTTCCCTTATATTTTCTACCATAAGTTCTATAACCCGCTTTATTTCTTATTTTCCTGGGATATTTTCTGTTCTCTTATTGATATTTCTGTATACTTTCTTTACTTTTTTACCCATTAATATTTACCCTTGGATTCACTGCCTTTTGACTGAGTATGGTTCATTTATATTCAATTAAATTTTTCCCTCAAACGTTTCTGTCATCTTATTTTTTGCTTTCCATTTACAGTTCCTTTTACTTATTTTTCCCTTTTATATGCTCCATTAGGTAGATGACAGTTTTTCTTCTATTTTAAAAATAAACAGTTTATTTTTATACTTGTGGTGTATACTTTTTTACTCCCAACTTAGTAACACTTAGAATTGTGCTTATTTTTCCATATCAAACAATTACACTGAATAGGATAAGATATATTCTAACTTCTCTCATATCCTTCTTAAATCTTCCCTTAAACTTCATTGTACTATTAGTATTGTCTAGAACTTTAATTTTAGGTTTTTATGCATATGCATTTATGGTTACTGCTTATTAGGTAAAAGCAAATTAAGTTTTGCCTCATCCTTACTTCTCAAACCTTATTGTTTCCCCTTGGGTTCATTACTTATTATGTTGGAGTATATTTCTCAAGAGTTCTTTCAAACAAAATCTTTGTATGATAAGTTTTTGTGATCTCTTAAGGCTTTGAATAAATTTATCTCATCATTACATTTAGGTAATAGTTTAGCTGGATATAAAATCACAGATCCCAAACTCGTTGTTCAACATTCTGTAGATTTTTATTACAATATTTCATGTATCAGTGTTCAGTTCAGTTTAGTCACTCAGTCGTGTCTGACTCTTTGTGACTCTGTGGACTGCAGCACGTCAGGCTTCCCTGTCCATCACCAAGTCCCAGAACTTGCTCAAACTCATGGCCATTGAGTCAGTGATGTCATCCAACCATCTCATCCTCTGTCGTCCCCTTCTCCTCCTGCCTTCAATCTTTCCCAGCATCAGGGTCTTTTCTAAAGTTCTTTGTATCAGGTGGCCAAAGTGTTGGAGCTTCAGCTTCATCATTTGTTCTTCCAATGAATATTCAGTAGTGATTTCCTTTAGATTGACTCTTTTGATCTCCTTGCAGTCCAAGGGACTGTCAAGAGTCTTCTCCAACACCACAGTTCAAAAGCATCAATTCTTTGGCACTCAGCTTTCTTTATGGTCCAACTCTAACATCCATATGTGACTACTGGAAAAACCATAGCTTTGATTAGACAGACCTTTGTTGGTAAAGTAATGTTTCTGCTTTTTAATATGCTGTCTAGGCTGGTCATGGCTTTTCTTCTAAGGAGCAAGTGTCTTTTAATTTCTTGGCTGCAGTCACCATCTGCAGTGATTTTGGAGCCCCCCAAAATTAAGTCTATCTCTGTTTCCACTGTTTCCCATCTATTTGCCATGAAGTGATGGGACTGCATGCCATGATCTTAGTTTTCTGAATGTTGAGTTTTAAGCCAACTTTTTCACTCTCCACTTTCACTTTTATCAAGAGGCTCTTTAGTTCCTCTTTGCTTTCTGCCATAAGGGTGCTGTCATCTGCATATCTGAGGTTATTGATATTTCTCCTGGCAGTCTTGATTCCAGCTTGTGTTCATCCAGCCTGGCATTTCATATGATGTACTCTGTATATAAGTTAAATAAGCAGGATGACAATATATAGCCTTGATGTACTCCTTTCCCAATTTGGAACCAGTCTGTTCTTCCATGTCCAGTTCTAACTATTGCTTCTTGACCTGCACACAGATTTCTCAGGAGGCAAGTAAGGTGGTTTGGTAGTCCCATCTTTTTAAGAATTTTCCACAGTTTATTGTGATCCACACAGTCAAAGGCTTTGGCATAGTCAATAAAGCAGAAGTAGATGTTTTTCTGGAACTCTCTTTCTTTTATCTATGATCCAGCAGATGTTGGCAATTTGATCTCTGGCGTCTCTGCCTTTTCTATATCAATGTTACTGTTGAGAATTTGATATCCATTTGATTCTTCTTACATTGTAAGTTGTTTACCTTTTTACTCTAAAGGAGTTAAAATTTTAGAAAAATTTTAATATAATTTCACTAAGCCTGGATTTTGAAAACTTATGTGTTTGACACTTTATGTTTTTGCTTCCTGTCAATTTCATTAATTTTTGTTTAAAATTATTGGCTTAGTTTAGTTTTTGTGTAAGGTGTTCTATTTATTATGTTTCTTTCAGAATCTGTATTCTCCTCAAGGGCTTCTGATACTTTTATAGATGTATTTTTTCCTCCTTTACAGATGCAGCTGGTTTGACTTGCAGTGTTGACTTTGAGGGGATGGGCATAAACTCTGGCTCTAGTTTGTACTCCTCAGGTAAATTTAAGATTTCAGTGCACAGGGAGAGACCCTGGTGTGTAATCTGGGTTTTACCTTGTCCAGTTTCCTCTGCTTCAGGTGTCGCCACACCTGGCTCCATCCAGAGGCCAGCCCAGCACCTTTGTATGTAATTACCTAGCCCACAGGGTGAGGAAGAGGAGAGGAGGGGATATTCAGTGGCCAGTCCTGCTAGGTTTCATCATTACAGTGCTTTATCCTGCTGCATTCGAATGTTTCTCTGATATTATTTCTTTAGCATCTGTGCCTTCACTGCTGTAGTGAAGTGGCAATCAGTATTCTCACAGGGCAATGGGGAAGAGAGGAGAAGAGTTCATAGAAAACTCTCTGAGACATTCTGGTGTGGCCTCAGATCTTCTCAGTCTCCAGCAGACTCTTCTTCCTCAGTGGGAAGAAGCAGCCCTCTGACTCCCCAAAGCTTTCTTGTGGTTTATGTGCAAGCAGGGCTCTGAGATCCGTCAGTCTCCCCACTTCTCCTGTGAGATTAGATGTTGGCAGTGGGACCATCTGCATATACTTGGAGTAATTTCTTGTCCTGAACTTCTTGCTACATTGTTAGAAACTGGAAATCATTGTTATGTTATAAATTTTTGCTACATTTATTTCTCATATTGCACATTAATGTAATACAGTATTGTTTACGATAGCACACTATGGTGCAGCAGATCTTTAGAACTTATTCATCTTGCATAAGTGAAACTTTGTGCCCATTGATTAGCAATTTTCCATTTCCCCCCTGCCCAGTCCTTGGTAAACACCATTCTACTATCTGATTATATAATTTAATTATTTTAGATACTTCATATAAGTGAAATAATATAGTATTTGTCTTTTTGTGACAGGCTTATTTTACTTGGCATAATGTCTTCAAAATTTATCTATGTTGGTGCATATTGCGGAATTTTCTTCTTTTTCAAGGTTGAATAATATTTGTATGTATATACCATATTTTCGTTGCCCATGGACAGACATTCAGGTTGTTTCCATATCTTGGTCACTATGAATAGTGCTGGAATAAACACTGTGTGCTGACATCTCTTCAAGATCCTGATTTCAATTCTTTTGAATAAATATCTAGAAGGGCGATTACTGGATTAACTGGTAGTTTTGAGAGAGTTATGATCTTAGTTTTCTGAATGTTGAGCTTTAAGCCAACTTTTCCACTCTCCTCTTTCACTTTCATCAAGAGGCTTTTTAGTTCGTCTTCACTTTGGGCCATAAGGGTGGTGTCATCTGCATATCTGAGGTGATTGATATTTCTCCAGGCAATCTTGATTCCAGCTTGTGCTTCTTCCAGCCCAGTGTATCTCATGATATACTCTGCATATAAATTAAATAAGCAGGGTGACAGTATATAGCCTTGATGTACTCCTTTTCCTATTTGGAACCAGTCTGTTGTTCCATGTCCAGTTTGAACTGTTGCTTCCTGACCTTCATACAGGTTTCTCAAGAGGCAGGTCAGGTGATGGGATATTCCCATCTCTTTCAGAATCTTCCACAGTTTATTGTGATCCACACAGTAAAAGGCTTTGACATAGTCAATAAAGCAGAAATAGATGTTTTTCTGGAACTCTCTTGCTTTTTCAATGATCTAGCAGATATTGGCAATTTGACCCCATCACTTCATGGGAAATAGATGGGGAAACAGTGGAAACAGTGTCAGACTTTATTTTTTGGGGCTCCAAAATCACTGCAGATGTTGATTGCAGCCATGAAATTAAAAGACTCCTACTCCTTGGAAGGAAAGTTATGACCAACCTAGATAGCATATTCAAAAGCAGAGACATTACTTTGCCAACAAAGGTCCGTCTAGTCAAGGCTATGGTTTTTCCAGTGGTCATGTATGGATGTGAGAGTTGGACTGTGAAGAAAGCTGAGCACTGAAGAATTGATGTTTTTGAACTGTGGTGTTGGAGAAGACTCTTGAGAGTCCCTTGGACTGCAAGGAGATCCAACCAGTCCATTCTAAAGGAGATCAGTCCTGGGTGTTCTTTGGAAGGATTGATGCAAAGGCTGAAACTCCAGTACTTTGGCCACCTGATGCGAAGAGTTGACTCATTGGAAAAGACTCTGATGCTGGGAGGGATTGGGGGCAGGAGGAGAAGGGGACGACAGAGGATGAAATAGCTGGAAGGCATCATCGACTCGATTGACATGAGTCTGAATGAAGTCTGGGAGTTGGTGATGGACAGGGAGGCCTGGTGTGCTGCGATTCATGGGGTCGCAAAGAGTCGGACACGACTGGGTGAACTGAACTGAACTGAGAGAGTCAGTTTCTAGGCAGGTTGGTAAGAAGTCTGGAGTCCCCGAGGAGGGGAGAGGGGTCTGGAATTCTCAAGGAGGAGGAAAGGACAAACTTTCTTTTTTCCTACATTCCTTAGTCTTAGTCACATAAAATGTTTCTTTTTCTATAAGCCTGGAACTGATGATTATATAACAAACAACTCAGTTTAAATTCTGTGCTAAGATGGGGAACACATGTATACCTGTGGCGGATTCAGTTTGATATTTGGCAAAACTAATACAATTATGTAAAGTTTAAAAATAAAATAAAATTAATAAAAAAAAATAAATTCTGTGCTAAGGATTTTATAAAAGCAATGTATCCTGCTTGAGGACAGTTTCTCCTTCCTGAAAACCTTCATGACTAATCCTGATATCTTAGAATGTATATTATGGGAGTAGGTCTGGTAAAGTCTTTCCATTGTTAAGTTCTAATCCTGTTATTTTAAAATGTAAACTGTGGGAGTGGGTCTGGTAAAATTTTTACAACCTTGAGACATTCTTTTGATTTATTGTAATAACTAATTTAAAAAGTATATAGCTCCCTTGCTAACACTAGCGAGTAGGGCACTCTCTGCCCCCTCTGATGTCTGTGTCAGAAGCTTTCTTTGTCCCTTTTCACTGTAATAAAACTTCTGCCACACAGAGGCCTGTGCTCAAGCCTGGTCTCTGGTCCTGAAGCTAAATCTTCGGAGATCATGAATACAACATCATTCACCGTAAGCTATCAGTTCTATTTTTAATATCTTGAGGAATCTCCATACCGTGTTGCATAGCAGCTGCATCATTTTGCATTCTGGATCAATGGGGTAACTTCCTTGATTTTTAAAAAATCACATCTTAGGTGCTAAACATAAATGTGCTATGATAGGAAGTATAGGGGATAAAAGAGCATCTTTGTGTTTCCAGGAATAGTGAAAATGCAATTTGACATGGGTTGCCTCTTGGCTTTAGCTCAAATCCTCTTTCCTCAGGTAAGCTTTCAAACTTTTCTTGATCATCTTGAAATATCTCTTCCCTCTGAGCAGAAATTTCTCAGAAACACAGAGAAGGGCTGAAAGCTTTTGTCATCATTTCTGTCTTTTGGATCCAACTTGTTTTCCTTTGAGAAAACAAACATCCACCTGATATAGCTGAGAAAACCTGTTAGTGTGGGCTGCCTCCAGCAGTTCAGCATCACCTTGGCTAGGTTGCTGCCAACACCCACAGACCCCGTTATTGCTATTCTCAGAAGCACACATCCCACTTTTATTTAAATAGCATAAAGATTGCAGCTGGAAAAGAGAACAATACCCAACCCGGCATTTGAAGTCCATATTATAAACACAGACTGGAGAGCTTCTAGGGAGGGTAACACAGTGGTCCTTGATGAGAGAGATTAGAAGCATGGCAAAATTAAATGTTTAAAGGTATTTGGAAATCACTAGTTCTGTTCCCCTCATCTTGGTGCTAGAGGTAACAAACCCGCCTGTCAGTGCAGGAGACATAAGAGATGAGGGCTTGATCCCTGGGTCAGGAAGGTCTCCTGGAGGAGGGTGTGGCAATCCACTCCAGTATTCTTGCCTGGACAATCCAGTGTACAGAGGAGCCTGGTGAATTGCAGTCCATAGGGTCACAAAGAGTCAGACACGACTGAAGCAACTTAGCATGCATGCATACACCTCACCTTAAACTGAAATCCAGCTTGGTCAAAAGACTTGGTTGAATTAACACCAGACTTGTGACTGGAACTCAGGCTTTTTTTTTTTTTACTGATTTTGAAATGCTCTTCCTATCATATCCAACTATGCATACCGTGTATTTCAGATATGTAAATCAGTGATAGCACACCAGGAGTATGTTTTTCTATAGATCTGGGTTTTGTAAGCCAGAAAAATTTTAGTTGATTTGGGATTGCATGGAGCAATTTGCTAAAATTTGTCATTCCTCTATTTAGCGGGATGGTTAATTTTATGTGCTAACTTGGCTAGACATAGTGCCAGATATGTGGTCAAATATTATTCTTGCTGTTCATGTGACAGTGTTAGGGAGATTAACATTTAAATCAGTGGACTTTGAGTAAAGCAGATGGCTCTCCATAATATAGGTGGGCCTTATCCAATCAGTTGAAGGTCCTCGCAAAATAAAAAACTGACCTCTGCCCAGCAAGAAGGACTTCTGCTAGTAGATAGCCTTCACACTTGAACTGTAATTTTGGCTCCTCATGTGTCTCCCCTGTAATAACTCACCTTGCAGATTTTGAACTGGATGAGCCATTTCCTTAGAATAAATCTTTTTTCTCTATACATATACATCTTATTTGTCCTGTTACTCTGGAGAGCTCTGACTAATACATTTAAAGAAACACTTGTCTTGTCTAGCACTTTGACCTTACATATGTGGACCCAGAGCACCTTGTTTGATGTTTTGGGTCATCATATACCAGCATCTATCCCTCTAATACTCTGTAGACACAAAGATGCTTCTCTTATATTTTGGTACTAGTAACAGGGATCACTTCATAATATTATCCTGATGTGTCTTTATCAAATTCTGAGACAAGTGCTGCTGGCTCTATCTGTTGAGCAGTGAGGCAGGCTTTTGGCCCAGGTGCCAGAGAAGGCAAGAAAGCAAGTACACAGTGACTCAATTTTCATTTTTTTCTCTGAAAAATTGTCCAGCCCTCCATCTTGCTTTGCCAAGACCTTCCCAGATTCTCTGAATCATCTTCCTTTTTATTGCTTGGGTCACTTTCAGTCATGAGTAGCAGTAACCTGACACAAACTAGCTTAAGCCCAAAGTGAATTTTATTTGTTTGTGTGATAAAAACAAAACAAACAAGCAGAAGAAAAAAAAAGCTTGACATGGAGTCCTGGGGTAGATGACTTCAGAAACTCAGATACGTTCATTAAGAACCATTCTCTCCCCGTCTCTGCACTTGGCTTTCCTATGTGTTGTGCCGTTTTCAGGCTGGCTATCCTAGTCTTGGTGAGATGCAGTCAGCCGCTCCTAGCTCATAAACTGCTCATTTAACACTACAGGAAAAAGACTGCTGCCCCAGCATTCTAGAAAAGTCCTGCACCTGACTTTCACCCTGAGTGGGCTTCCTTAGTGGCTCAGAGGCACCCTACTCCAGTACTCTTGCCTGGAAAATCCCATGGATGGAGGAGCCTGGAAGGCTGCAGTCCATGGGGTCGCTGAGGGTAGGACACGACTGAGCGACTTCACTTTCACTTTTCACTTTCATGCATTGGAGAAGGAAATGGCAACCCACTCCAGTGTTCTTGCCTGGAGAATCCCAGGGACGGGGGAGCCTGGCAGGCTGCCGTCTATGGGGTCGCACAGAGTCAGACACGACTGAAGTGACAGCAGTAGCAGTGGCTCAGAAGATAAAGAATCTGCCTACAGTGCGGGAGACTGGGGTTTGTTGCCTGGGTTGGGAAGATCCCCGGAGGAGGAAATGCAAACCCACTCCAGTATTCTTGCCTGGGGAATCCCATGGACAGAGGAGCTTGGTGGACTACATACAGTCCATGGGGTCCCAAAGAGTCGGACACGACTGAGTGACTAACACGCTTTCTATCCCTGAATATGCTGATTAGTTTACTCCTACATCATATGGCCATCTTCTTACTTAAATTAGGACTGGCCTCAATCAAGCCACGTGTACAAGGAGCAAGGAAGAAGCAGTTTTCTCAAAGGAAAAGGGAGCACAAATACCAGGGAAACAAAAGCAACAGACGACATGGCAACATCCCTGTCAAGTCTGGGCAGCCATAATGTGTCGGGAAGGGGGTTGAGGAAAGAAGAAGCTCAGTCTCGAATAGTTACGTTTCTTTATCTTAAAAAAAATGTTCTTGGCTTTGTTAAAAGGTAATTGACAAAGTTGAAATACGTTTACAGTATGCAATGTGACGATTTGATAAATGTGTACATTATATGTATGTTACTCGTACGTATGTATCGTACATTCAGTTGCTGCTGCTGCTAAGTTGCTTCAGTCGTGTCTGACTCTGTGCGACCCCATAGACGGCAGCCCACTAGGCACCCCCGTCCCTGGGATTCTCTAGGCAAGAACACTGGAGTGGGTTGCCATTTCCTTCTCCAGTGCATGAAAGTGAAAAGTGAAAGTGAAGATGCTCAGTCGTGCACGACTCTTAGCGACCCCATGGACTGCAGCCTACCAGGCTCCTCCGTCCATGGGATTTTCCAGGCAAGAGTATTGGAGTGGGTCGCCACTGCCTTCTCCATTGTACATTCAGTACACATATACAAATGCCTGTGAAATATCCCATGGTTCTGGGTTACTGGAGTCTGGAAATAAAGAAGACTGAGCTAGAGAGCCTCCTAAGCTTTAGAAACAAATTACACTTCCTGGAAACAAATTACACCTTCCAGGAACATTTGAATAGTTTGTAGTTCCTTATGTTATAGTACCATTTTTCTCATTGATTATTATCAGCTCCTGAGCCTTCTCCTCTAGTCTTTTTTGTAGCTTGCCATAGTATTCAGATTGAAATATTGGGAAGTGTATTTCATGAGGAAAGGGGTTTAGTCCTTTGCTTGCTCTTTTATTTGCAGTGCCTAGAAGAGTACTAGGCCCATGATAGACACTCAAAGGATATTTTTGGAATAAATGGTTTGATAAATTGCACATGTTATTTTATATCTGGCCTCACCATGAATGGGTAAATGTCATGGTAACAAGTTTTATTTTGTTTATTATGCTTTTTATCATTCTTTCCAGTTGAACTTTTTAAATTAAACTTTTTCTTGAATAAAATTATAGACTCAAATGTTATTGTAAGAAATAACACAGACAGATCTCATGTACTCTGTTTCGCCAGTGGCAACATTTTACAAACTATAGTACAGTGTCATAACTGGGATGTTGACATGTTGACATCAATGTAGTCAGTCGGGTTGACCTTCCCTCTCTCTTTCTCTGTGTGTGTGTGTGTGAGTTTGTGGTAAATTGTTTCATGGCCACAAGTCCTTCACATCCAATATACGTCCTTTTGCCATGTGACTTTGCTGTTCCCACACTCCAGGGTAAACTCTCTTTCTCCAGACCCTTGAATTTGGGCCAGACTTATTTGGCTGTGATCAACAGAATGCGGCAGAAGTTATGTTGTGTGAGTGTTAGTCTTGGCTTCCAAAGACCTTGCATCTTTTATCATCTCTCTTGATGTATTTTCCTGAGACTCCCCTCACCGCACCCGACTTGAAGAATATATTCTAGGCTACTGGGGGTGAGGGACTGCAAGGGGGCAAACCGAGGGAGCCCCCACAACAGCTAGAGCCAATTCTGGACATGTGAGTGAGGCAATCGTGGACCTTCCAGCCTGGCTAAATGCATTAGTAAGACCAGGTGAAATCAGCAGAAGACTGGCCTAGTCAAAGCTCACATAATTATGAAAAGTAATAAATCATTGTTGTTTTATATTTTGGAATGTTTGTTACATAGCAGAGGGTAACTGAGATAGTAGCATCTCACACTGAAAATTTTTAGGTATAAAGACTCAGATTTTAATCCTTGGATTATGATATGGTCACTAGCAGATGAGGATTAACTATGTGTAGCTTGGATGTTTTTCCCTTAAATACATTATCTGTCAATTGCTTCCATCTTGTCATGTTTCCACTCAGCTACAGATCAGGAAGCCCTGATTAATACCAGCCTTACTTTATCTACTTTTTTAGCATGCAGAATTTTTACTGGTATCTGACAAAGCAGTTTCATGGTTTCATGTAGATATAGACCCAAACCTGGTTTCTTAGGTTAATATTTATATAGATTCAAATCTAGCCAAATAAATGTTTCAGTAGAAAAATCTACATTACCATATTATAAATATTGAAACTTAGAGTTTAGGCTCAAGAAGAAAATTTAAAAACTCTATGTTTTCTGAAAAGCATTCAGCTCTTTATTTTTGTGTTGATCCTCATGTTAATAGCCATGATAAATCTTTAGATGTAGTCCAGGAAGATACATTATTTCAGAAATCCCAAGAAAGCATCTGGACATGCAGATATTTCGATAGATAGTGAAAATATGAATGAGTTTATATTTACTGGCTCTTTATATCATTTCTCTTTTAGATACATTAGAGATTAATCATATAAACCGGTAAGTAAGATTATCTTTGCATAGTGGTTAAGAAATCAGTCTTTGGTGTTAGACTCCCATCTAATCCTATCACTTACAGACTGTGGAATCTTAAGCAGGTTGCTTATTTCCTTGTGCCTCAGTTTCTGCATCTATAAAATAGGGATGATAATAATACCTGTCTCATGTTTGTTGTGAATATTAAATGGGAAAATGCACCATCCCTACCACATTGTAATCACTCAGTGTTACTTAATGCTCCATCTCCCTTTTATTCCTCCTCTGATTGCCACCATCATTAGTCTTCATTCTCTCCTTGGTTGACCACTAATAGGAATTGTCTTATTCCCAGATTCTTCTCCCAGTGCTAGGACTCTGAACATTTAACACAAATCTAATGACTTGTTATCTGACTTAAGCTTTAGGTGGTTACAGTTAGTAGATGTTTATGATGAGGCCAGCAATATGTAGCATGGGAGAAACTCCATGGGTTCAACTGGCTCACCATGGTGTGTTCATTATTGTCAATTATTTTTCTTCCCTGGATATCACTTACACTTTCTCTGAAAGTGTTAGTCACTCACTCGTGTCTGACTCTTTGCAACCCCATGGATTGAAGCCCACCAGGCTCCTCTGTTCATGGAATTCTCCATGTAAGGATACTGGAGTGGGTAGCCATTCCCTTCTCCAGGGGATCTTTCTGACCCAGGGATTGAACCTGGGTCTCCTGCATTGTAGGTGGATTCTTTACCATCTGAGCCACCAGGGAAGCCTTTCTCTGAGGGAGGAGATAAATAAACATTTCTGAAAATTGCTGCCTCCTGGTCTTTTTGGGTTTAGGTGAAGAATAGTCCCCTTGAAATGATAGCAAACTTTCCTTATCCTGGCAATACTTACCTCTCTAAGACATATTGTGATCATGACCCAATCATTCTACCAAAGTGCAAGGCTTGTTTAAATTTATTGAATCATTGGCTGGGTTACTGAACCACCTCACATACATGGTGGGGTTGTATCAGTCTGCGAATGGATGACAGCTCAGGCCTTAACAAGATTCCTCATTCTTTCTTCTGAATAGCTGTGATTCATCTCAGCTGCTAAATTCATCCCAGGGTACATACATTCTGAGTCTTCTGGATGCAAATAAAGCTGCATGGGATGTATCCAAATTCGTAAGTAAATGAAGAGTAAAGTGGTATGCTGATGTGACTGCAGTCAGACTAATTTCAGTCTATTTGCCCTTCATCATTTCTGTGTCAGCGTAGTCATACCAAAGTGGATTCTGTGAAGCTGATTGAATCACAGCCCCTAGAAGCTTTAATAAGCTGCTAAAATGTAAATACTGACCCAGGGAATTTTGCATGGCTAATGAAGGCAGAGTTCAGTGTCCATGATTATATTGCCCAGCTTTACTGAAACAGCCAATAAATGTTTACACATCCGTTTGAACTGCTCAGTTTGCCTGGTCACAGTATAGGTGGGGTGATGATATGTTTCAATAACAACTTAGCTCTTTCAGGGAGAATAGCGCAAAGCAAATGAAGAATTAGACACAGGAGGAGTCTGCGTTGAGTCCAGGTTTTAAGGATGGTTAATGCACATTTCTCAGAGTCTTCTGTTTGGTGATCACAGTATTATTTTTATGACTTCTGCCAGTAAGTCTTTCAGATAGTTTTGCTCTAGAAGGAAATGGAGAGGAGGGGGGAGAAAAAAAAGAGTCCATATGCTTTGTGCTATGAGTCCTGGCTCTTCCCATCTGAAATCTGTAGATACAAGATAGATTTTCCTGGCGTTGAGTTAGATTTGGCAGATCCTTCATTCCATTGATCTTGAGGGTAATAATATTTATCGTAGTGTAATCTGTTAGTACAAGCAAAAATACTTTTGACTGAAGAGGCATTCCGATCACTCATGTCCCTTCGTTATTGTGCTATTATCTTTATGTTTGTTTTGTCTGTTTTGGTGAAGAAACAGATTGACAAAAATGCGGAATCTGAAATGGTACAGGGTGAATACCCTAGAAAATGATAAATGCATATGTAAGTTTTTACTTTGAATTAGAGTCAAAGTTCATTTCCAAACTAAAAACATAATTAGTTATAATGACAGCCTGTTTTGTTTAGATCACTTTAAATTTTGTAGTGTGTTTCTAAATGCACAGATTCATTCTTTTCATCTCTTCTCTCTTGTCAAGTTTTGCTTAAAGCAAGGACCTTCATGATAGAACAGAAGGAAGTTTTATAAAGCAGTAATCAGGCAAAATGAGCACAATAGGGAACTCAGAGACTTGGTGCAAATTATGCTTTTCTGGCCTTTAGGTGTCTGGACATGCTCACTCACACCCTGATTGTTAGGCAGTTTGGGTACCCCTTCACCCCAGATAGGAGCAGTGCTTTGAAGGAGGTGAAGGAGAGGGGTGGAATGACACACTTGAACCCCCAGTCCCCTCAAAGGAGGCTTTTCTCGAGCCAGACTGGCTCTGTCACCCACCTTCCCAAATGTGGGAGAAAGGTTTGTTTCCCTGACACAGAGGGATGCCAGCCATTTGATGGCTCCATTGAATACTTACATAACCTAGCTGTCTTCAATGAATTGGACTTGATTGTCAGACCTGAGTCAGCTGGACTATCTGATGCTACTAACCCCAACCTAAGTTTGATTATGCATGCCATTGAATTCTAGCTTGTATTTATTTATTTAAAACTGAAGTTTAGTTGACTTACAGCATTGTGTTAGTTTCAGGTGTCTGGCAAAGTGATTCAGTTATACACACATGTATATCTATTTTTTTCAGATTCTTTCCATTTAGTGGTTATTACAAAGTATTGAGTAGAGTCCCCTGTGCTCTCCAGTAGGCCCTTTAGTTATCTCCTATAAATTCCAATCTTGAACTTTAGCTAATTCAACTGATACTAGGGAGCTCATGGGATTCCAGAAAACGTGTTTGGGGCCTGACTGTATTGGCAGAAGCCTTGGGAGTCTAAGGGGAGGGGAAGGGGCCCCATGGGATTTACTGACACTGTGGGACCTATCACTTTAAAAGAGATTCCCGTGGATCTGGCCGTCAGGCTGAGCAGTTAGGTGGTCCCTGTGTGATAATGGGCAATGGGAGACATTGTCTGGCCTCTCTCTGAGGGACGGCTTGTGGCCTCAGCTGCTGGCAGTGCTCTCAGTAGACAGTCTGTGGGCCTTGGTGACTGGAGCAGAGAGAGCCAGCTGCCTCACTCAGTGCCACCATTTCAGGTAGTCTGCAGGCGATGACGCATCTACGCGGGGATGTAGAGGCCTGAGGCTTTCGGCTCACAGAACAGGTCCGAGAGCTTTCCACATCTCCCTCGGACACTGGCCTGCTTTTTCTCCACCTTCCTCAAAGCACTGTCTGCACGCTGAGTTCCATCTCTGAGTCAGCTCTGGAGAACCCAACCTGAGCACAACGTGAACACTTTGGGTCCAGTTGAGAAGGCAGCTGTGGTTTAGTGACGCGGAGCCGAAGTGCCCTGGTTTGACTTACGGTTACCAGAGGGGATAGTGGCAGTGGTTGGGTGGGAGGGTGATAAATTAGGAGGTTGGGATTAACATGTACACACTACTCTGTGTAAAATAGGAAAAAACAAGGACCTACTGGATAGCACAGGGAACTCTCTTTCATATGCTGTAATAACCTATAATGAGAAAAACCTAAGACTGCATATATGAATATAAAACTGAATCACGTTGCCCTATACCTGAAACTAACACAACATTGTAAATTAACTATACTTTAATTAAAAATGGTTTAAAAAAGCTCCCTGCTTTGAAAGGCAGAGAAGGCAGAGGTTAAAGTTTATTGCTCATAGATCCTTTGCCACATTACCTATGTCCAGTCTAGCTTTTAAAATATTTTATCTTTAGGGAAGTACTATAACATTACTAAATAATTATCTTTTCCAGTGAATTTGTGGAAAAGCCTGCCACTTAAAGAAATCCCACTTTTGGCATGGCAACCCACTCCAGTATGCTTGCCTGAAGAATCCCATGGACAGAGGAGCCTGGCGGGCTATAGTTCATGGGGTCACAAAGAGTCGGACACATGATTGAGAGACTGAGCATGCGCGCGGGCATTGCTAACAGGAAAAGTGAGAGGCGAGCCCTGTGCCTCCTCTGCCTAAAGCCCTGTTGTATGATTTCTATTTACTGTGAATCCTATAGTTTCTGGGTTTTTTTTTTTTTTTTTTTTTAACAGTCCTTACTCCTTTATTAAAGAAATATTGTTTGCAGCCTGGCTTTTTTTACGAGAGTATAAGATCTTTAAGAGCATTATCTTAGTTTGGGTTGCCCTGGGAGCAGAGCAGGAGATAGATTTGAATGCAAATACTGGATTGGCAAAAAAGTGCATTTGAATTTTTCATAAGATGGTGTGGAAAAACCTGAATGAACTTTTTGGCCAACAAAACAGTTCACACTCCCCGTCACCGCAGGTGGAGATACAGAGAACACTGACAGGGAGTGGGAAAGTAACAGCAAGGGAGAGGAGGCCAATAAATGCACATTATTAAGTTGTAGTGGGTCCCTCTGGAGAAGGAAATCGCAACTCACTCCAGTATTCTTGCCTGGAGAATCCCATGGACAGAGGAGCTTGGCAGGCTACGGTCGATGGGGTCCCAAGAGTCAGATACAACTTAGTGACTAAACCACCACCACCACCAGTGAGTCCCTCACGTGTCTCAAAGGCTTCCCTGGAGGCTCAAATGGTAAAGAATCTGCCTGCAATGTGGGAGACCTGGATTCCATGGGTTAGAACGATCCCCTGGAGAAGGGAATGGCTACCCACTCCAGTATTCTTGCCTGGAAAATTCTATGGACAGAGGAGCCTGGCAGGCTACAGTCCATGGGGTTGCAATGAGTTGGACACGACTGAGTGACTAACACTTTCACTTCTCACTTTCATGTGTCTCAGCATTACGCTCCTCAAGTGTCAAGGGAACTAAGTGATTTTATACCTTTTGTTACTCAGAGGTCAAGGGTTGCTGGGGAAGGGGTGAAGGTCAGAGAATAAGGGTGAAGGAATGGAAAGATGAAGAGGCATTTGTGGTTGTTTAGTTGCTAAGTTGTGTCCAACTCCTTTGCAGCCCCATGAACTACAGCCTGCCAGGCTCCTCTGGCCATGTGATTTCTCAGGCAAGAATACTGGAGTGGGTTGCCATTTCCTTCTCCAAGGGCTCTTTCTGACCCAGGGATCAAACCTGGGTCCTGTGCATCTCCTATATTGCAGGCGAATTCTTTACTGCTGAGGCACCAGGGGAGCCCTGGCACAAAAGCCTGGCACTTCTGGCTTTTGTGCTTTGAAAGAGTTTCTTTCTAGAAGAATTTCTCAGGCTCAGAGGTGTACATGCCTAGTGATGAAAGTGGGAAGACACCCAGTCAGTGAAGTCCAAAACGATGGGTGTAGGGAGAGAAGCTGGCCGTGGCTGCTCAGGAATGGATTACATTCTTATATTTCTCCTCAGGAATGGATTACATTCCTTATATTTCTCCTGACACACCCTGTGCCTGGTGTGCAGTGTATGATCCGTTGTTATTCTTTTTATTTCTCAAGCATGAAGCCAAACTGGGCTTTGTGGTCCTTGGGTACTGGGGTCTGAGACTCCCAGTAGGCTGGGGAAAGTTAATGTGCTAAGACTCAGATCATCTCTTGTTTCTGTAAGAGAGACTGGAGAGGTTCTTAGAGATTAATGTAGTCCTTGGTTTCCCTGATAAGCTTTAAATTAAAGTTGGAAATTGCCTGATGCAATTCACAAAGGGGCATATACAAGAATGGAGAAAAAATTCTGATTACAGTTTTATTTGCTGACACTCCTTAACAATTTATGTTTGAGTGCTGTTTTGTTAATTAATGGCTGCTCAAGAAATGCCATGTGTCAGCAGTGAATCACTTACGTTTGTTGCTCTTTAATGGTATATGGATAATGAATAAAGACAAGTCATATAATGAAAGCTGAAAATAGCCCAGTCGTGGGACAGAGGCTTGTCAGTAGGAAAAGGTATTATGTTTGCTAGTATCCATCTGAGGCTTTTTAAAAGTTAAGCTAGTTAAAGCCTAAAAGAGCACTTTATTGACATCTGTAACCCAGTCACCAAGGTACAGAGGACATGTGGAGTTAGCTTCAGGGACAAGTAGAAATTCCCACTCTCTAGCCCTCATCTCTGCCTCTCTCTGTTTCTTTCATTCTCTCACATCAGCTCTTACATGGGTTTGGAGCCATGGCTCTTGGTAGCTTTGGGCTCACAACTAACACTTCTGTGCTAGTAAGGAGAGGGGCTGGTCTTCCCCACTGGAACTTGAGGTACGTCAAGGCAAGACCAACTAGCCAAGGAAGTGGACCTCCATCTTTAGAAGCTTCTCAGCTAAAAGGGAGAGGTGCCCTTGGAGGTGAACAAGACAAAAGACTGTGAACTATAAGCAGCAGTGCAGAGAAGTAAGTGATTGAAAGTCCAAATGAGCCGTCCAGATGGAAACTGCCATTATAATTCAGAGGAAGGACAGGGGATGGTTCTTGTGGTTGAGGAGGTGGGACTTGAACTGGGTTTTATGAATGGGTAAATAGAGGAAAAGGCATGTTCTGTAAGCGATGCTAAACGAAGAGAATGTGGTCAGGATTGAATGCAGGGTGCTGGGGAACTAGTCTAGCTGGCACAGAGCTGGGCTGTGCTTGGGAGGAGAAGGGAAAGTATAGAAGAGAGGAAAGGGCAGTATGAATATCAGGCAGGAAAATCACAATATTGAGCTAGAGAGTGATATGATAATATAATAATGGTAATAGCAAATACTTATATAGCACTTTCCTCTGGGTCAGGGACTATTTTAAGTTGACTCATTGGAAAAGACTCTGATGCTAGGAGGGATTGGGGGCAGGAGGAGAAGGGGACGACGGAGGATGAGATGGCTGGATGGCATCACTGACTCGATGGACGTGAGTCTGAGTGAACTCTGGGAGTTGGTGATGGACAGGGAGGCCTGGCGTGCTGCAATTCATGGGGTTGCAAAGAGTTGGACATGACTGAGCGACTGAACTGAACTGAACTGACTTTTAATACGATAGACAGGAAAAGCCAACACAGTGGACATTTCTACATTATAAAAACATCAGTCATTTATTTGCTCACTCCTTTCACTCACTCACTTATCCCACAAACATCTCCCATTTGCTCCAGGTGTCCCGGTGCTCTCAGAACATTTTTTGAACTGTATGCACAGGCATGATGGTCTAACAGTATACTATCCCCACAAACTTCCTTTAATGTGATTTTTAGGGTTTTTTGTTTGTTTTTTCATTTTCAATTATCCTGAGACTGCCCCTTGTTGATAGAAACCTATCTGGTATTATGATATCTTTGGTACAAATGGAGTTTATTTTCTACCTAAACTTGAAGAGCAAGATGCAACAATAATCCAAATATATGTCAAATCCTTGGGAGCACAGGACCCTAAGAGAAGCCTCTAGGGTGTGGCTGTGATGCTGTGACTCCCTCCCTGGATCTGTTTGTTGCATGGATGGATGTAAGTGATGAGGTGAACTCACTCTTTCTGAGCCCTTTAGAGTCTCTAATGGAATTGTTCTGTTTCCTGTCTTCAAGGGAGAGATCTACATTGGTGCAGCCAGGAGCTAATTCTAAGGTGCCAGTGGCATTTGGAGATGCAGAGTTTTCAACCTTCAAAGCTACTGAGGTTCTTGAGTATCTGACTGAACTGTCGGATACCACAGAGAGACTGCAAGACTGAAAAGTAGCAATGGCTTTGATCATTTGCTGAGAATTTTAAATGAACTTGTTATCATGCTCATTTAGACGCTTTGGAAAATGTATTATCGTTTAACCAGTTGATTTAGGTAAGCTTACTGAAGAGTGCTTCACTTTGCACTTGTTGAACTTAAGGATTGTTTATACTTGCTTCCTTGGAACAAACACGTTCATAGTCCAAATTATAATGTGATCTTTACTCTTCCTCCCCCTCCCGCCCCACTCTGGTGGTTTCCTACAGTTCAAATATGAAGACTTTCTCATACTTTAGATTACAAAATTATTGTTTACTGGTAAAAAATGCCAAGGACCATCCATTGATGGCATCCCATTGATATTCAACCAAATGAACTCTGGGAGTAGTCTAGCGGAATCCCAGTAAGTGAGAAAACAAACATGACTTATTCAGGAAAACAACAGTCATTAACAGTGGAACCGATGATTACAGGGTGGTAAAACTGCTTTTTTTTTTTTCAGAACAGATAGGTTAGTTAGAACAAAGTTAGTTAAAGGCTGACAGGCTGAATTTTCTTGTGGTAAATGCAGAAATGGTTGGACAGCATCACTGATTCAGTGGACATGAGTTTGAACAAACTCCAGAAGGTATTAAAGGACAGGGAAGCCTGGCATGTTGTAGTCCATGGGGTCGCGGAGTCAGGCACAACTGAGCGACTGAACAATAGCTGAGCAAATGCTGAAACAATCAGAAGAGCAGCTCTCACCCTTCAATCCAGAATAGAAGAGAGGAAGGAAGATACGGATGGTTTTCAGTTTTGGCAAATAAAATAGAATAAAATATAATGGTTCTAATGAACTCAGAGCATCCAGATATGTATATATATATTATTCAGGCTAACATCATCCTATTTGCAAAATGGACAGACACTAGTTTGTTTTTGCAACTAGTCAACTGAGCTAATGTGAGAGCCAGTTTCTTTGATGTTTTAGCTTTAAGAAAGTTGCATTAATGGAGAGCAATTATGGTAATTTGAATTAGGAATGGATTATGGTAATTGAAAACTTCTGCGGTGACAGGTATTTGTGAGACCCCTGTGTTCTGCTGCAGTTCAGAACTGCTATTAAGCCCATGGTAATTAGCATTTTCCCCCCTGAAATGGTTGAAAGACTAAGGGAACATAAAACAAAATTTGACAGTATGAGGCGGGAACTGGCAGCAACATCAGAACCTACAGTCAACACAAAGAAACACAAACACACGGATGGTTTTGGGCTTTTTAAAAATAGAGAATCAGAGGAAAATCACAGGTTTGTCTGGGGCCCTGGGGAGGCTGAGCCATTTATGGAGTGGGTCTGCAGTATAGAGCAGACTTCGTAACAGAAAGATGGAGCAAAGAAAGCCATTCTTGTTTTCTGTCTTTGTTTCTGAATCAACTGTTGTAGGGAGCACTGGTGGCCCCGCTGTGCAGAGCAGTAGAAAGCGATGACAGAGCTGGATCATGTTCATGCAGCCTTTCAACCAGTGTTTATCAATCGCCTACTATGTGCCAGGCAATGTACCAGGAGCTAAAGATGTAAATAAGACAAAGTCCCCGCCCTCACAGAGATTTCCAAGTCGTTTGTAAAGCCGAGGTCTGTTTGCTTCCACCTAAATGCAGGGAAGCATTCTGTTAGAGCCTGAGCTGTGTTATATGCCTGGCTTCCTTCATCTTGGGAGGGTTAAAAATTCTATTTTAGCTCTTACTCCCTTAGACTTTGTTCTTATCTTCATGATTTCTCTTGTGATCTCTCAGGCCAGCAAAATAATAGAGTGTCTTTAAATTAGGATATGCTTGGCTGCAAAGAGCAGAATACCTAACTGAAAGTATATATGTGTGACTTACTAATGTCACACTTACTAATTCCAGAGTTAGTGTAGTAGGTCAGTGGTATCTCCGGCAATCCAGGCTCCTACCCTTCCTGACCCACCATTGTGTCTATGTTGGCAATGTCTCCATCATGGTAACAAAGTGGCTACAAGAGCTATAAGCTGATGTCTTTATATAGAAATGTTCTGAGTGAGGAACAGCTCTGCAGGCCCGGTGGCTGAGACCTTACTTCCAAAGAGAGGGTTTGGGTTTGAGCCTTGGTTGGGAGCTAAGACCCCACATGACTTGCCGCCAAAATAGCAAAACATGAAACAGAAGCAACACTGTAACCAAATCAGTAAAGACTTAAAGAAATAACAAGAGGACAGGGGACAAGAACAAAACTGCTTTTCCCTTTACGCTGCTGCTGCTAAGTTGCTTCAGTCGTGTCCGACTCTGTGAGACCCAATAGACGGCAGCCCACCAGGCTCCCCCGTCCCTGGGATTCTCCAGGTAAGAACACTGGAGTGGGTTGCCATTTCCTTCTCCAATGCATGAAAGTGAAAAGTGAAAGGGAAGTTGCTCAGTCGTGTCTGACTCTTAGTGACCCCATGGACTGCAGCCTACCAGGCTCCTCCGCCCATGGGATTTTCCAGGCAAGAGTACTGGAGTGGGGTACCATGGGAAATCATTCGTAGGGGAAAGCTTTTTTTGCCTCCTGAAACCACTAGGAGCCTATGGGGCTACAGTCCATAAGGTTGCAAAGAGTCGGACATGACTGAAGTAACTTAGCAGGCACGTATGTATACATATGTATTATCTGGAGAGCACTTCAGTAAGTCCCTGACATATAAGGCTTCAAGTTTTCAAAGTTGCAAATGTGCATTTGCATGTCCAGTCTTGCACGTCGGTTCCCGCGTCTGGCATGCATTGGTACATGCGTGCATCCTGTACACGTGGTTGTGCTTTTGTGTACTTTCCTGTGGCTGTACAACGTGAGGAGCTCACTAATGAAGGGGTTGCAGGCCTGATGGAGCCGGAGGCCCAGAGGAAGGACAGGGAGAGACAAGAGGAAGAACAAATAACTGGAGAACTGAAGAGATTCACGACACGGAAAATAGAAAGGGGGTTTTCTTTATGAGGAGGCACCGTTGGTTTTTGAGTCACAGGACCCAAACATAGAACAGGACAGGACAGGAAGGTCACGGCAGCTGTTCAGAATGCCGTCCAGTGCTGCCGTGTCATCCACGAGGAGAGAAAAAGAGCTGCTACCCAGACATCACTGAGTCCTTTTCTCCAGAGGGTAGATAGAATCGAATCCAGTAAGGACCAGAACCCGTGCCATCAGCGTCAGGCATGAGGGATGTTGCAGCTTGCCCTCTGCCTCCTGCTGCTGATGGTCCTTCAGCTCTGCCATCTCCTGCCTCCTCTCCCTCCTCTCCCTCCTCCAGTCAGTAACGCTTCTTGCCCGTTCACTCAGTGCCAGCCCCTGCATGCCGGCTGTTGTACATTCTGAAGGTACTGTACTGGCTTTTCAACGTACTGCACTGTAAGATTAAAACTGTTTTCTTTATTTTTTGTATCTGTTTTTTATGTATTGTGTGAAAAGTATTACACACCTATTACAGTACAGAGCTATATAGCCGATTGTGTTATTTGGGTACCTTGGCTAACTTTGTTGGACTTAACGAACAAACTGGATTCATGAACATGCTCCTAGAATGGAACTTGCTCATATGCAGGGGAACGAATGAATTCTGCACTCTCTACATATTGGCATTTAGTCCCTATAACTACTGGATGAGGTAAGACTGTCTTTATAAGTGAGGGAGATAAGGTACTGAGAGATGAAAAACACGCAGAGATTTAAACGCACCCAGGCTTGAGCCAAAGTCTACTTTTTTTCCATTGTACTACATTTCTTCCCAAAGCCCAGCATAGAAGTAAAGTCATTTGAGTCTCAGGAGATGATTCACTAGGGTTTTCTGTCTGTTGTGAATTTCCTTGTTCAATGCTAATTTCTGTACCGCACACCTCTCTGGATCCACATGGTTATTGAGACATGGGGAGAAAAATTGGAAACTTCGCCTATCAGCTATCTGAGGTTAAATAACACTAGATTCCTTTGGTAAGATACAAGCAATTAATATTCTGCTTGCCATCATTGCTATCCTTCAATGATTTATCTCCTGTGAACCATGGTAGGAGATTTTTACACTGAGCAGAGCTGTTTCAATATAGAAAAAGGAAAGACATAACAATGTATATAGCTCTAGTAGAAGCAATTATTTTGTAAACACATCTCAATGGCTACTGTTACTCTTTTAATTGGAGAAAACGGATTCATGTCAATGTATGGCAAAAACCACTACAATATGGTAAAGTAATTCTCCTCCAATTAAAATAAATTAATTAATTAAAGAAATAAGGTGAAATCCCAACTTTACTCAAATGAGAACTATGTCCTATTGAATTGGCAAGTGCAAGTTTGTCTTTTTTCCTGTTACTGCCAAGAGATCTCAGTTTGTGAGACGCTTCATACAGACCTGAGTTCCGCAGCGGGTAATTGACCAAGTCAGCTTCACCATGGTAGATGCTTGTCAGTAGCAGCAATCTCATTTTTTCTGTCAGGAATCTGAGGTACAACTCAGTCATTGGAGTCCCTCTTTCAGAGGACACGTGATTTCTTGCTGCTGAACAAGTAACTCATGTTGCAGATGTGATTGAAAAAGTGAAGCAGTCCATCCCAGAGAGGAGGGAGGCTCGTTCTTGGATGACCTGATTTTTGCATCCTGATGACTTTTACCGGATATATGTGTTCACAAGTGTTTGACAGCCCCTGGCCAAAAAAAAAAAAAAAAGACTGTACATAGAAGAAGAATCTGTGTATTAACTGTTTCTGGTCATACTATTTAAAGAACAAACATACAAAACATATAAACCTTCCCTTAATAACACAGGAAGGCCACTTATTAATATTTCTCCTGAGTCCTTTTAAGTAGAAAGCAGGATGAAACAGTTCATTGTACTGGGAAGAAAAGGCTTGTCTGGGAGTGTGAGAGAACAATTTGACAATTATCTCCATAGTTCTAAGGTCTCAGGAAGAGAAATGACAACCTTTTATTATAAAGCACTTTTAATTGAAGTAATTAGGAGCAAGAACACTAGTATATGCTAAAAGAGAGTCAGGAGGGAAATGGATTTCTGGTCAAGTTTGCTGAGCTTGGAGGCTGCTGATGAACTTTTGTAATAATGATTTACACAATACATCTGAGGCATTTTTAGCCTTATCAAAATTATTTTTCTCTGCCTTGTTCTTCTTTCAGATGAAATAATAATGTTTAGACTTAGCTGGCATCTTTCATTCCAATGGGTCCCCTGGTTCTTAAACAATTTTTCTATCTCTACATGTGTGAATATGTGTCTACGCAGAGTCATTTCAGTGATTGCCAAAAATTTCAGCAATCCCACTGGGTAGCACGTTGCAGCTGTTCAGTATTATCTAGCAAAGCTACATAGTGTTTGAGGGGAAGTAAAAAAAAAAAAAAATCCCAAAGTTAAAGTCCAATGTTAATATTCTAGGAAGAATCTGGAAGGCAGAAATGTATATATACACAAAAGAATTTGCTCAGACTCTCTCTATTCTTGTTGCTAATATGTGAACCATGGAATATCTGGGCACCAGGAGGGGATTGTGAAGTTGGTTTTAAAGTTCCTTTGAAATATGATGCTGTCAGCAGGAGGGTTTCCCAGTTCTGTACTGGGACATTTATTCAGCACTGACAGAAAGCAATGCATGCCACTTCATTGAATTAGCAATATGCTTCCTGTTTTTCTTGGAGGTCTCACTCAAGGACTGGCCATTTCTGCTATTTAGGTTTTAGGAACTGATCAGTAACTGTGATTAGCCATTCAGATTTCATCTGAAAAGAAATAAATTCATTTAATTGCTTTAAAAAGACATGTACATTCACAGCATTCGTGTACTTGGAATTTGAAATATGATGAATTCTTTTCCCCAGTAAATAGAGGAGTGCCTGGCACATAGTAGGCACCATCTATTAAAGGAGTGAATAAAAGCTTTGAATTCCTGATGATAACAACCCTCACATTATGTGGTGTTGAATACTTGTCAACGTGCTTTCAGAGATACCAACATTTTTTTGATATCAATGATATTCTACTGGACTTAATTTGATATTGTAAATGTCAGAAAAATTTAATATCAGAAATTCATCATACTGAGATCACTTCCATTTCTCTTTGGCAAGCCATTACTAACAGTCCTAGATAGATTAAACTTCTAAGACCTGCCCTGCTCACACCTCATTCTATGTAAAACTGCCTGATTCCGAGACTCTTGCCTGTCAAGCCACATTTTAAATGATTTGATCCTTTTCCATTTTGTTGCCTCTTGAGTCAGCCTCCTCGGCTTCTGTGGACCAGAGCAGGTATATCACCCAAGGGAAGCCATGGCACAGGCTGGCCATTCATGTTTGCCTTGTGTCTCTGTTTCCAAGGAGGAATTGAATTAGGTCATTTTTCTCTAAAGAATTTGAAATCAGAAATATGGGAAAATTTTTTCAGCTACCAGAGAAGCTCAAAATGGAATGAAGACCTGAGATAAGAGGTGGCTGGAGCAAGCCAGAGCCATGGGATGATTTTGACAGAGTCACCTGAGAGACTGTTCGGTGGGAATGAGAAGGGAACGAATGTACAGAGAATCTGCGACATCGTATATTGCTGAAGGTCCCTGAGAAAGAGAAGGAGAATCACGGTGACAACTTTTCCTTCCACCTGTGTGCGTTTTTGTAATGCATCCTTTATTTCACGTGAATGAGTGAAAGTTGCTCTGTTGTGTCTGACTCTTTGCAATACTATGGACATCCATGGAATTCTCCACGCCAGAATAATGCAGTGGGTAGCCTTTCCCTTCTCCAGGATCTTCCCAACCCAGGGATCGAACACAGGTCTCCCACATTGTAGGCAGATTCTTTACCAGCTGAGCCACAAGGGAAGCCCAAGAATACTGGAGTGGGTAGCCTATCCCTTCTCCAGCGGATCTTCCCGACCCAGGAATTGAACCCGGGTCTCCTGCATTGCAGGCAGATTCTTTACCAGCTGAGCCACGATGTGACTTAATTAGGTTCTTGGTCTTTACAATCAGAAGAGTCAAAAGAGATGTTGGCATGATACAAATTTGCTTATGAAGACAGAGTGACCCACAGGAAAGATGATGATGGGAGTGAACTTCTCTTCCTGGTTGGGATGTTACAGTAATTGATGTCATGGCTTTGGGAGGAATAAATGAGCAATTGCCTTGTAAGATAGCATTGACTTTCTACAGGGTGTGGGTCTCCTTTTTTATTCATCAGCGCACTTACGTGCTGCTCAGCATATGGTTTAGAGCAGCTTCCTTTCCCTCTGGGAGCTTATATTCTAAGTCAGATAGTTTGTTAAGGGTGGGGAGGGAGGAGGGAGGAGGGTTCAGGATGGGGAACACATGTATGCCTGTGGCGGATTCATTTTGATATTTGGCAAAACTAATACAATTATGTAAAGTTTAAAAATAAAATGAAATTAAAAAAAAAAAAAAAAGATCTTACCTTAGAATTCTTTGACCAGGATCTTCATTGGCTCTTCCAGTCTCTATATGGTAGATTTTTCCAAATCATATGTGACTGCAGGCCTTGTAAATTTAGGGAACTTAGGGGCCAAAAGGGGATATCTTTCTACTTCTGAGAAGCTTAGTTTTATGCCAGAGGCTCCTGAAATGATCATTTTATAGCAACATGGATGGACCAGGAGAGGATCATATAATACCAAGTGACGTAAGTCAGACAGATACCATATGATATCACTTGTATGTGAAATCTAAAATAAGACGCAAAATGAACTTACTAACAAAACAGAAACTGACTCACAGATACATGGTTACCAAAGGGGCAAGGGGAGGTGAGGATAAATTAGGAGTTTGGGATTAACAGATACTCACTACTTTATATAAAAGATAAACAACAAGGTCCTCCTGTATAGCACAGGGAACTGTATTCAATATCTTGTAATAACCTATGATGGAAAAGAATCTGAAAAAGACTCTTTGTGACCCCATGGACTATACAATCCTTGGAATTCTCCAGGCCAGAATACTGGAGTGGGTAGCCTTTCCCTTCTCCAGGGCATCTTCCCGACCCAGGAATTGCACTGGGGTCTCCTGCATTGCAGGCAGATTCTTTCCCAATTGAGTTATCAGGGAAGACTTGAAAAAGAATAGATACATGTATATGCATGTTGTTGTTCAGTCACTCAGTCATGTCTGACTCTTCATGACACCATGGACTCTCGCATGTCAGGCTTCCCTGTCCACTATCTCCCGGAGCTTGCTCAAGCTCATGTCCATTGAGTTGGTGATGCCATCCAACCGTCTCATCCTCTGTCTCCCCTGTCTCCTCTTGCCTTCAATCTTTCCCAGCATCAGGGTCTTTTCCAATGAGTCAGCTCTTCGCATCAGGTGGCCAAAGTATTGGAGCTTCACCTTTAGCATCAGTCCTTCCAATGAATATTCAGGATTGACTGATTTGTATATGTATAATTGAAGCATTTTGCTTCAGCAATGTAATACAGCAGTGTAAATCTACTATACTTTAATTCAACAAATTGAAAAACGAAGGACTATAAGGCACAAAGTCGGGGGAGAAAACAGACTCAGGAGTTTGTTTCTGCGGCAGCTTGTTCCCTGTCAACCTTTCTAACCCAGAGCTGTGTTCTCAGAATTCTTCTCCTGGTGTGGTTGGGCAGGGTGAGGGTTAACCGCAAGAGAAACCTGACAGAGATTTGGAAGGGGGAAGTGCAGCAGGAGCCAGGCGTCGGTGCAGGGCCAGGTGCTGCTGCTGTTCTGCTTGCCTGGTTGGCTGCCTGGTTGGTGTGGGGCAGCAGCCAGGATAGTTTCAGGCTTTCTCTCTCCTTTCCCTTCCCCTCCGCTCCTTCAGATTCTCTGAATCCTGTCGTGGGCTCTGTGGCGACGGATGCCTATTCTCCTGCATGTCACACACAGCGTCCAGGAAGTAGGTGACGAGAGAAACGAGGGTTCCCATTGGTTCTCGTAAATTCCATTTTGTCCTCACAGCTTCCAGCTTGTTTTTGCTCTCCCCCACTTTATACTCATATTTCCTTCTTATTACCTGCCCTTCCTTCTGCCTTCAGGCCCAACACTAAGGCAGAAGCAGCAGCTCACACAATCATCTAGGTTTGATCTCTACAATCAGTTCCTTATTTTGTACCATTCATTGTGGTTCTGCTTCTCTGATTGAACCCTAATGGAAACCGCTTCTTATTAAATCAGTGCTCATCCATTGGTTTAATTTATTCATTGATTAGGTATGACATTAGAATTTTGCACCACAGAGGAATTTTAGACAGGGATAAACAGATTGGCTACTTTTAGCAAATCTGTAGCACCAATTTCTTTGCTGAAAAAAATCTCCATATTTTAAGAAATGTTTTCCTGTAGTAGAACATCATGACCGAGAAAGTGACTTTGTAAACATATTTTCTAGGGAGTCCTTTTTCTAGAACGGTAGTGTTTATATTTTAATTGCTTTATTTACTTAAGGTGATTTTTCACTGTTTAAAACTCAAAACATGTAGCTGGAGCATCCTATGGTGGACATTTGAAGGGAAGTAAGTTCTTTGGATATTTGAGACCTCTATGTATATTATGTACACATGGCTGTAAAAGTTATGATCATATCAGATCAGATCAGATTAGTCGCTCAGTTGTGTCCGACTCTTTGCGACCCCATGAATCGCAGCATGCCAGGCCTTCCTGTCCATTACCAACTCCCGGAGTTCACTCAGACTCATGTCCATCGAGTCAGTGATGCCATCCAGCCATCTCATCCTCTGTCGTCCCCTTCTCCTCCTGCCCCCAATCCCTCCCAGCATCAAAGTCTTTTCCAATGAGTCAACTCTTCCCATGAGGTGGCCAAAGTACTGGAGTTTCAGCTTTTGCATCATTCCTTCCAAAGAAATCCCAGGACTGATCTCCTTCAGAATGGACTGGTTGGATCTTCTTGCAGTCCAAGGGACTCTCAAGAGTCTTCTCCAACACCACAGTTCAAAAGCATCAATTCTTCGGCGCTCAGCCTTCTTCACAGTCCAACTCTCACATCCATACATGACCACAGGAAAAACCATAGCCTTGACTAGACGAACCTTTGTTGGCAAAGTAATGTCTCTGCTTTTGAATATGCTATCTAGGTTGGTCATAACTTTCCTTCCAAGGAGTAAGTGTCTTTTAATTTCAAGGCTGCAGTCACCATCTGTAGTGATTTTGGAGCCCAGAAAAAGAAAGTCTGACACTGTTTCCACTGTTTCCCCATCTATTTCCTATGAAGTGATGGGACCGGATGCCATGATCTTCGTTTTCTGAATGTTGAGCTTTAAGCCAACTTTTTCACTCTCCACTTTCACTTTCATCAAGAGGCTTTTTAGTTCCTCTTCACTTTCTGCCATAAGGGTGGTGTCATCTGCATATCTGAGGTTATTGATATTTCTCCCGGCAATCTTGATTCCAGCTTGTGTTTCTTCCAGTCCAGCGTTTCTCATGTGAGTCTTTTACATGAAGGTGAAAATTCTGACGCTCAATATATCTTTATCCTTTTGTTCACAAGGAATTTCAAACCTAAATATTGTTTAGAAAAATATTTAAATAAATAATGAACAGCCTTTTAAAATATGTGTGTCAGTAGCTAAATCATATCCAGTTCTATGTGATCCCATGGTCTGTAGCCCACCAAGCTTCTCTGTCCATGGAATTTTTGAGGCAAGAATACTGGAGTGGATTGCGATGCCCTTCTCCAGAAGATCTTCCCAACCCGGGGATGGAACCAGGGTCTCCTGCATTGCAGGCAGATTCTTTACCCTCTGAGCCACCAGGGAAGCCTATATTTTAAAACATAGCTGCCCATTATTTCTTACCTTAAAGGATACTGTTGAGGGGAAATAAGAGAAAGCCAGCAAAAAGCCAATACTGCCCTGGATTAAACTTCTAAAAGAGGAAAATATTCAATTCTAATGCCTGTCTGTCCCTGTTATGCTGGTAGACAATCCAACATCTATGTATCTCAGATTTAAAAAAATTTTAAATTAAGTTTAATGTATGCAGTGTGGTTCTGTTTACTTCAAACTTAATGCAAATAAGTTACAGAAGGGCTGTAGACACCGGCATGAACCAGATTGGCTATGTTGGGCAAGGGGAAGCCACTGTATATTCTTCCTCCTATCCCTAGCTTTATTGAGATATAATTGACATATAACTGTGTAAGTTTATGGTGTACAATGTATTGGTTTACACTGCACACTTTATACATGCGTATGTTGCAAAGCGATGACCACAGTAAGATTATTTAATACATCCATCTCTCCACATAATTGCTTTTTAAAATTTGTGGTGAGAACATTTTAAGGTACTTATCAACACTGTAGCTTATGGAACAGAAATATTTTAGGATGATTAATCGGGAGTTGGTGATGGACAGGGAAGCCTGGTGTGCTGCAGTCCATGAGGTCGCAAAGAGTCAGACATGACTGAGCGACTGAACTGAATCCTGTG
The DNA here is from genome assembly GCF_002263795.3 of Bos taurus. Taxonomy (NCBI): domain Eukaryota; kingdom Metazoa; phylum Chordata; class Mammalia; order Artiodactyla; family Bovidae; genus Bos; species Bos taurus. The sequence continues at coordinate 1,745,927 of NC_037332.1, forward strand.
GAGACATGGAAGATGGGTTAGAAATGATGCTCAAGTACAAGAGTAATTAAGTAGATTTTAATATATTTTTTCTATTGCAAAAAATATTCTTATTAGAGGAAATTTAAAAACTCATATAAGTAAGAATAAGGAAATAAGTCACCGTAAATCATCACTGTTGACTCCCAATGTCAGTATTTTGCATATTTTCTTGTATTTTTTTTCCTGTTTATGCTTACATAGTTGTAATCATGATGTGTATGTGATTTTTTATTTTGTTTTTTCTTTTTTCTTTTCTATTGACATTGTTGAATATCCTTGAAATTTATCAGAGATTCACACTGGAAGTTTTGATAATATTTACATTCAGGAATACTATTCAAGTATATATATTTTTTACCTTTCTTTTTTACAAGTTTATTAAGGTAGAATTTTGTACAACAAATTTCTCAAACACAAAGTGGGCAGTTTGATGAACTATGACAGATACACGCACACATGAAACTCATACCATCATAATCAAGTTATGGAGCATTTCCATTACCCCAAAAGGTTTTGTCACACCCCATTACAATTATCCCTCCTCATGTAAGTACTGACCTATTTTCTATCAGTGTGCACTTTCTAGAATTTTATATGAAAGGAATCCTATAAGATATACTGCTTGTCTGGCTTCTGTCATTCAGTCCAATGCATTTGAGACTCATCCACGTTGTTACATGTATCAGTAGTTTTTTCCTTTTTATCATTGAGTGGTATGCTGTGGTACAGCATGCAATTTTCTTCATAAAATGCAGAGAAGAACAAAACCACACTGGGATTCAGATGCCAGGCACCTCCCATATACATTTGATTCACAGTGCCTGTGATTTAAATTCACCTCTCAACATACTTAAATATTTTCATAAGTCATAGAATTTGAGGCCACTTACAAATAACAAAAATCCCTAATGTTAAATTCATCCACTCATATGCTTATTCATTCAAGATATGTAAAATTTCTAGGTACTTCTGGTTTGCTGAGCTACATCAGCAAACCAAAGAACTTCTCCTTGTTGGGATCATATTACAGTAGGAAAAGATAGAAGATTGTATTTCTAATAAGTAATAAGTATAAACATGTAACCCCTGGAGAAGGAAATGGCACCCCACTCTAGTACTCTTGCCTGGAAATCCCATGGACAGAGGGCTACAGTCCACGGGGTCACAGAGTCAGACGCGACTGAGCGTCTGAGCACAGGGCACATAAACATGTAAGTCAGCCAGTTTTCTAGACATTGGTAGGTTTTACATAAAAGGGAAAAATAGAGCTGGGTAAGGCAGACTGGGAGTACCAGGAGTGTGTTTGGGGGACAGGAGTTGATTGTAAGATTAGAGTGATCAGAATAAACTTTAGTGAGGTCTGAGTTTTAAAATCTGACAAAGTCAGGGATCTATTTTTCATAGCATTTTCTATGCAATTCTTTGTAAACATTATGTTGCTGTGTAATATCCAGTTGATTGATTATATCATAACTCACTTAATTAGAGCTATATAGTTGAATATTTTCACTGCTATCTATAATGTCTCTATGAACACTGTTGTGAATAAAATTTTTGAATTGTCTATTGTTTACTTAGGATAGATTTTGAGGTATAATTATTATAAAAAAGGATGTAAGGTTTTTTCTGTTACTTTTTAAAATCTTTAAAATGTTGAATCATTATTCCTGAGATTAAATTCTCCTTCAGTTCAGTTCAGTCACTTCGTCGTGTCCGACTCTTTGTGACCCCATGAATCACAGCACGCCAGGCCTCCCTGTCCATCACCAACTCCTGGAGTTCACCCAAACTCATGTGCACTGAGTCAGTGATCTCATCCTTTGTCGTCCCCCTCTCCTCTCGTCCCCAATCCCTCCCAGCATCAGGGTCTTTTCCAGTGAGTTAACTCTTTTCATGAGGTGGCCAAAGTATTGGAGTTTCAGCTTCAGCATCAGTCCTTCCAATGAACACCCAGGACTGGTCTCCCTTAGATTCTATATATTATGATTTTCTAAACATATTATTAGATTAACTTTACTAAATTTAAAATAAGATTTTATATCTATTTAAGAAACAAAATTGCCCTGTAATTTAGCTTCTAATGCATTTTTTTCCTCAGCATTGTATTAAAGTTACTCTGTCATGACACAAATGGGTAGCTTCTCCTCTGTGTTCCTATTCCTAGGAATAGTTTTGTGTAGAGAGTTTTTTCCCTCTGAAAATATGATAGAACTTACCTTTAGATTTTCTGTTCTGGATTCTATGGGAGCGATAACTTTTAGATTATTTATATCTATTTCAAATGTTTTCTTTCACATATTTTCTTATAGGCATTTGATTTACTTTTGTAGTTACTTGTGCTGAATGCTTAGCTCATTTAAAAAAAATCAGACCTCAGTGTCTCATAAAGGTTGATCACATTCCTGGGATCAGGATAAGTGATCGTCCCCCGGATCAGCATCATTTTATTGTCCCCTTCACCTACCCTCCCCCTGTCCCTCCAACATCTACTCCTGTGTATTTAATATATGCCTTTCCATTGGCACCCCACTCCAGTACTCTTGCCTGGAAAATCCCATAGACGGAGGAGCCTGGTAGGCTGCAGTCCATGGGGTCGCTAAGAGTTGTGCACGACTGAGCGACTTCACTTTCACTTTTCACTTTCATGCATTGGAGAAGGAAATGGCAACCCACTCCAGTGTTCTTGCCTGGAGAATCCCAGGGACGGGGGAGCCTGGTGGGCTGCCATCTATGGGGTCACAGAGTCGGACACGACTAAAGTGACTTAGCATAGCATAGCATTTCCATTAATTCTTTATACATTTATGTATCTTTATTCTTGGAAAATTTACAGTATTTTTTATGCTTTAGAATTTTACATAAATAATTTCTGTTCAAGATGAAGTAACACCCTTAAACAAACAAAACAAAAAACTAAGACAAACTATTTTAGCCAAAGGTTTATGTGGCACTGGACAAGACAACAAAAAAGAGTGACCCCTGAGAGACCAGAAACAAGCAAACTGACCCCTCTGACTCATTTGGAGAGAGTTTCCAGACTTTGATGCAGGGCTGGGGGCATGCCCGTGGTTCCTGGAAGATCCCTTGAGTTGAACAGATGACACTGAGAGTCTGGGAAGACCAAAGTGGCTTGAGTTTTCAGGACAGAGTCCTAGAGAGGAGCGAGCTGCACAGAAACAGAACCCTCGGTGTCTGCAGAGGGCACCCCTTGCGTATTCAGCAGAAAAGTCCTGATCTGTACATGTGTGTGATGCACACACACAGGGGTAGGAACAGTGTCAGTTCCCACCATCTAGTGGGAGAAATCTCTTAATTCACGGGACGCTGAGTATTCAGGAGGGTCTTGTCTCAGGTGACTTACTCAGGTTAGTTACTGGGGGGTAATTAGCTCTAGAATCATTGCTGCCCCAGGTCTGCCTGTTGTGTGCTGTGCTCGTGCTTAGTTGTTGTGACTTCGTGGACTCTAGCCCGTCAGGTTCCTCTGTCCGTGAAATTCTCCAGACCAGAATACTGGAGTGAGTTGTCATTTCCTACTCCAGGCGATCTTTCTGACCCAGGGATCAAACCCATCCCTCCTGAGTCTCCTGTATTGGCAGGCAGACTCTTTACTACTGTGCCACCTGGGAAGGCCACTGAGAATTCAGAAGGGTCTTGTCTCAGTTCAGTTCAGTTCAGTCAGTCGCTCAGTCGTGTCCGACTCTTTGTGACCCCATGGGCTGCAGCACGCCAGGCCTCCCTGTCCATCACCAACTCCTGGAGTTTACTCAAACTCATGTCCATCGAGTCGGTGATGCCATCCAACCATCTCATCCTCTGTCATCCCCTTCTCCTCCTGCCTTCAATCTTTCCCAGCATCAGGGTCTTCTCCAATGAGTTGGCTCTTCACATCAGGTGGCCAAAGTATTGAAACTTCAGCTTCAGCATCAGTTCCTCCAGTGAATATTCAGGATTGATTTCCTTTAGGATTGACTGATTTGATCTCCTTGCAGTCCAAGGGACTCTCAAGAGTCTTCTCCAATACCACAGTTCAAAAGAAGCAATTCTTCAGGGCTCAGCTTTCTTTATAGTCCAACTCTCACATCCATACATGACTACTGGAAAAACCATAGTTACCAAGAAAACTTGGTAAATTAGAAATAGAAGGAAACTTCTAGAGGATAAAAGCTTTTTGAGAAGAACTTACATATTTAACAGAGAACTTTATATGCATTTCCCTTAATGTTGGGAAAAAGATGAAGATGACCACTTCGATTGCTACTGTCTACAGATCCTGGATACTGTATTAAGTAAAGAAAAAGTAAGACTTTTAATTGAATAAACAAATAAAATAATTACTTCATAGACAACCCAACAGAGGTCAGTAAGATTGCTGGATGCAAAATTCATTGATATTTCCTGTATCAGTAAAGATATATTAAAAATGTAATATTAGTAGATGCCATTTTCAATAGAATAAAAACTATGAGATACCTAGCAAATCACCTAATAAAGTGTGCACAGGATACTAGTAGAAAAATATTAAGATTTCCTATTAAGGGACATAAAATAATGATAAATGAAAAGGTATATTATGCTCATAGTTGGAACAAGTCCATGTTAGAGATTTAAGTTTTACTTCAAATTATAAATTCCATGCTAAGATAATGGAAAAGAGAAGCAAATATGCAGGTTTGCCTTACTAGATATTAAGACGTAATACAAAGAATAGTAAAACGACAGTACGGGCCTGGCAATGAACCCCACAAATAGATGAATAGCAACTTGGTATATGTTACAATATAAGAAGGGAAAGGGTAAATTATTTAAAATCTTCAAACAGATGAAAAACCAAGGTGAAGCAAATGCTGAAGTGTATCTTCATGGCCTTGGGATATGGAGGGATTTGCTATTTGAGAAAAAAAAAAAAAAAAGGCAAAAATACTAGGGGTAGTATTAATGGATTTGCCTACATGAAAACAAAAGATTTTTGTCCATCAAAGAATTCTACAAGGGTAACAACTGGGTGATAAGAAAACGTTTTTAGGGTAGCAAGAGAAGCTGAAAAAATGCAGTAGAAAACTGGACAAAGGAAATGGCTATGAAGTATATGAAAGATTCTCAACTTCACTATTAATCAGAACAATGCAAATCAATATGTGACTTATCACTGAGCAAAAGTGAAAAAGCTAGATAATATCAATTGCTGGTGAAGAAAAAGTAAAACTAGAACCTTTATGTACTCTGGTGGGCTTATAAACTGGAGATGACATTTTGGAAAGCATTGTGGCAAGAATAAGAATTTAGGGCTTTTTCAACGTATTGCCAATTATTTTCCCAAAATGCAATGCCTTATGACGTGTTAATATATCCCTTGTACTGTTCTTATATACACACACCGTTACATATATACACTATTATTATACATACATGTGTACTTATATATACATATATACTTATATTTAAGTATATACTTACACATTCTACTTATTTGCACATATACTTATACATATATACTTATATATACATATGTACTTATATATATATGTACTTATATATATATTCTTATATATAGACAATTTTATGAAAAATCATATTAGTCCTTTCATTTAATTTTTAAATTAATAATAAATCTGAATATTTTACAATCTGTTAATTAATAGAGTTTCTCATTTCAAAATGTTCTATTTCCTTTACCCATTTATCCTTTGGGATTTTGTATTTTCTTCTTACTGATTTATGTGAGCTTTATATAAAAAGCATTTTTATTTTGATGTATAAAATACATCATACAATAAAAATGCATTGTGCATAAAAATGTTTTGATCTGTTGTATCTATCAATTGTGCTACAGTTATAAATAACCCTGAAATGTCAGTTATACATTGCCTGCTGGTAGCTGACAGCTCTTCTGGGACATGCCAGACTGTTCTACATGCAGTTGTCACTTGGGATCCCAGCTCAGGAGGCAGCTGCACTGGGGGACGTGCCTTTTTTTTGGTGCAGTAGAGAGTAACAGTCAGCTGGTGGAAGTATATGCTGACTCTTGATGCTTTGGCTCTGCACTGGGGCCTGGCTCATGTACCATTAGCAGAAACAAGGCAGGGAACTGTGCTTCACTTTAGGAATGTGCAGGAAGTCACGCAGAAGTGGACAGACATGTGTAATCCTCTCACTGAGATGGGGTGATGAGTGGTAGGGAACAGGAGCATACCTACTGTAGAGCTTATCTACAGACGATTAATTAAAAAATTCAAATCTGTTTATTCATTCTTTGCATAGCTGGTTTCAGAAAAGGCAGAGGAACCAGAGATCAAATTGCCCACATCCGCTGGTTCATCGAAAAAGCAACAGAGTTCCAGAAAAACATCTATTTCTGCTTTATTGACTATGCCAAAGCCTTTGACTATGTGGATCACAACGAAGTGTGGAAAATTCTTCAACAGATGGGAATACCAGACCACCTGACCTGCCTCTTGAGAAACCTATAAGCAGGTCAGGAAGCAACAGTTAGAACTGGACATGGAACAACAGACTGGTTCCAAATAGGAAAAGAAGTACAGCAAGGCTGTATATTGTCACCCTGCTTATTTAACTTCTATGCAGAGTACATCATGAGAGACGCTGGGCTGGAAGAAGCACAAGCTGGAATCAAGATTGCCGGGAAAAATATCAATAATCTCAAATATGGAGATAACATCACACTTATGGCAAAAAGTGAAGAGGAACTAAAAAGCCTCTTGATGAAAGTGAAAGAGGAGAGTGAAAAAGTTGGCTTAAAGCCCAACATTCAGAAAACGAAGATCATGGCATGGGAAATAGATGTGGAAACAGAGGAAACAGTGTCAGACTTTATTTTTTTGGGCTCCAAAATCACTGCAGATGGTGACTGCAGCCATGAAATTAAAAGATGCTTACTGCTTGGAAGGAAAGTTATGACCAACCTAGATAGCATATTCAAAAGCAGAGACATTACTTTGCCAACAAAGATCCATCTAGTCAAGGCTATGGTTTTTCCTGTGGTCATGTATGGATGTGAGAGTTGGACTGTGAAGAAAGCTGAGCACCGAAGAATTGATGCTTTTGAACTGTGGTGTTGGAGAAGACTCTTGAGAGTCCCTTGGACTGCAAGGAGATCCAACCAGTCCATTCTAAAGGAGATCAGTCCTGGGATTTCTTTGGAAAGAATGATGCTAAAGCTGAAACTCCAGTACTTTGGCCACCTCATGCAAAGAGTTGACTCATTGGAAAAGACTCTGATGCTGGGAGGGATTGGGGGCAGGAGGAGAAGGGGATGACAGAGGATGAGATGGCTGGATGGCATCACTGCCTTGATGGACGTGAATCTGAGTGAACTCTGGGAGTTGGTGATGGACAGGGAGGCCTGGCGTGCTGCAATTCATGGGGTCGCAAAGAGTCGGACACGACTGAGCGACTGAACTGAATTGAACATAGAATTGGAGTGTCTTAGAGAAGGATATTTTAACAATAAGGACTATGTGTGGGAGAGTATCCTGTTGTTCAGAGGCGGCAGCCTTCAGTAACTTGGGTTGTTTAATTGAAGGAGGAGACATGGTAAGCTTGTTGGTTTGCCTGCTGGAGACTGGTGAGGCTACCTGACTGACTGTAGTAGGCTGGCAATTAATAGCAAATGAAGAAAGGAGCTGGGGTTTCATATACAAGAAGAGCTTTGAGAGCTTAAAGGATATAAATCAATTTTGAGGGACACTGGCCTTCTTAGTCTTTCAGAGGGCATTGCTTTGGGAGAACTTTAGTACCCACTAGGAGCCAAACTAGAAAGTCAAGTCAGACGCACTTGGGCAAGGGACTGAAAAAAGAAAAGCATAGCCTGAAGATACAAGCAGTTCCTGCTTCAGTCCCCAGATCTCTTCTGATTAATAAAGTGCTTTTGATGTGAGTGGCTCTGACCTCCTCCCACCACCCTTGTGCTCAGACTCCAACACTACAAAAGCAGTGTCACAAAAAATTAGCACAATCCTCCTCTAAATTTGCACATCAATCCTGGGTGTTTGGGGAGATTATTTATTTCAGCAAGTATTTATGGAGTGCTTTCACATGCCAGCTCTGCACGGCATGCTGGGGACACAGAGATGAATAGAATCTGTTGGCCATGGACGTGAACACAGATAATTATCTTTCAAGGCAGACTGATAGATATTACAAAGAGGCCGGAGGAGAGACGTGTTGTCGCAACTAGGAAGAGGGTGGGTCAGAGGCAGACTTAGAAAAAAACTGTATCTAAGCTGGATTTTGAGGCAGAGAAGTCTTCCACACAGAAAGACAACAAAGACAGAGAGATGAGAAGAACAAAGAAAGAGCTCATGTGGCCAAAGCAGGGAGGGCGAAGGAGAGAGTGGTGTGAGATGAGTCTGTGGAGACAGATTGCAGAGGCAGATAACAGTGGACTTTTATTTGTAGGCAATGGAGAATCACTGAAAGCTTTTGTAAATATACATACAGAACAGAGCACACAGATCTGTGCTTCAGAAAATAGCTATTGACAATTTGAGGACAAATTAAATAAGAATTTGAAAATTGGGAAACCAGTAGGAGGCTAAAGCCACAATCCAGAAAAAAAATCAAGACAAGTCCTAATGAAAGCAGATGTGATGAAAATAGAAGGGAAGGAGAAAGATTTAAGGGAATCCATGGGGTCTGCCAACTAGGATGTGGGGAGTAGTCAGGGGAGGAAGGGAGTGACTGAGCTTGCTGCCTTGGGGAGGACTGTGAGGGGGGCTTGGAGGAGAGGGCAGGGAGCTGGGGAAGAGGACCTCAGAGTCCTGGATGTCTCAGCACAGGGTGCCTGGGCTACAGCATACTGCCACCCAGCAGGTTTCCAGCATCTCAGTGTTTCCCGTCTGTTGGTTGAATACAAGGGTGGGCTAAAACCATCGGCTCTACAGCGTTGATGTGGAGCATGTGGTGGAGGTGCCGATTCCGAGGTCTGCGGCTGGGCCCCTCGGTGTCCCTGATTACATCCAATCTGGACCTGGGCTATATTGAGCGAGGGGTTCTCCAAGGAGCATGTGAGTGACCCCTGTCCTGGTTGATCCTGGGCTAGGTACACTGCTGGGACTGCGGAAGCTGCGGTCTCCCTGTTCTGACAACAGCTGCCTCTCCTTGCGCCTCCTCCTCAGCTTTTCCCTGGGTGGCTGTTCTATATGTAGAGATAGCAGGCGCTGGAGACAGGTGATGTTGCTGACTGTGGGGGAGCAGACTGGCTTCTCCAGCTTTTTGTTTGTGCTGGCAGCTAAAGTTGTTAATTCATTTCTTTCTCTAATTAAAATCAGAAAGTGCCAGGTCCTTGGTCAAATTTTTCTTAGGAATCAATGTGAATAGCTTGTGATGGGTTTCTTTTATTTTTTTATTACCATTAAAAAACAAAAAAACAACAACCCTGAAGTGTAGTTAATTTACAACGTTGTGTTAGTTTCAGGTGAAAAGCATAGTGATCCAGTTACACATCTATTCTTTTTCACATTCTTTTCAATTAGAGGTTACTGTAAGATAGTGAGTATAGTTCCCTGTGTTACTACAATAGGTCCTTGTTTATTTTTATATATAGTACTGCATGCATGCGTGCTCAGTCGTGTCCGACTCTTTGCGACCCCATGGATTGTAGCCCGCCAGGCTCCTCTGTCCATGGGATTTTTCAGGCAAGAATACTGAAGTGGGGTGCCATTTCCCCCTCCAGGAATCTTCCTGGACCTTCCTGACCCAGGGATTGAACCTGTGTCTCCTGCACTGGCAGGCGGATTCTTTACCATTGTTGTGGCGTATATATGTTAATCCCCAACTCCTAATTTATCTCCTTCCTGGCCTCTCATCCCCTTTGGTAACCATATGTTTGTTTTCTGTGTCTATGAGTCTATTTCTGTTTTGTAAATAAGTCAATTTGTGTTTTATTTAGATTCCACGTATAAGTGATATCCTATGATATTTGTCTTGCTCTGATTTACTTCACTTATATGATAATCTCTAGGTGATGAGTTTCCTTAATCGTCACAGGTACGGGCTGAGCTCTAGTTTTCTCCCCTCTAGGATTTGGGTCAGAAAGTGAACATAATTCAAAATTCAAAAAAAAAAAAAAAATAATTTCATTATCCTTGGTCTTGTTTTCCCTTCAGATCATTTCTTGGAATTTTCTGGGAAGAGGGCTGGTCCTCACTATGTTTCATCCTACAAATAGGGTGTGTTCTGACCTACCTGCAGAATCCATCTATTTCCCAGGTTCCAGAAAAACTGTAGAAGGAAAAGGATCATGGGGAAAAAGTGGTAGAGGATCATGATAAGTAGGCTCCAGGGCTGTGTGAGGGAAAATGAGAGACGGGAATATCCTACCAGCCCTGTTACATAGGGCTGGAGGCAGATTTATTTTCAGCTTGAGACCCCTTCATGTAAAAGGGGCCCTAGCCATGTGTTGACATGGATATATATTTCTGAAAAACTCTGTGTTCTCAGTCTCAAAGAGGGCTCCCAAACTGTACAGTCTGTAGGCTCCATAAAAATCTGGATCTACTTCATTTATGGCCTGAGAAAAAGAGAAAGAAAAAACCCTAGTGGGTAGGTGTTCTTTGTGTTCCTCCTCTGCTGCATGATGCCTTTGTCTGGCTCACCATCATCCTACAGCTCTAAATGCAGCTACTCTGAAAGCCAGAAAGTTTGGGAGTTGGATGTGGAGGAGGGAGAGGGAGACAGATTTCAGCTGGCTGGTTTGGTTCTGTCGTTTGCATAATTCCAGATAAACAAATGATGAAAGCAATGACTAATGGTTATTGTGATACTTCTTTAATTATTTCCAGCCAGCAAAATGATCACATGTCATTTGATCCTAGACCCTTTTTTTATGCTTACTGTATTATATATGTGAGTTTTAAGATGAATCACCACAGCATGTAAAACATTGTTAAAAAAAAAGAGGAAAAGAAAGACAAGGATGTGAACATGAATGCAAAAATGCATTAAACTCCAACATGAAAACTGGCAATAAGACTAGTCCTCATAGGGTTTTGGACTCTAGCTCAGCCACTCAAAACGGGCACTGAAGTGTCATTTTCCTGAGGCATAATCAGACTGACTAAGTCTCCATAGCCTCTTCAGTGTTGTCAGTTCTCTTCTGTTTATTGTTAATTCATCTTGTTTCCAAGCATTTCAGCACAATCTTCTCATTGGAAGCATATTTGCGCTCATTACAGAGATATGCAGGACCCCTGTGAGGGACCCCGGCAGCTTTATCAGCCTCGTTTTCTCACTGGTGACAGGGAGACAGGGCGAGATGAAGACGCTTGCTTTAGGTGTCACACTCAATCAATACCCGGAACAAAGCTCCGTTGTAGGCGGACTTGCTAACCCTGTGCCTGGCTACTGGGACATCCTGCTTTCAGGGTTTTTCTGTAGAGAGAGTGTGTGTGTGTGTCTATGTTTTAACTTACAAGTTACTTTTAAATAAAAGGACCAGAGGAAAATGCATTCTTATCTTCGCTGCCTCGAGTCCCTGAAAAGCCTCACAAGGGCTATTTACTGGAGATAAAATACAAGTGTCTTGTTGCGGGGTGAGATCAATATGTAGTGTTCTCTAGACTTCCTGCTGAACTCCAGGGAGATGAAGTGCGTCCCGCCTTCACTGAGGACTCTTCTCCCTTTAAAGCACGCTGCCGTGCTCTCAGCTGGCTCTCGGGCTGTTATGCTGCTGAGACAGATGTGCTGCCCCTGTGGCCTTGACTCTTTACAGCTCCTTTCTGGGATCCATCCTGGCATCATGGCGCTGGACGGCTCGGTAATGGCAGTCTTGGGGCTCGTTCTTCCTAGAGACATCTGCTCTTCTGCTTTTGCTGCTTGGTTGGATGTTGCTGTAAGCACGCCGTGCATTTGCATCAACAGGGCTATACCGATGCCTGTCCTTCATCTGGACAAGCGATACGTGATGAAAGGTTCAGGACTCAAATAATTTAGATGAAATTCCTGAAATTTCTGAACTGCAGCTTGCTGAGGAGGAGGGTGGGGGTCTACGCTTATTGTCATTGTGGAATATAAGCAGATCTGTGCTGTGAGGCTGTATGAACATCTGCAAAATGGGCTCTTCATGTTTTTTAAAAAAACGAGCACTGTAGTGGAACAGAAGCATAATATAACCCATTAGCTTCAGTGTCAGGTTAACAGCCTCTGAATTGCATATTGGTGGGAAAATATTGATAGCAAAGTGTAAACAACCGCAAATGGGAAAGGCAATAAAACTCTCTTCATAGGATCCGTAATTTAGAATTAAATAGGCTATATTGAGATTATATGAAGCAGAGACATGTATGTCCAAAGTAACAGGGAATTTAAATTAAGGCTTGTACTTCCTCATTGACCTAGAGGAGGGTGAAAGAAGAAAGCAAAGGAACTTAGTGGTTTGTCTGGCGAGTATATGGTTGATAATGGTTCAAGTAATACATGTTAATCATGCTTTGGGTTTGTGTGAAGTCTTCAGCAGTGGATTTTCTACGTGCCCCACTGTAATTCGGTTATACCAATAAGGCTTTCTGTAGGCACAAAAGTATTCCATAACCAGGGAATAGGCCATTGAAGAGGAGTTTCCTCATAGACAGGCAGCTAAATGTTTGCATGAATGACTGGTTTAATCCAGTGAATTTATGCTCACTTACAGGATTCATCTCTACCTTAGTGGAATTGACCAAATGAATATTTTCTCCTACTTTTTATTCTGTCACCCTTGTGTTATGTAATAAGGTAGCACTTGTTATGTAATCAGTAGCACTTGCTAGTCTGAGTCTTGGGAAAATAGTCAACTTCATACCATCTCGTGACTGTTGAGTGCTAGGAAAAAGCAGCAGCATTGCACCTTTGATCATTCTGAGGTGAGGGTGATGCTGGGAGGAGAGAAAGGGGAGGCCCCTTTTGGGTCTGATGACTGGGGCTGGAGCTGTGGACCAGGCAGAGATCTGAGGTGCGTCCTGGGGGAAGCAGAGTCTCTGAAGGCTGATTTGAAGAGAAGGCTCTCACTGACTCTCCAGGGTTCTTCCTCTTTCTTCCTTTGGATGCCAGTCATGGAAGGAGCAACTTCTCTGATTGGGCCTCAGTATTAAAGGAACATGACTTGGATCCAGCCCTGTGGGGACACTTCAGAGAGGAGCCGTGATTGGTCCTGTGTCCCCAAGGGCAGCAGGGTCTCTCTGTGTGATGTGAAGGACATAGTCTGGTCTGGACATGGATGTGACTGAAGCGTAAAAGTCCGTTCCACCTGGTTTCTTGCTCTGTGGTGTGCCTCAGTGGAGAGCTCTGTGTCACTAGCTCTTTGTCATACTGACAAGCCCCTCCTGGCTGCATGACAGCGAGAGGGACAGTCCAGTAAGTTCCCTACATAGGAGCAAATTCTCTTCTGAAAGCATGTTTGTATAAGTCCAATTTGTTCATAAGTCCAATAAAGTTAGCCTAGGTACCCAACTAAAACAACTGGCTATATAGCACTGTAGTGTAATAGATTTATAATACTTTTCACAATAATATATAAAAAATAGACAAACACAAAAAAGTAAAGAGAACATTTTTAATCTTACAGTAGTACCTTGAAACTACAGTAGCTGGCATACAGGGGCTGGCACTGACTGAGCCGGCAAGAAGCCTTACAGACTGGAGGCAGGAGAGGGGGTGAGAGACGGCAGAGCCAAAGGACCATCGGCAGCAGGAGATGGGGTACAAGCTGAATTTTCACTTACATGCTCACATCTTTGAGAGCTTGCAACATGAAGGTTTGAATGTAGGGAAGTTACTGCAGTTGCGTGGAGAACGCTCTTGGCATTTGCTTTCATGGCATATGATGGTGCCAAGCCCATGCCTGCTGTAGGGCTCTCAGGCCTGGTTACTAGCTGACTGCAGCGTCTGTGGGGAAAAGCTCCGTGCTCCTGCAGCCTGAACCAACACTGCCACGCCTGTGAGAGCAGCGTGCTACCTCGGTCCCTCCAACAGGTTTCTGGACCACCTGTTGTCCAGACGACACAGGGCAACAGCAACAGTAAGTGAAACAGGGAACACGTTTTCCATTTCCTCTCTTGGGGCCATACCCTTTGGGAAGGCTAAGTCCACAGGGTTTTGGGCTCATCACAAGAAGACGTTCTCATGGTAGTAAATGGAGGGTACAGTCGTTCAGGTTGCATATTCTGGGGGAAGTGGCTTGATTTAAACCCTAAGCTTGCGAGGCAGGACACTTTGGATTGATCCATGTGTGGGCAGGCTCCCAGGAGTAACTGTGCTCACCTTGGGTCACTGCATAGATAAATAAGATAGATTATGGGTGAGGCCCAATTCCTTAGATGCTAGTAAAAATGTCTCTATTTTCTTTTCAGGGATCCTTGTAGTAGCAGTCTGAGGCTGAGAACCTCAAGGGTCCTAAATAATCCCCATGACTCTGGTCATTTCTCTTGTACTTTGGAGAGAACCACTGGTGCCTTCCTAAGCTCATAAATATTATTGGGAGGAATATCAGTAAAGGAGTCTTCTCTCAACAGAAGGGGCTTAAGAAAAAGGGAAATTAAATAAGGGAGTGAACATGCTGTGATGGTAGCTGGAAATGTCGATCTCTGTGTTCTTCTTTTCTTCTCTTTATAGTGTGCGACCATTTCCTGATGAGTGTCAGAGCTGTCCCTTCAGGAGGATTAGAATTGTGATAATAGGAAGGCAGAGAGAAAGAAACAGTCGTGGTTCTCTTTGTGCCTTCCAAAACAGATCCTTAAAGTCCACCTGGAAAACAGTAGTTAAAAATTAAAAAAAAAAAAATCTTTTGGTCACATCACAGGGCGTGTGGGATCTCAGTTCTTTGACCAGGGCTCAAATCTGCGATCCCTGCATTGGAAGCTCAGAGCCTTAACCCCTGGGCCACCAGAGAAGTCCCATAACTGTAGTTTTAATTTACAGGTCAAAATTCTCTATTTTTAAGAGCCAGCTTCTGCAAAAGAACATATCTTGAGAGTCCAAAAAAAAAAAAAAAAGACCCTGAAGGAAGCTTGGCTAATAGTTTATGCTAGAAACAACAGATGAGAAAGAGAAAAGGCACTGCTCTGAACTTTAGCTGAATCATAGACTCATCTGGTGAGGCTATTGAGATGCTTGTCCCCAGGCCTTGCCCCAGGCTGGTTGAGTCAGAGTCTCTCAGGGTAGTGACCAGACACTGGTACTGAAACAAAACCACCAACCAACCAACCAAACAAACTCTCTGGATTTTTCTAATATGCAGCCAGGGTTGAGAACAAGTGAAATTGGGAAAACCCAAGACCAATCTGATCCGGGAGTGGGTAATATGGGTTATATGTGTACTTGGAGGGAAGGAGAAGAAGGTGTCAGAGGATGAGATGGCTGGATGGCATCACTGATGCAATGGACATGAACTTGGGCAGACTTCAGGAGATGGTGAGGGACAGGGAGGCCTGGTGTGCTGCAGTCCATGTGGTTGCAAAGAGTCAGACCTGACTGTGTGACTGAGCCACAGTGTGTACTTGGAGGAGGTGTTTGAAGACTGGTATCAGGAGACTTCACAGAGAAGATCAGGTTTAGCTTGAAAAACTGTCTAACCCCATCTTTTGCTCATATCAGGGAGCCATGTGAGAGCTGAGGGAGCATCCACGGACCAATGATACTGTCCTTTGAGTATGTGACTCTCTGAAGTGACACATTAGCCTTGCTCCTCCCTCTCGGGGGAGGATCTTTCATGATCTATTAATAGTGCATGTGATTCATCCTAAGTTGAACTGCAGAAGTGGCCCTCACTTGTGCCTGGACATAGCTGAGTCCTATCCAAACTTCCTTGGTGGAAATTCCCATTTTCACTGGGCCCAGAACAGAAGGAAGGTAACCTGGAGGAACATCTGGAGGTTTGGTGGTGTTATACAAAGGGCAGCACATGAACCTGGAGGAGGTGGGACTAGACCATGTTGAAACTCATTCTTGTTACACAGAAGTAAAGGTGTCTCAACAAAATCAAATGATGAGCATGAGGGTAAATTGAGTAGAGTCTTGACATTCATGACATTCATGGACTTGGGTTCAGTCCCTAGGTTGGGAAGATCCTCTGGAGGAGGGCATGGTAACCCTCTCCACTATTCTTGAGAATTCTGAATACTGGAGAGCCAGATTCTGGAGAATCCAGATTCTGGAGAATCCCTATGGACAGAGGATCCTGGCGGGCTACAGTCCATGGAGTTGCAAAGAATCAGACATGACTGAAAGATCAAGTACCTGGTGATCT
The DNA here is from genome assembly GCF_002263795.3 of Bos taurus. Taxonomy (NCBI): domain Eukaryota; kingdom Metazoa; phylum Chordata; class Mammalia; order Artiodactyla; family Bovidae; genus Bos; species Bos taurus. Next base: position 1,762,185 of record NC_037332.1, read on the forward strand.
TGAAATAATGCTTGATGTACCTGGACATATATTAGGACTTGGCTCTCCAGTTGGGTGGAGTTGAGATGTTCTTTTAAAAACAGCATTTAGATTTATAAATTGCTACAGAATTGAGTGTGAAAGGAAGAAATACAAATGAAGATGCTGGTAACATTTCTACTTATACCATCAAATTTTAAATGGCAGAACTGATTTTTAATGTGGTAAAATGGCTTGTAAAAGTGAATTCAAAAAATTTTTTTGCAGGTAACACGTAGGTTTTTGAAAAAAATTTGCAGTGATATAAAGTTCATAAAGATGATAATTGTCACACTTACATGGCTTTCATCTTAATAGGGTAATAAAATATCAAGATGTGTGTTTCATACAAAATACATCTAAAGAAAGACATTAAAAAACCTCACTATGGGATGTTGGGAATTATTGAATCCTCCTCAGTGTCTATGTGTAACCATAATAAATAAAAATGTTTTCAGCTTGAGCAGGAGATTGAATTTTCATGAAGAAGGAGCCTTAGGAATTTCACAGGTGGTAGTGATGCTGAACAAGAAAACAAAAATCTTTGTTCCATGTGCCAAGTAGGCTGCCACTGAGATCAACAGCACTGTGCTTCCCAAAGCACTGCTGGATCCAGTCCTTATTGGAGATCAAATTAGGCTATTATGAGAAATAGTCCTATTTAATGAGACTATAATTACTTTTATTGTGACTAGTAACAACCGTAATGCGAGTGACAGAGTGTGAAGGCGCTGCTGGCTTGGTAATCAGGCTGGGAGTTTGCTGCTGCCTGCTTCCCTCGAACCTTAGATTTCTTAACAGCATAGAGGTATCACAGAGTCCTGGCAGAGACAGTCAATGAAAATGGTGCAGAAAAGAAAAGTTTTAAAGTTTTTTTTTTTTTTTTTTTTGCCTCTTCAGTCTGGTCTTTTTATTTTTTTTTTATTTTTTATTTTTTAAATTTTATTTTATTTTTAAACTTTACATAATTGTATTAGTTTTGCCAAATATCAAAATGAATCTGCCACAGGTATACATGTGTTCCCCATCCTGAACCCTCCTCCCTCCTCCCTCCCCATACTGGAGAGAGGATGAGGAGGAATGTTGACCTTGATGTAAGGGGCTAAGTTTTGATATTTTAGAAAACTATGATGATACAATAACATGCTTTTTGAAGGTTTTTTTTTTTTAACCAAATGAAAATATGGGATGCCCATAAGCTTGAATTTCAGATAAACAACAATTTTTTAAAGTGTAAGTGTATCCCATGCAATGGTTGGGATATACTTAGATCTTTATATGTTTGGGTCATACTTATACTAAAATATACTGTATTTGAATTTTATTTGGTGACCCTAAATGTATGTGTGTTAGTTGCTCAGTTGTGTCCAACTCTTTGAGACCCCATGGACTGTAGCCCACCAGGCTCCTCTGTCCATGGGATTCTCCAGGCAAGAATACTAAAGTGGGTTGCCATTTCCTTCTCCAGGGGATCTTCTTGACCCAGATAATCAAAGCCAGATTTCCTGCTTTGCAGGCAGATTCTTTACCGTCTGAGCCACCAGAGAAGCCTGGAGGCCCTAAATAGTGGTCACTTATTTGTTTTTAGGCTTCCCAAGTGGCTCAGTGGTAAAGAATCCACCTACAATGCAGGAGATGTGGGTTCAATTCCTGAATTGGGAAGATTCGCTGGAGGAGGGCATGGCACTCCAGTATTTTTGCCTGGAGAATCCCATGGACAGAGGAGCCTGGCGGGCTACAGTCCACAGGGTTGTGAAGAGTCGGACACGACTGAAGCAACTGAGCATGCATGTTTATTTATTTTTGGCTGTACTGGGTGTTAGTTGAGACATGTGGGATCTTTGCAGTGCATGGGCTCAGCCACCCTGCAGCATGTGGGATCCTAGTTCCCAGATTAGGAGTCCAACACCCGCCTCCCAAATTGGAAGGTGGACTATCAACCACTGGACCACCAGGGCAGTCCCAAATGGTTACTTATGAAGTAAGACTTGAGTGTGGTCTCAAAGAAGGTTTCTATGTGTAAATATTTTCTCCCAGTTTCTGCTCTAGTGACTGAAATGGCACTCTTAAACCGTTTCTATGAGTTAAGAAAAAATACCTAAGATGTCTCTGTTTTAATGTAAATATATCACACATTATCACATTATTTTATCTCAGTTTACCAGAGATTCATGTTGTTTCTCTAGTCCATAGCCTCCTATGGCTACAAAGAAAGTCGCTTGTGACCTGTAGGCTTAGCCCTGTCCATTAGTTAACTAGTCTCCATGGAAACGATTTGTTTGAAGTCTTAGAATGGCTGGCAGTGGGTTCTGGAATTATTTTTGTGTTCATGGTCTCTACTTTTGGGGTGCCTTGGCTTCTACTAGCAGTTTTTGCCCCAGAAACTGCAATCATCCACTCACTTAGCACACATCTGTCGAGCTCCTCTCTGCCTGGCATTGTGCTGAATATTATGAATAAAAGGATTAGTGAGTAATGGTTCTAATCGCTAATGAGTTACAGTCAAAAACATCAACAAGAGATAGCTCTGCTAGCTTGTAAAGGCTACAATAGAAGTTGACATGGGAGTGTGTGAAATGAACCTCCAGACCAGGTTGGGGGTATAAGGTAAGACTTTGGGGGAAAGTGATGTTTTAATAGAGTTCAAGTGATAATTAGGAATTGGCTGCTGCTGCTACTGCTAAGTCATGTCAGTCGTGTCCAACTCTGTGCGACCCCGTAGACGGCAGCCCACCAGGCTCCCCCGTCCCTGGGATTCTCCAGGCAAGAACACTGGAGTGAGTTGCCATTTTCTTCTCCAATGCATGAAAGTGAAAAGTGAAAGTGAAGTCGCTCAGTCGTGTCCGACTCTTTGTGACCCCATGGACTGCAGCCTACCAGGCTCCTCCGCCCATGGGATTTTCTAGGCAAGAGTACTGGAGTGGGTCGCCAGTGCCTTCTCCAAGGAATTGGCTAGGTGAGCAAAATGTAAACAGGAGGGAAGGGGTTTCTAAGCAGGGATCAGCACACACAGGACAGCGAAAAGCAGAGAACTCCATGTGTTCAGAGAGTTACATGTAATGGTTTATGCTGAGAGCTAAGGTGTGTATTAGGTTTGGAGTACAGAGTGTTGGGGGGTCACTCTGGACTAGGAGGAAGTAGTCATGAGGATGTCTCTACCAGGATTCCCATGTTAAATTGAGTGACTGGGCTTCCTCTGTCTCAGTTTTCCCTTCAGCATTCTTGGCAGTTTTCATGGGGAGTAGAGTGCTGATGCGAAGAACCGACTCATTGAAAAAGACCCTGATGCTGGGAAAGATTGAAGGCAGGGGGAGAAGGGGACAACAGAGGACGAGATGATTGGATGGCATCACTGACTCAGTGGACATGAGTTTGAACAGACTCCAGGAGATGGTGAAGGACAGGGAAGCCTGGCGTGGTGCAGTCCATGGGGTCGCAAAAGAGTCAGACGCGACTGAGCAACTGAACAGCAACAAAAGAGTGCTGTTGTAACTCCTCTGGCAGGAGTCATGTCGTCCTGCTTGGCTCTTTCTAGTCCCTTCTGAGTCATGATGGCAGTGGTGGTGGCAGTGTGTTTGTGTACAGAGGGAGAGGGATAGGAGTAAGTGAGGCTCCTATCCTGAATTTCTGGATTGCATCCTCATGCCAACATAGAACTGAGATACCCAACATAGCACCACAGCATCCCATACACCATTCATATGTTTTCACTGGTTTTCTGCTGCCACTTCAATTACTATGTTCAATTACTGGATTGAAACACCTTTGAAACTGTTGATGAAATTACTGATACTAAAATTGATCACCCATTTTGGGAGCTAGAGAGTGGACAGAAGAACAGTTTTTAAGGAACTAGTCTGTAGTCAGTTTCCTTGACCCAGTACCACACAGATCAAGTATCCTGTGAAGTCTTGGCCTTTGGCATCTTGTCATATGGCAAAGCCGAGCATCTGGAGCAGCCAAGTGAGAAGCAGTGGGTTAGGGCTGGGGCATTGCTTACTAGAGGGCTGTTGTAGGACTCAGAGGAGGACAGTGATTTTTTTTTTAATCTTATTTATTTCAATTGGAGGATTATTACTATACAATATTGTGATGATTTTTGCCATTTATCAGTATGAATTGGTCATAGGTATACATGTGTCCCCTCCATCCTGAAAGCCCCTCCTGCTTCCTCCCCACCCCATCCCCCAGGTTGTCACAGAGCACCAGCTTTGACAGTGGTTTTTTGTTAGGTTCTCGGTGATGCTCTGACAGTCTCTTTCTCTGATCTCCCTGCTGAGGTTCTGGATAGTCTGTCTACATTGGTATCACAGTCAGCTATTAGCTTCTATTAATTGCTAGCTGATTGCTCTTTTATTTTTGACAGTGCCCTGGGCACACCTGGCTCCATGGTCTAATCCAATTGAAGTCCGGCCTCTTTGCCTGGGGACTCGTCCAGGCCTTCTCTGGTCCCAGGAGGGCTCTCTCAGCCTTTTCTCCCCTGAATCCCTGTTAGCCAGTCTCGTGTCTTACCTGTGGTTCTCAAGGGGGTGCCAGCCTCTTAATGGCTCGCCACCAAGATTTCCATGGTTTTCGATAATGCCCCCACGCTTGGATTCGCCTTTCTGTTGCAAATAAAGTCAGTCCCCTTAGAGAGAGGAAAGAGCTCAGTGTGCTGAGACCTGCTTCTCACTGGGAAAATGGGGTTGGGGCTGCGGCCCCTTCTCTCGGGGGACAGTCCTGTTCTGCGAGCGGGCACTGGGGACGTGCAGCAGCACCTGGGATTCTCCGCTGGCTGCTCCTGGACACTGCAGATGCCCCGTTATGTGAGTGCAGAGGTGAGGTGATCAGGGCCCAGGGTTCTCTGTCTGTTGTGCCTGTGGGGGAGCTCCTGCCTTGCAGGGGTGCTGGTGGAGAAAGAGCCTCAGCGCTCTGTGCCGCTACTCCTTGGAGCAGAGGACGGGGACAGCGGGGGTGGGGGGGGTGAGCACTGCTGACAGACCCCCTTTTCCAGGGGGAAACGAGCCTGGCAGTGGGGCCAAAGGAGCCCTGTCCTCAGGGCTGCATCTGCTCGGAGGAGGGCTTCCCTCACACCGAGCTGTTCTTATGAAGAGTTGTTGGATTTTCTTAAATAAATGTTTCTCCACTTGCTATATGCCCTTAGGAAAATTTCCACAGACCTTAAATTGTTGTTTTTATATACAATTTTCTCCAGTGACAACTGTTTTGCTGGGGATAAGGTCCACAGAGATTCTCCTATGAACATTCAGAAGTGTTTCTGTTTTACATCATTTTAAAAAATGACATGGATTCTGTCTTGAGGAACACCATATTTTATTCAAACTCTCTTTTTGTTTTCTACATTTTAATTACAACATTTATAAAAATAATGCAGTGGCCAGCAGTGTAACCTGATCTTTGCATACATCTGGAATTATTTTCTTAGGTTTAGTTCCTTCAAGTTTTGTAGATGATTCTAAGCTAGCACTTGGCTTGACTCTTCCTGATGGTCCACATGGGCTTGCTGGTAAATACCACTTTTCTTAAATTCTGTTTTTACAATATTAATTTTATATAACAGCAGGAAGAATACCTCTTGGCTCCCCCTGTTTCAAAGACCCCAGTTCCTTCTGTATGATTCATTTCATTCTGTTCTTTTTATAAAAACCTGTATCAGTCTTCAAGACCAAGATAATCACGATGGTGTGATCATTCACCAGAGCCAGACATCCTGGAATGTGAAGTCAAGTGGGCCTTAGAAAGCATCACTACGAACAAAGCTAGTGGAGGTGATGGAATTCCAGTTGAGCTATTTCAAATCCTGAAAGATGATGCTGTGAAAGTGCTGCACTCAATATGCCAGCAAATTTGGAAAACTCAGCAGTGGCCACAGGACTGGAAAAGGTCAGTTTTCATTCCAATCCCAAAGAAAGGCAATGCCAAAGAATGCTCAAACTACCACACAATTGCACTCATCTCACATGCTAGTAAAGTAATGCTCAAAATTCTCCAAGCCAGGCTTCAGCAATATGTGAACCGTGAACTTCCAGATGTTCAAGCTGGTTTTAGAAAAGGCAGAGGAACCAGAGATAAAATTGCCCACATCTGCTGGACCATCAAAAAAGCAAGAGACTTCCAGAAAAATATCTATTTCTGCTTTATTGACTATGCCAAAGCCTTTGACTGTGTGGATCACAAGAAACTGTGGAACATTCTGAAAAACATGGGAATACCAGACCACCTGACCTGCCTCTTGAGAAACCTATATGCAGGTCAGGAAGCAACAGTTAGAACTGGACATGGAACAGACTGGTTCCAAATAGGAAAAGGAGCATGTCAAGGCTGTATATTGTCACTCTGTTTATTTAACTTCTATGCAGAGTACATCATGAGAAACGCTGGGCTGGAAGAAGCATAAGCTGGAATCAAGATTGCTGGGAGAAATATCAATAACCTCAGATATGCAGATGACACCACCCTTATGGCAGAAAGTGAAGAGGAACCAAAAAGCCTCCTGATGAAAGTGAAAGAGGAGAGTGGAAAAAGCTGGCTTAAAGCTCAACATTCAGAAAATGAAGATCATGGGATCCAGTCCCATCACTTCATGGGAAATAGATGGGGATACAGTGGAAACAGTGTCAGACTTTAATTTTTTGGGCTCCCAAATCACTACAGATGGTGACTGCAGCCATGAAATTAAAAGACGCTTACTCCTTGGAAGGAAAGTTATGACCAACCTAGATAGCATATTGAAAAGCAGAGACATTACTTTGCCAACAAAGGTCCGTCTAGTCAAGGCTATGGTTTTTCCAGTGGTCATGTATGGATGTGAGAGTTGGACTGTGAAGAAAGCTGAGCGCTGAAGAATTGATGCTTTTGAACTGTGGTGTTGGAGAAGACTCTTGAGAGTCCCTTGGACTGCAAGGAGATCCAATCAGTCCATTCTGAAGGAGATCAGCCCTGGGATTTCTTTGGAAGGAATGATGCTGGGGCTGAAACTCCAGTACTTTGGCCACCTCATGGAAAGAGTTGACTCATTGGAAAAGACTGAATCTGGGAGGGATTGGGGGCATGAGGAGAAGGGGACGACAGAGGATGAGATGGCTGGATGGCATCACTGACTTGATGGACGTGAGTCTGAGTCAACTCTGGGAGTTAGTCATGGACAGGGAGGCCTGGTGTGCTCTGATTCATGGGGTCACAGAGTCGGACACGACTGAGCAACTGAACTGAACTGAACTGTATCAGTCTTCAGCTCATTTGAGCAGCAAAGATGAATTTTGAAGTCGGTAAGTGATTAGACTTCCCTGGTTCTGATAACTAATTCCTTCCAATTCTAGAATTTCTCTTTGGTATCTTTTATTTTTTTCCCTCACCTGTTCCTCCAGTCAGGTAGTACCCAAATACCTTAAGCAAAAAAACTTAAAACATATTATTTCCATCAGAAGTAAGAACTGTTTTTTTTTTCCCCCCCAAAGGCTTGGGAGGTCAAGTGAAGACTCCTAAAAGTAAACTTTCCTATTTTAAAATTTGCTGTAGAACATTCTTGGTGTTAATCATATTTTTAAATTCTTCTCTTTTATCATTAGATATTCATTACCACTAGAAGTGGGTCACAGAGAGTTGGACTGTGAAGAAAGCTGAGAGCCAAAGAACTGATGCTTTTGAACTGTGGTGTTAGAGAAGACTCTTGAGAGTCCCTTGGACTGCAAGGAGATCTAATCAGTCCATCCTAAAGGAGATCAGTCCTGGGTGTTCATTGGAAGGACTGATGCTGAAGCTGAAACTCCAATACTTTAGCCACCTCCCGTGAAGAGTTGACTCATTGGAAAAGACTCTGATACTAGGAGGGATTGGGGGCAGGAGGAAAAGGGGACGACAGAGGATGAGATGGCTGGATGGCATCACCGACTGGATGGACATGAGTTTGGGTGAACTCCGGGAGTTGGTGACGGACAGGGAGGCCTGGTATGCTGTGATTCATGGGGTTGCAAAGAGTATGACACGACTGAGCGACTGAACTGAAGTGAACTGAACCACTAGAAGTGGTCACAATAGTAAAGAAACAATAGGATTGTATGTTATTATGTAAAGGCATTTTGGAGGTATACTTGTACCCTAGTTATATAAATAGCTAGACTAAATTGACAAACCCAAGTCCTTGTCTTATTTAAACATTCAAGAAAAAATATGTATTCAGCTATAACCCTTGTCCCTATTGTTTACTCTTAGACTGTTTTAATAAGCTGTATTCTCCTTTGATTTCTAAAGTTTTGAGAAAATAATAGGATAGCAGTAGTCTTCATAAAACCCCTTTTGTATGTTGGTGTGCAAGTGCCTGCTCAGTCAGTCATGTCTGATTCTTGCAACCCCACGGACTATAACCTGCCAGGATCCTCTGTCCGTGGGATTTCCCAGGCAAGAAAACTGGAGTGGGTTGCCATGTCCTCTTCCTGGGGGTCTTCTTGACCTACGGATCAAGCCTGTGTCTCCTGCTTTGGCAGGCTGATTCTTTACCACTGAGCCACCTGGGGAGTCCCCTGTAAGTTGGTACCCTGTTAAAAAACCTTCAGTGTCTTAGGGTGTCATGACTTGTTCTGTCATGTTACACTGCAGATACTGCTCTATGTTCATTGTTTCCAATTCCTTTGCAAACACTCTCTTCTTGAGCTAGTGTGGGCCATTCATTTTCCCTGGGGATGTAACATAGAGTCTCACCTCCTCTTCCTGCTTTGCCACCTCCTTCATCTGGAACATCTCCCTCATTTATATCTGTCTTTACTCCTAAGTGTCTTTCAAGGTATAACATAGTAACGTGGGGGGTGGGGAGCTAAGCTTTCCAGACACAAATATATTTAAAGTGGGGTGGAACTAAATCAATGATGCAGAGGAGAGATAAGCAATAGATAGCAATAAATACATAGAAAATCTGGTATCTGGAAAAGTGGCTTTCAAATTAAATGGAGAAGATTGGGTTATTTACATAGCTGCTCATTTGGAAAAAGAGGAAAGTTATAGTTTTACCTCATCCTCATGCTAGCAAGGAACCTCGATGTCAGGACTTCCGATTCCGTGAGAAGACTTATTTCTGTAGAGTAAGCCCTCCTGGCCTCTCTTGGTGGGATTTGCTCGCTCCTCCCTGCGGCAGAAGGTGTGACTTGCCTGACTGAGGAGCTTGGGGCAGGAACTAAGCAGGCTTCACCTCAGCTCCCGCTCCTCTCATTCGTGGAATGCTATGTGCGTGGCTTGTGCACGTTCTGTTTTGACTTGTTACCACTAGGGAGACCTACCTGTATGCATGTGTGCGAAGTCACTTCAATCATGTCCACTCAAGAGTCCTAGAGCGGGTTGTCATTTCTTCCTCCAGGGGATCTTCCCCAGCCAGGGATTGAACCCGTGAATCTCAAGTCTCCTGCATTTGGCAGGTGGGTTCTTTACCACTAGCAGCCACCTGGGACGCAGTAGGGAAGCCCGCCGGTGTTCAAACCTGCCAGAGCTGAGTGCTACATTTACATAAGGGGATATCAGGTGGCAAGAGGCCAAGTGGCATTTTGTAATTTAATCTCTGCAATAAAGCTCTATTAAAAACGTATGCTTCTCTCTGATAACAGCAGCTAGTTATCAGTTGGCTTTGAACTTGAGTAGGAAAGGAATATGATTATCAGTTTAAAATCTCAGTATCCAAACCCTAAAAGCCATGAAAAACAAACAAGCACACACAAAAAATACCTACTGTCCGTCAAAGCTCAACGCTTCCCTCATCCTGGAAGGCCGTGGTGAAACTGTTCGCTTTCCATCTGTCGACACTCTCTGTTGATGTCCACCACTTGGCACTTGTTTATTGCTGTGTGTTTTTAGAGCTTTAGTTGTGTTAAGTGGTCTTCACTAGGAAGACAGTGTTGTTGTCATCTTTGAACACCTGAAGTGCTTTCCAAAGAGTAGATGCTCAATAGATGTTGAGTGATACCAGTTGTACTCAATAGCTTTTTTATGATCGCTTCAAACTAGTTCCTGATACAGTGACTTCTCTTAATAATGCTACTGAATTTGTTTTGCACTTTAGAATTTTCACACTGCATTGCAAATAGACATGGGCTTACTTTATTTAATCTTTAAAGAATCCTATGAGCTGGGCAGAACAAATCTTATTTCCATGTCTTAGATATGACAAAAAGATCTCAGAGAGGTGAGTTATTTGCTCAGGGTTGCAGTGCTTATAAATTACAAAATCCAGTGCTTCTAATCCCTAGGAGATAGAGCTTTCATCCTGCTACAACCGTCTGTTTTATGATGGTGAAAACCTCAGGTGACTTTCCAGAAATGTAAAGAATCCCAAAGCATTAGAAAAATACATGACATTTCCAAGCCCCAGTTGAAATTTGATGTGAAATTCCATCTGACATGTTTGTAGCAGCTTTAATTGTTTAATCAATTCGATTGCAGAATATTTAAAGTAGCCACAAAAATCATGGGGCATAATCCAGTTCATGCATAAGTCAAGACATTTTGCACCTCAATTTCCACTCTTCCGTACTGTTTTGTGAACTAATTGGCAACACTTGATGAAAATTTAAGATGGAGACAGGAGATAGCAGGTGAGGTAGTTGCATCTTCACAAGGAAATTAATTTACGCACACACACACACGTATATTCACAGGCTCTGATAATGCCAAGAAAGGAGCCCCAGCAATGTGGTTAGCTGCAGTTATGGCTAAGTGTCATAAAGCGATTTTGGCATATCATGGTGCCCACAGGAATCACAGTGATCTCTCAGCTCTTGGTCTTCCAAGCACGTTTCAGTCTCATACAAATTCATCCTTGCAAGTTTCCTTTATTTTTTTTGGTTTGTTTGTCAGAAAAGTAATTTGACTATACCCTGCTTCTTGTTTTGTGATTTGGGGATGTCGTGAAAGCAGCTATCTTGCAAGCTGGACTAGAACAGAATGTGTCAGTATGATTTATAGGAATGGCTGTGATACTGCTTCAATGAACAGACGACTCCGTATATGACAGTGTATATGCACAAATGCCTTTTTACACAAATGGTTTTACTTGAAGTTCCTGAGATTATTTTAAATGCTTCCATAATTACATGGTTATTATTGAAGGTTTGAATAAAAGCAGTCTTTGATTACTTTGTGCCTTCTTTTTGGCGGAGGCTGACATGAATTTTTCTGGCTTGACAATTGCAGGAAATAAATATATAAGTAAAAGAAAACCTGAGTTCAGACTAGACTGCAGATCTGGCTGAAAAGAGTCTAGTGACTAAACATGATTTGGAGAGTACTGGGTACACCAAGAAATCTCAGAATTGGTGATAAGTCCTCATAGTTTATTTTTCACTGGGCAAGATTGAAAGGAAAAAAAAGACTTTATTATAAAATGTTCCCTTCCACTCTTCAGTGGATATAGACTAGAAAGAGGGCACTGTGCTGAAACCATCCAGTAATTGTTTAATTTTGAAGCTGATATAGCTTCAAATAGAAAACGGTACATGTTTAAGAAATTTTCATTGCTGTTTCTTTATTTCCAAAAAAAAAAAAGTGACTCAGCTTGACATTTGTATGTTGTTTTAAAGTGAGAAGATTAGAGTTGTGTTGTATATTTATGGAGAAGAACACCTGTGTTTCCCCCTCTTCAAAATAAAAGCTTATTATAAATAATACATGTTCATTGTAGATGAAGAAACTCAGACTATAAAAAATACATATGGAAGCTAAATAGTATGTGACAGCGATTGCTAATATTTTGGTAAATATCTTATGCATATAACCTGACAGTCACAGCCCATGTGTAATCTACTGAAAGTAGATCAAACAATATGTAATCTTTTTTCATTCATTAATGTATTGTGGTCATTATTCTATATCATTAAATATAGATTTGCATTATCATTATTAATAGTTGCAAAGTGTTTCAGTGTATAAATAGTTAACACCATTAACTAGACTAATTAATACTATTTCATCTTACAGTCTAAAATATGATTTTAATTGTCTTAATTTATTAATTAATTTAGCTAATATTTTTTGGATTAACTACTGTGTGCTAGTCACTGTAGTAGATGCTAGGAACACAGCTGTGAATAAGACAAACTTTATTTCTCTCCTTGTGGAATTTGAATTTTATTGAGAATTGGCATATAATTAAAAACAGAGTAATATATTTTGCAAATTAAAAAGCCATAATGGTGAGAAACAAATAATTAAGATGAAGTGATAATAATTCAAAGATCTGCTTTATAGAGGAAGGTTAGGAAAGGGTTCTGAAAATTTGACATTAAACCTAAAAAAGAGGTCTCAGTGATAAAGAATCTACCTGCCAAAGCAGAAGACATGGGTTTGATCTCTGGTTCAGGAAGATCCCCTGGAGTAGGAAATGGCAACACACTCCAGTATTCTTACTTGAGAAATCCCATGAAGAGAGGAGCCTGGCGGGCTACATACAGTCCATTGGGTCACGAAAGAGTCAGATATAACTTAGCAACTAAACAACAGCTGAAACAGAAAGATGAGGATGACTCAGCCATTGGCGTGGTTTCATTGGAGCAAAGAAGAGGCTATACAAGACCATGAGGCAGCACTTCAGTCCTGGAAATGGAGGGCCTGTGGTTCTTCTCCTTAGGTGCTCTTTAAAAAAAAAAAAAAAAATTATTGAAGCACAGTTGTTTCACAATGTTGTGTTAGTTTTGGGTATATAGCAAAGTGATATAGATATAGATATATTTTTTCAGATTTTTTTCATTATAGGTTATTACATATTAGAGGTTATTGAATATAGTTCCCTGTGCTATACAGAGCTTGTTGTCTGTCTCTTTTGTATAGTGTAGTATGTATACGTTAGTCCCAAACTCCTAATTGATCTATCCCCTTCTTCCCCCTACCCTCTGCTATTTCCCTTTTGGTAACCACAAGTTTTCTATATCTGTGAGTCTGTTTTATAAATAAGGTCATCTGTCTCATTTTTTAGATTCCACATGTGATATCATATGGTATTTGTCTTTGTCTTTTTCTGACTTACTTCACATACTGTGATAATCTCTAGGGCCATCCATGTTGCTCTAATTGGGATTATTTCATTCCTTTTTATAACTAAGTAATATTCCATTATATATATGTGCATGTGTGTGTGTTTGTACATATATATATATATACACACACCACATCTTCTCTATTCATTCATCTGTTGATGGACACTTAGATTGCTTCCATGTCTTGGCTATTGTAAATAGTGCTGTGTGTGAACATGGGGGTGCATGTATCTTTTTGAATTAGAGTTTTCATCTTGAATAATATGCCCAACAGTGGGATAGCTGAATCATGTTGTAACTCTGTTTTTAGTTTTTAAAGGAGCCTCCATACTGTTCTTCATATATTACCTTGAACTTCCATTTCTTCACTAGGCTATGTACATTGTTTTTACCATGTTCAAGATTTTTCAAATCAGAAAACTAACTTCAGCACAAGATCTTGAAAAAGTTTTCATTTTCCAATTATTTCATTGTTTACTTTAGGTGCCCCAGTTAGCAATATAGGATTTCTGTTGTTTTTGCTTCATGTCTGTCATTTTCTCTCTAATTTTTTTTTTCTAATTTTTCCTTTCCTTTTTATTTAGGAATGGCTTTTTCAAGTCTGTCTTCAACATTATGGATTTTGTTTTCTCCACATTTCTTTTGCTTTTCACTCCTTTGGATGCTCTAACAAATTCTCCAATGGTGATTCTTTCCCTTAATTTCTGAACTTCCTTTGCCATCTCTCTGTTATTCTTGCTTATTTATTTCTTTGGGTCATATTATCTCATCTTTTATCTCTTGCATTATATAGTTCTTTATTTCTGTAATTTTCTTTAGAGGTCAAATTAGTTATTTTCTTAAACCCTTTTTCACTTAGTTGAATTAGCTCTTCCCAATTATGTTCTTTTTATATCAGGATTTTATTTGTTTTCTCTTTTCTTTGCCATTTATTCCTTAGTCGAGGGACATTCTCTCTGGTTATGTTACACGTTCATATCATTGGCCTAGGCTTATTGACTGCTTTCCCTTCTTGACTCCTATTGAATATTACACTTAAACAGGAAGTGTAGGTCAGTCGTAGCTTTCATAGTGTGATCCACAAACCAGCATCATCAGCAGCATCTAGTAATTTATTAGGTACGCAAATTCTCGGACCCCCATCCCAGACCTCTTTCATCAGAATTCATCAGAATTTCATCAGAATTCATCAGAATCCCTGGGGTGGGGCTCAGCAATGTGTTATTTTAAGAACGGCCCTCCCCCCACCAGGTGATTCTGAAGAATACAAAGCCTGAAACCCACTGGTCTAGATACGTTTCATGTTCTTCCTGGTGGCTCCTATTTATGTTCTTGTCACATTTCTAAATACTAGAATTTGGGAGCAATATATTTGAAATGCATTACACTGTTCCCTTGGTAGCGTTTAATGTTATACTGCTGTTTGAATAGAACTGTTTACTACCCTGTCATTCTTTCTCATGTCCTTAACATCAGACATTTTTGGGTTTGTCTTAGTAAATACAAAATCTTCTTTGGTTTCTCTCATCTCTCATTTATTGTAGCCTATGTATCTTACTGGCTGCAAATAGTACCTGTGTTGTATGACTTGCTCACATCAGTTGCTGATAGACATTGCTAAAGTATGTGTTCTCCATTGTAGAAAATAAAATGTCTTCACACTTATCCAAATTTTGAGACATGTTTGTGACACTAACTACACATCAGTATTCTGTTATGCACATTTAAGAGCCAATGATTTATTTTATTTGTCTCATTATATTGATTTTTGTGGTGGATGAAGAGAGAACAAGGGCCATGCCTCAACATGCTGAGTGTTTTTCTGGATTGTCTAAGAATGCTGAATTGTTGTAGTGAAAGTTTAGCCTTTTGGATTTGAGAAAATATCTTGCTTTGTTGGGAGGGGATTTGGTTCGTTCCTCTGTTTAAGAATGAATTGGCTAATTTGATGCAATGTCAACTTAAAAGAACCCACTCCCCACCATAGGGATAGATTATAAAGGGATTTGGGAAACCTTTAGAGGCTGATGGATATATTCATTGTCTTGATGTGTTAATGTTTTCATGGGTGTAATGTATATCAAAACTCATTGTACAGTACACTTTAAATATAGTGTATTGCACATCAATTATACCTCAATTAAGCTGTTGAAGTGAAGTGAAAGTTGCTCACTTTCACAAAAAGTCATGTTTGACTCTTTGCGACTTTACAGTCTTTGGAATTCTCCAGGCCAGAATACTGGAGTGGGTAGCCTTTCCCTTCTCCAGGGAGTCTTCCCAACCCAGGGATCAAATCCAGGTCTCCTGCATTGCAGGCAGATTCTCTACCATCTGAGCCACAAGGGAAGCCCAAGAATGCTGAAATGGGTAGCCTGTCCCTTCTCCAGGGGATCTTCCCAACCCAGGAATGAAACCGGGTCCTCCTGCATTGCAGGCAGATTCTTTACCAGCTGAGCCACAAGGGTCTCCCAAGCTGCTGAGAAAGCCCCATCCCTTCTCGTCAGCCTGTCGATACAGTTTGCCTTATCGTATAGTTTGTGGATGTGGCTCATTGGTTCTAACTATGGTTCTTTGTAAATTTTGCTTGTCTTCCCACTACTCGTGGGACAGAGAAAAAATAAGGCATAATGTGGTGACTTTTCTAGGCCTATCTTTGTGATTATGAAGTTTTTCACATATACGATGAAAAGAGAAACTATGAGTAATCATGGCTAACTCAGCATCCACCCTAAGTCTTTGCTAGTCCTTGCTAGTGTGCTAACACTACGTTCCCAGATCTCCAGAAGTCAGAGTTTTAGATACGATTTATGTTTCACCAGTCAGATGCTGTTGCATGAGACTTTGATTAAAAAGTGAACACAGGCAAGAGGGGTAGAGTGTGGGGGCACAGGGTGTGGGAGATGTGATGTGGCTCTGGAGCCAGCATACGAGGACGTGACCCTCTGATGTGGCAGATGAGTCCCCCAGAGGCTGCTTCCTGTCATGGCATGGTGACACTGTATTCCCGGGGTGCCCATGGGTCCTGTGGTGGCAGTCCTCAGTCCTGTCAGAGTTAATGCGGTTTCTCAGTCATCAGCAGTGGAAACAGACTGCTGGTTTGTTACCTCCTGCAGTGGTGATGGTCACTTTCTCAATCACAGCAGAGGCAGAGTGGTTCTAAGGTCTAGAAGTCAGTTCTGGGTGATTAGCCTGGATCCTGCTCCTTTACTGATTCAACATTTATGGAAGCACATAGTTCCCATGTAAACACTTTCTGCTTAAACTGGTTAATGTGGATTCTGTTGTGTGCAACTGAGACCTGAGTAATAACACAATTAGTACCAGAAGTGGTTATTGACAATAAAACATCAAAGAAGTGGACCTGGTTTTGTTTCAAAGGCACTTGCTACCGAGAATGAGCAATCACTTAAGTTATCACCTCTGGTCATCTGCTGTAATAGACCTCTATGCGGGGCATGAGGAAGAAAAGGACTTGAGATTGGATTGGTATTTTTTCTAAATTGTGTTGGTGAGCTATAAGGAAAAGGTAGGCTCAATATTTTAAATTTTCAGCTCTAGAAACCACCTGAGACTCAAAGAAAGTTTACACCTGCCCTTAAAGAATCTCTCATCTTTTGTAGCCACAAGACTAATTTAGATGGAAATCAGATGGAAAGTCTGATGCTGCAGGCTATTTGTTGAATTATAAGGTAGGTTGAATTTACAGTTTTTCCATTTATTTTTCATGAAGTTGAAAACATTGACTCAAAAAAAGTTAGACCCCATCACTGAAGTGATATCATTTAGGAATACTTGAATAAACCTGCATGCTCTGTATCCCAGACTTCACCAAGTCCCCTCTTGCTCAACTCTCAACTAATGATGTTGATCTTGCTTTGCTTGTAGACCCTGTAACAGCTTTTTCTGAGGCAAGTCCCTTGCAAAGAAATGTCCATTTCTTATAGCACCCTTACTACCCTGATTGCTTCTACAGCATGTCAGATCCACCGCCATATCAGATCTCTGCATGTCCTAGGGAACAATTGCAATATCAAGCCTCAGAGGAAAAGGCTTACAAGCAAAAGGAGTCAAATGATTTTGCTAATATATTTATAACAGCTGTGGATTACGTGTAGGAAATGGATTTTGAAGATACTAGACTGATGCTTTGATGGGGTGAATTTATGGGTGTGGACACTGTTGCCAGAGATTTGTGATTCAAGGTGTAGTCTGAGCATCTGAGAGTATCTGTGTGGTCTGAAGACTGACTCTTAGATTTAATGGTGGCCAAGAAAATGGAGATGCCGGAAATTTCTTAGTATCATGAGAAAGAAGAAATTCAAGTCTTAAGCAGTTAGGAATGTTAGAATGAATTTAACATGAGTGATCAACTCAACTGTCCTGTAGCTATGTCTCTCAAGATTACTCAGATCACTGATAAATGCATTGATGAGGGACAGCCATGGCTGTCTTCTTCATGTTGAAAGTGAAGACAGAATATGCTGCCATTCAGTCAGAATCCCAACTTTAGTGGGAATGATAGAATTTTATGTAGCAGAGGCCACATGTGGCCCTAACCATGCCAGAATGGCTGAGCATAGTTATCTCAGGGGCTAGAAGTGGTGTGATGGCAGAAATTTTTAGTGGTGACTTACTGATCATCCTAGGGGCCCTACAAATGAAATAAATAGGCAGCTCACTAGAAACTCAGAGGCTGAGAACAGAGATCTGACCTGAGACATCATGATCATCATGGCCTCCCTACCAACTCCCAGACCTAAGTTAGCATATAGACCCAGAGCCTTTTGGAGGAAAGGGCATCACTGTTTGCTCTCCCTGCAACTTTGGGTTCCTCCTTCTTTATTACAACAAAATTTCTGGCATCTTCATTCATCCTGGACCACAGTTAAATACAAATTTTCAGTCAACCAGTGGCCAATATCCTTGAAGAAAGACTGAGAAAGCATCACAAGTACATACTATAAATTTACCTCCCGATGCTGATAAAAAGGAATATTTTATGGGATATAAAAAGATATCAGACCTTTCATTGAATGTTGATAATGGTTCTGAGATAGTATTAATCCATGGGGACCCAGTCACCATGATAATTTACTGGTTCTTATGGGTTCTAGTGATAAACAGAGTTTTGATCAATGTCCACTGCAGAGTTTTATATATATTGCGGTTTTTTGTTTCCAATAAGTACATGTATATTCACACATACTCAACAAGTAGTAGAATCCATACATGCCACAGTGTCTTTGGCATGTAGCTATTCTCCTTTTGTAAAACAGCTCTTGGTGTGCTATTAGACTCTAGTAGAGACTGAATATATACCTGAAGGACCCAGATATACACATGGACTGAGTGCTGAGTTCATGCTTTTCATGAACTGAATGGTGTCTGATTTGCTAAGCCATAAATTAGGGTATGTCTAGCAGTACACTGTTATCACATGGAAGTGTAATATATGCTATAAGGTTTATGCAAGTCTTTCAACTCCATTTTCCTTCAACCCAGCCCTTGGACCTCATGGGAAATTTCATATAACCTGAGAAAGAAAAATATACAAGTCTGTTAATAGACCGTTCCTCATACTATGTGGCTTAAACTGAAGTGGACTGACTGCTGAAACATTGTAGCTTTGCTCAGGGTGTTATTGAAGGACGAGGGAGGAAGGAAATCTTTCCAAGGGACAGACGATTTAGTGCTGCAGTCTAGGGTTGTACCTTGTGCAGAATGAAAGATGGCTGAATGAAGTATACATTTTGATTCATGGGCAACAGCCAATGGCTAGTGGGTTGAGAAATATAAGACTGGAGGATTTTTGACAAGGAAATTTGAAGAAGAGGTTTGTTGATGAAACTTTCAGATGGACCCAGAGATTGAGTCATGTGATCTTTTTATTTTCCTTAAAAAAAAAAAAAACTTTATTAAGGTATGATCGATACGTAAAAAGCTGTACATATTTTATGTGTATAACTCAATGAGTTTGGGGATAAATATATACTGCAAAGGCATTACCACCATCAATTCCCTGAAACATATGCACTACCTCTCAAAGTTTCCTCCCACCCCCTTTATCATCACCATCATCATTTTGTGGTAAGAATATTTCATATGAGGTTTGTTTCTTAGCAAATTTTAAGTATAACTGGGGCTCTGGAGAAGGCAATGGCAACCCACTCCAGTACTCTTGCCTGGAAAATCCCATGGACAAGAAGCCTGGTGGGCTGCAGTCCATGGGGTTGCAAAGAGTCAGACATGACTGAGCGACTTCACTTCCACTTTTCACTTTCATGTATTGGAGAAGGAAATGGCAACCCACTCCAGTGTTCTTGCCTGGAGAATCCGAGGGACAGGGGAGCTTGGTGGGCTGCCATCTGTGGGGTCACACAGAGTCGGACACGACTGAAGTGACTTAGCAGCAGCAGGGGCTCTGTAACAACCCACAGGAGTGGGAAAGGGTGGGAGGTGGGAGGTGGGAGGGTGGTTCAAGAAGGAGAGGACATCTGTACAGCCATGGCTAATTCATGTTGATGTGTGGCAGATATCAAACAAATATTGTAAAGCAATTATCCTTCAATTAAAAATAAAATTTAAAAAGTGTATTAAGAACATATACTTAATATGTTCTCTTCTACTACATTTTAAACCATAGTTAGAAAAAGAAAAAAATGCACAATCTTTGGAACAAAGAATCAATGGCAGAAATTTAAAGAAAAGATACATAATCAAAGAACATAATGAGGCATAAAAAAGTGTTCTGTCTTTTCTGTATTTGTTTTTTTTCTTCATCTTGCTAAAGAGTTCCTCTACTGATAAATATGTAAAGCATATAAAATTAACACTACAAAGTATAGAGTATTGATAGCTATGGGTACCAGTCTTACAGTAGATCTCCAGAACTTATGTATCTTATTAATCTTGAGTCTTATGTTCTCTACAACTGCTCTCCAAAAGGTCCTACTTTGGAGATGAAGTTCTCAAAATCATATTAACATCACAATCACTTTGTACATGGGAAAGATAGTCTTCTTCCAGCCACTCCAGCATTTGCTCCTTGGGTTAAAGAGCACAGTGGCTGTGGTTGCACAGGTGGAGGTTCTATGTCAGCTCGATGACATGAACTTCTTCCATTACAGGTGATACGTAGCTAAGTGTCTAAACTACAAGAAGCATGGTAATGCCCAGGCGGTAGTTAGATTACATTAAGCCACTTCTGTCATAGAAGGTCAGGGATTTTCCTCACTGGAAATGGATCATTCGATCTGGATTTGGATTTGCCTTCTCTGCTTATTGTGTTTCTGCTAGCTGTTGTAGTAACTAAATAGCTTATTTACAGTATCTAACACAATACCTTTTCTGATTAAAGAACTAATTTTAGAGCAAAAGAAATAGACACTCAGGTTCATACTTAGATTAACTGGTAATATCCATTCAGAAGCAGTCACCCTTATGAAATGGGGGAGTGAACCATCTAGGACTCAGTTATGGCAGCCCCTAAGAAATAAATTGAAGACATTTATTTATTTATTCTTAAATTATTTTAATTTATTAAATTGTTTATCTTAAATTGAAGAAAGTAGGGAAAACCACTAGACAATTCAGGTATGACCTAAATGAAATCCCTTATGATTATACAGTTCAGTTCAGTTGCTCAGTCGTGTCCGACTCCTTGCGACCCCATGAATAGCAGCACGCCAGGCCTTCCTGTCCATCACTAACTCCCGGAGTTCACTCAGACTCATGTCCATCGAGTCAGTGATGCCATCCAGCCATCTCATCCTCTGTCGTCCCCTTCTCCTCCTGCCCCCAATCCCTCCCAGCATCAGAGTCTTTTCCAATGAGTCAACTCTTTCCATGAGGTGGCCAAAGTACTGGAGTTTCAGCCCCAGCATCATTCCTTCCAAAGAACACCCAGGACTAATCTCCTTCAGAATGGACTGATTGGATCTCCTTGCAGTCCAAGGGACTCTCAAGAGTCTTCTCCAACACCACAGTTCAAAAGCATCAATTCTTCGGCGCTCAGCTTTCTTCACAGTCCAACTCTCACATCCATACATGACCACTGGAAAAACCATAGCCTTGACTAGACAGACCTTTGTTGGCAAAATAATGTCTCTGCTTTTGAATATGCTATCTAGGTTGGTCATAACTTTCCTTCCAAGGAGTGAGCATCTTTTAATTTCATGGCTGCAGTCACCATCTGCAGTGATTTGGGAGCCCCCCAAAATAAAGTCTGACACTGTTTCCACTGTATCCCCATCTATTTCCCATGAAGTGATGGGACTGGATCCCATGATCTTTGTTTTCTGAATGTTGAGCTTTAAGGCAACTTTTTCACTCTCCTCTTTCACTTTCATCAAGAGGCTTTTTAGTTCCTCTTCACTTTCTGCCATAAGGGTGGTGTCATCTGCATATCTGAGGTTATTGATATTTCTCCCGGCAATCTTGATTCCAGCTTGTGTTTCTTCCAGTCCAGCGTTTCTCAAGATGTATTCTGCATATAAGTTAAATAAACAGGGTGACAATATACAGCCTTGATGTATGCCTTTTGCTATTTGGAACCAGTCTGTTGTTCCATGTCCAGTTTGAACTGTTGCTTCCTGACCTGCATACAGATTTCTCAATAGGCAGATCAAGTGGTCTGGTAGTCCCATCTCTTTCAGAATTTTCCACAGTTTATTGTGAACCACACAGTCAAAGGCTTTGGCATAGTCAATAAAGCAGAAATAGATGGTTTTCTGGAACTCTCTTGCTTTTTCGATGATCCAGCAGATGTTGGAAATTTGATCTCTGGTTCCTCTCCCTTTTCTAGAACCAGCTTGAACATCAGGAAGTTCATGGTTCATGTATTGCTGAAGCCTGGCTTGGAGAATTTTGAGCATTATTTTACTAGCATGTGAGATGAGTGCAATTGTGCGGTAGTTTGAACATTCTTTGGCATTGCCTTTCTTTGGGATTGGAATGAAAACTGACCTTTTCCAGTCCTGTGGCCACTGCTGAGTTTTCCAAATTTGCTGGCATATTGAGTGCAGCACTTTCACAGCATCATCTTTCAGGATTATACAGTGGAAGTGAGAAATAGATTTAAGGGCCTAGATCTGATAGATAGAGTGCCTGATGAACTATGGAATGAGGTTCGTGACATCGTACAGGATACAGGGATCAAGACCATTCCCATAAAAAAGAAATGCAAAAAAGCAAAATGGCTGTCTGGGGAGGCCTTACAAATAGCTGTGAAAAGAAGAAAAGCGAAAAGCAAAGGAGAAAAGGAAAGATATAAGCATCTGAATGCAGAGTTCCAAAAAATAGCAAGAAGTGATAAGAAAGCCTTCTTCAGTGATCAATGCAAAGAAATAGAGGAAAACAACAGAATGGGAAAGACTAGAGATCTCTTCAATAAAATTAGAGATACCAAGGGAACATTTCATGCAAAGATGGGCTCGATAAAGGACAGAAATGGTATGGACCTAACAGAAGCAGAAGATATTAAGAAGAGGTGGCAAGAATACATAGAAGAACTGTACAAAACAGATCTTCACGACCAAGAAAATCATGATGGTGTGATCACTCACCTAGAACCAGACATCCTGGAATGTGAAGTCAACTTGGCCTTAGAAAACATCACTACGAACAAAGCTAGTGGAGGTGATGGAATTCCAGTTGAGCTATTTCAAATCCTGAAACATGATGCTGTGAAGGTGCTGCACTCAATATGCCAGCAAATTTGGAAAACTCAGCAGTGGCCACAGGACTGGAAAAGGTCAGATGTCATTCCAATCCCAAAGAAAGGCAGTGCCAAAGAATGCTCAAACTACCACACAGTTGCACTCATCTCACATGCTAGTTAAGTAATGCTCAAAATTCTCCAAGCCAGGCTTCAGCAATCCGTCAACTGTGAACTTCCAGATGTTCAAGCTGGTTCTAGAAAAGGCAGAGGAATCAGAGATCAAATTTCCAACATCCACTGGATCATCAAAAAAGCAAGAGGGTTCCAGAAAACCATCTATTTCTTCTTTATTGACTATGCCAAAGCCTTTGACTGTGTGGATCACAACAAACTGTGGAAAATTCTGAAAGAGACGGGACCACCAGACCACCTGACCTGCCTGTTGAGAAACCTATATGCAGGTCAGGAAGCAACAGTTTGAACTGGACATGGAACAACATACTGGTTCCAAATAGGAAAAGGAGTACGTTAAGGCTGTTTATTGTCACCCTGTTTATTTAACTTATATGCAGAGTACATCATGAGAAATGCTGGGCTGGAAGAAACACAAGCTGGAATCAAGATTGTCGGGAGAAATATCAATAACTTCAGATATGCAGATGATACCACCCTTATGGCAGAAAGTATAGAGGAACTAAAAAGCCTCTTGATGAAAGTGAAAGAGGAGAGTGAAAAAGTTGCCTTAAAGCTCAACATTCAGAAAACGAAGATCATGGGATCCGGTCCCATCACTTCATGGCAAATAGATGGGGATACAGTGGAAAGAGCGTCAGACTTTATTTTTGGGGGCTCCCAAATCACTGCAGATGGTGACTGCAGCCATGAAATTAAAAGACGCTTACTCCTTGGAAGGAAAGTTATGACCAACCTAGATAGCATATTGAAAAGCAGAGACATTACTTTGCCAACAAAGGTCTGTCTAGTCAAGGCTATGGTTTTTCCAGTGGTCATGTATGGATGTGAGAGTTGGACTGTGAAGAAAGCTGAGTGCCGAAGAATTGATGCTTTTGAACTGTTGTGTTGGAGAAGACTCTTGAGAGTCCCTTGGACTGCAAGGAGATCCAACCAGTCCATTCTGAAGGAGATCAGCCCTGGGATTTCTTTGGAAGGAATGATGCTAAAGCTGAAACTCCCATACTTTGACTACCAAATGCAAAGGACAGAGGATGAGATGGCTGGATGGCATCACTGACTCGATGGACGTGAGTTTGAGTGAACTCCAGGAGTTGGTGATGGATAGGGAGGCCTGGCGTGCTGCAATTCATGGGGTCGCAAAGAGCTGGACACAACTGAGTGACTGAACTGAACTGAAGAAATAACACTTTACAAGACTGGAATCCTGCCTTGTAGATGTGGTAATTACTTGGAACCACTGACTGACATATTTCTGTCATAGCTGGAATAATAGGGCCTGAAAGTAAAGTAAGAGAGTATGGAATGGTATGTCTGTTATACCAGATGACCTATTTAGAAAATTGCTAAACTTTGAGGCTCTTCTAGGTTAGAGCGCTTCAGTATCTAAGAGAGGATTGAATCCTTCAGCAGATGCAAGAATTTAATTGGAATATGAGACCCTCAGCTAGCCATTTTAGGAAAAGGAGACTACTTATCTGCCATAATTGACCCTAATTATCCAGGGGCAAGTAGAGAGACGAGTATGCCTGGACTGTTAGTAACGCTCTTGAGCACCTTCTAGGATTACTCATCTACAGCTAGAAAACTTCCCCTGATAGCTATGTTATGGACGTTGTTTGAAAACACAGGTACAGAAAGTAAGTTGTATGTGGATGCCAGGTACGTGAAAGTAGCTTTATAAACAAATATATCAATCTTCTTCTGGAATCAAAGGCTGAAAAACTTAAAACCTCATTTCCTAGCCTCTCTTGCAGGTAGGGTTCTGGACGTGATTTAGAAGCATTTTAATGATCCGTAGATTAGTGATTGAGTCTCATGGGCAGAGAGGCAGGGTGCAAAGCTCCTGTTTTGTTTATATGGCTAGAGAATGACGGAGGGTGCATGGTGCTGGGGTTATCTGTTAAAGACTCGTCATTCAGAACGTGGCTCCCTGATTCAGCAGGTTCCTGCAGAAGAAGCTTTCCTGATCACAGCAGCTGTTCGGTTTGGGAGCTGTTCAGATTCAACCCCATTTCTTCTGATCTCCCAACAATTTTGTAAGCACTTAATTTCCTTCATCAAATCCTGTTCTGCTTCAGGTAACTAGAGTGGATTTTATTTTCTGCAGTTGAACCCTGTAGAATATATTTCCTTTCAGTTTGAAGATGTTCATGGGATTTTTTTATTTTTCCAGAAAAACTTCTTCTTACCTTCAACTATGCTGTACTATGCTCTTGAGAAGGTGAATTAAGTAGATTACTGGCAACTTCTTTTAATTTAGTGCACATTTAGACAGTGTTTCTCAAATGTTGTGCTGCTAGGTTAAGGCCTTATCTTGTTGATAAGATTGTTAGAGATTTCTTTACTAATTTTGTTTCTTTCTCTGAAAATTATTTTTCAATGGGAAAATAAGATATCTTTAATAATTCATTGCATTAAAAATCTTCAACTGATTTATTCTAAAATTATTTTAATTTCAAGCTCAGTTTACATTCTGTTGTTCAAGCTGGCAAGCTGTAACCATATCTTCCTTATCTATTTGAGGTTTCTTTGAATAGGAGAACAGATACACAGATCTGTCTAAATCTAAAAATATCATCTCAAATTATGTCAATGGGACAGACTCAAAAAAAATAGGCCCAAGAGTTCAACTTCACAAAGAAAGGACAGTCCCACTGTTTCTCAACCTTGGATGCACACAGAATAATCTTGGAAGACTCTGAAAAGTGTTCATGTGAGGACCATACCTCAGGCAAATTGAATCTTCCTTTTAGGGATATTTAGGGATACAACCTCTCCTATATGATTGTATGAGTCTGATCAGGCTGCTTTAACAAAATGTCACAGACTAGGCAGTTTATACAACAGGAATTTATTTTCTCCTACTTCTGGAGGGTAGAAGTCCAAGATCAAAGTGCCATCAAGGTTGGTTTCCAGGAAGGCCTCTCTTTCTTAGCTTGTAGACAGCCACCTTCTCACTGTACTTTCCCTCAACCTTCTTCTGTGCACTTGAGGAGAAAAAGAATCTCTGATGTGTTCTTACCAATCCAGTCAGATTAGGCAGTCCCCCCCACCGCCCGCCATCCCTTAGGGCCTCACTTAGACTTAATTATGTCCTTAAAGGCCTATCTTTAAATACAGTCCTACTGGGGGAGATGGAGCTTCACCGTGTATGTTTTGGGGGATACGTTGCAGTCTATAGCAGTGATGATTGGCAACCACTGGTTTAGTGAAATCATTTGGTCATGGAGACTGGATTTTAAGACATAAGAGAAAGCAGACAAGTCAAAAAGATCTACCACGTTTAGTCTATGTGGCAACCTGGCCACTGCTGTTGTGTAAATGGAAAGAAATAGTGCTAAATGGGGAAAGGTATGGGAAGGGTGCAGGAGTCGGTTAACCACAACATTCAGTTTGAGTGGGATGGCAGGCTCAACTCCAATACAAACTGGCATAAGATGTTTAAGGCATTATATCCCAGAGTGGGTTACGATGCTGAGAACTTGTCTAGTTCTGTGTCTGCTTAGTTGCTCAGTCATGTCCTACTCTTTGAGACCCCATGGATTGCAGCCCTCCAGGCTCCTCTGTCCACGGGGATTCTCCAGGTAAGAATACTGGGGTGGGTAGCCATGCCCTCCTCCAGGGGATCTTGCCAACCCAGGGATTGAACCCAGGTCTCTCACATTGCAAGCAAATTCTTTACCATCTGAGCCACCAGGGAGGCCCAAGAATACTGGAATGGGTAGTCTACCCCTTGTCCAGGGGATCTTCCTGATCTAGGAATTGAACTGGGGTCTCCTGAATTGCAGGTGGATTCTTTACTAGCTGAGCTACCAGGGAAGCCTATGTCATGATTCCTGAAGTAAGTGACAAGAGTTTGAGAATCAGGGTCCAATTTCAGTGATGAGAGCAGTAGGAAGTTGGTGTGTGATTCTGTGAACTGGCTTTCAGGACAAAGTTCTTGACCTTGCATGAAACATTGATAAGTATTCATAAGTCTTGAGTCCTCAAAAGCCAGCCAGGGCACACCTGCAGAGAAAGCCTGAAGGAAATGAAATCAGTCCCCGTGGTTAACTGATGTGGAACTAGGGGACTGTTGTTAAATATTTGTTGGTGGAGTGAAGAATTCTTTTTAAATCTTTGAAATGGCTTTCATTGGTTTAGCATTTAGAGCAGTGGTTCTCAAACTTGAGCAAACATCAGGACCACCTGAAGCTGTTGTCAAGCATGGACTGCTTGGCCTCATCTCCAAAGTTTCTCATACAATAGGTCAGGGGTGGAGCCAAAGAATTTGTACTTATAACAAGTTTCCAAGTGATACTGGTGTTGCTAGTTTGGACACCACTTTGAGAATCACTGATCCTGTTGGCATGTTGTAGATATTTTATTTTTCATGTGAACACTCTAAAATGTACATCTGCTTCATACTGCATGCTTGTCTCTGTAATTTTTTTCTCTTTATTTTGAATAAATAGCTAAATGGCAAACTCAAAGAAGGCAGGAGAGTAGCTTTTAAAAACAGTAGACAGAGTACTATATAGATGCTTGCTAAATCCATCCTAGGAGCTTCTGAGTGATTGGGAAGAATCTTCCAGATGACACTCAACTAAGAAGTTATGTTTCTCTCTTGAGACTTACCTGGTGGTCCAGTGGTTAAGACTCTGCCTTCCAATGCAGGGGTGCAGGCTTGATCCCTGGCTGGGAGAGACAGACCCACAAGCTGTGGGGTGAGGCTTTTTAATTTTATTTATTAAAAATAAAGACATTATTCCATTAGTTTAAAAAAAGCAGTGACTTTCAAAAATAAAAATAAAAAAGAAGTTATTATTTCTCCCTAAAGCTAGGGAAGTCAATAGAACTTTTTCCAATTTAGCAGTGGCAGCATGTTTTAGCAGAATTTACAAGCACTGTTTAGAGTATATATTATGAGAATTATTTGATATAAGTTAACTTGTGTTTGCCTAGCCTCCAGTCCCCTTTTTCACTTGTAAACCACCAAAAGTAGATTCCCTTTAAGGGAAGGTTAAGGGTTCAGGGAAAGCAAGTTTGGAAAAAGAGGCCTTATCCAATATGTAAGATAAAAAGAATGGGATTAGTTTTGTTGGTCTGAGTTTAAAGAAGAGGAGACAAGACTCAGGGTATGTGTTGACCAATGAGCTTGTGTGCTCTGTGCACATGTGTGGGCTGCTCTAGTCACGTGGATTTAAAACATTACTGGATGGTTTTCGGATAGATGACAGAAGAGCATCATAAGGAAAGGGCTTTTTCTGGACTTTCATATAGTCTGCATTTGGGCTAGCAGACCCCCAACAGGTTCTCAGGTTAGGCAAGAGAGGTGAGACAAAAAGCAGTGTAGAATGCGGTGTGATGTCAAGATGCCCGAGGCCCATTTCTGGGGGTGCTCTTATACTGGTTCTGCCGCTCAGACGTTGCCAAGTCAGTGATTCGAGAGGACCGACGAGAGGGCCTTCTCTTAGGCTCCAGAGCTGAGTGGGACTAGAGAACCAACACACATTCACTGCTTCGGGGCAGCTTACCAGCAGAGCGTGTCCGGAGTGACTAAGCATACACGGCTTATGTCTTCCAAGATCTCGCCTACAGGTTGTCCTGTGTCTGAGTCACAGTGTCACGCTGCTCGGGCCTGACAACTTGTTTACCGATTTTCTGGTTGTGGAGAATGTGAGACCTTAGGCTGTCCATGTTCAGAGTCATCAAGTGAGTGGGAGTGACATCCTGTGTGAATCTTTAGTCTTCTCATAGCCCCTGTTCTCAGCCTGTGACCATGCCCCTGTGCAACACCCATGCACACTCTCAGCTACAAGAGGGCCCTGGACATCCGGTAGAGCAAGGGGGCGGGAAAGACACAGCGTGTCTCTATCACTGGGCAGTGCCAGGGCCCAGCAGTATTTTCCAAGAAAGGCACAGAGAGGACGGGTGGTCTTTGTTATATACACAGAGAGCCACATTGCTGGCACTTTGGCATTTCACTCATTGATCTAGCAGCAAAGAGGACAGAAATAGAAATATTCTGGTTCAATTGGAGTACAGGTCATGTACTGACCTTTGAGTGATTGTAGACACAACATTCATGAGGGTACACATTTATCAAACATGCTTATTACATGCCAGACACAATGCCCCAAGCCTTTTATAAGTATCATCTCATTAAATTTTCCAGCCACCCCATAAGGTATGCATTTTAATTTTCTCAAATGTGGGAGAACTGACGTTTAGGTCATGTAATCCACCTAAAGTCACACAGTTGGGGAATAGTGGGGCCAGACTTCAGGTCTGCCTGACTCCAGAGAACAATGTCACACTGACTCAGCAGCATATAGTTATGCAGTTATTATATTCCAGTAGATTCAAGGGTATGACCAGTATGCCCTGACTAATGCTCATGAGAGAGGGACACGTGAGTAACATGAGTCCAGAAGATGAAAGGACAGAGTGAGATGGAGAAGAACCAAACCCAGTATCGTATTGTGGCTACTCACAGCTGAAGTTATCACTGATGTCCTAGTGCAGCCCACAAGATGCTCCACACCCCCCCACACACCCCCCCACACACAGAGGACTCCGTTGTCAAATACTAGATGCTGTACAGGCTAGTTGCTTCTTAAAGATGAACTTATAATAAATTAGCTTATTACCAGGACCTGTTTAATGTTAGTTTTACCCAACATTTTTCAAAGACATATTTGGCTGTAAATCTCTTTTATATGTAACAACAAATTTCCCAGAACCGTCTACCTGGCCTAATGAAATGAGATTAGTTGTCAACTTCAGCAACACACTCAGGTGATATCAGAGTATTATCTTTGGTTATTGCATTGCATTTAATGTTTTTTAAATTTACATTTAGGCTCCTGACTAGTTTACTATAAATAGTTCGTTCTGAAATGAGTTATTTTAACTGTTTCTTTTATTGTCTCTATAATACTTAAACAATAGCTAAAAGTATTCGTAATTAGATATACATGTTTGGGGTCCCAGTGCCATTTGAAACATTATTCTGATGCTGCAGTTGGGCAAAATAAGGTCAGATGGGAATGGTATGACTTTGTTGCCAGATTGACCTGAAACAAAGTATAGAGATGTTGGTGTGACCTAATTATGAGTATAAAAAGGATTGCCATTCAGGTGTTCACCAGGTATTAAATATTTTAACTGAAATTAAAGGGAAATGGTACAACTTCCCACTACACAGGATTCATATAAGGAAAATATGAATTTTTATGTGATAGCTGATGGAAAAAACTGAACGAACTTTTTTGGCCCACTCAATAGATAAGGAAGTGAACACAACCTGGAACATAGGACACTCTTGCTACCATCTCTCTAGCACTTGCCCTTAAGGATGTGCTTCTCATCTTCCCCACATTGTTCCTGTATGTACTGTCATTTTATTATAGCACTGGGGTCAAACTAGCTGGGTCAGTACTTCAGTGAGATTTAAATAAGTTTATTATGTAATAATTGTAAAGGTAAAGGCTTGCAAGAATTGTATAAAAAACACCCACATCCTTTTCATACCCATCATGCAGATTCAATCACCATTACTCTTGTGCTGCATTTGCTTCTCTCTTTGTGGTCGTGCACACCTATTCATTTTTCTGAAAACAGGATATCCACATGCATATATTGGGTTTACCTAATAGCTCAGTTGGTAAATAAAAGAATGTGGGAGACTGGGTTCAACTCCTAGATCGGGAAGATTCACTGGAGAAAGGATAGGCTACTCACTCCAATATTCTTGGGCTTCCCTTGTGGCTCAGCTGGAAAAGAATCTGCCTGCAATGCAGGAGACCTGGGTTCAATCCCTGGGTTGGGAAGATCTCCTGGAGACGGGAAAGGCAACCCATTCTATAGGCCGTATTCTGGCCTAGAGAATTCCATAGACAGTATAGAGTCCATGGGGTTACAAAGAGTCAAACATGATTGAGAGACTTTCACTTTCACTTTTCACATGCATATATATATATATATATATATGAATCTGTTTTACCGTGTGTAAAATAGATAGCCAGTGGGAAGCTGCTGTATAGCATAGGGAGTTCAGCTCGGTGCCCTGTGGGATGGATATCACTGGAACTAGGCTTTCTGTTACACTCTAGACATTAAAGGATGGTGGCTGACTCCACACCGATGGTTGCACTATGTGCTTGTCAGGCAGCCTCGAATGGGTCCCAGTGGTTCTGCTCACAGGTCTCCTGCCTGGCTGATTGGGTGCTGCACCTTGGGTTTTCCTGGGCACCAGGGAGAATCTGCCCCACAGTAACAAACATTGCCAACCTCTCTTTTCTCAGGGCCCGATGGGCACACTCTGATTCCCACTGGTATGGCCACTTGGCCACTGTCTTTACCCCCTTAACTGGCCTGGAGGACATTATAGCACACGTAGAAGCCCTTACCATACTCACCCAGCAAGCCTCAAATGTCATCCAGGAAAGCCTGTCCTCCCTGAACACTGAGATATCTGCTGAGAAAAACCATCCTACAAAATAGGAAGGGCCTTGTAAAGAAGCACCTGTGTCATTACCCAAACAGACATTGTATGGTCATACCCGATGAGTCTGCTAATTTATCATCTTTATTAAATCACATGCGGACACAAATGAACACCCTGAAAGACCTGATCTTCTATGTAAGGGACTTATCAAATCAGTGGTTCAGATCCTGGGGCTTTTGGTGGAAAAAATCATTACTTATGTTAAAAATTATTATTTTAGTCTGTATTTTCTCTTGCATGTGCCTATGTGCATATGCCTCCAGGGCAGCCAAATAGCCCCCAAATGAGCCACATCCATGCTGGTGGAATCCCTTGCTGACTGCTCAGGACACATTGTAAAACAGGCTGCTGCTGCTGCTGCTAAGTCGCTTCAGTCGTGTCCGACTCTGTGTGACCCCATAGACGGCAGCCCACCAGGCTTTCCCATCCCTGGGATTCTCCAGGCAAGAACCACTGGAGTGGGTTGCCATTTCCTTCTCCAATGCATGAAAGTGAAAAATGAAAGTGAAGTCGCTCAGTTGTGTCCGACTCCTAGCGACCCCATGGACTGCAGCCCACCAGGCCCCTCCGTCCATGGGATTTTCCAGGCAAGAGTACTGGAGTGGGGTGCCATTGCCTTCTTCATGTAAAAAAGGAGGCTTATTCAACTGTAGAGCTGGTCCTGAGGGGTGGAGTATTGGGAGGAGCTCCTGGAGAGAATGTGATTGCTAGTTGAACTATGCAAACTGGACCCGGATAACCCAAGGCTCCTCACACCCTCCCCTGTCCTTGGAATGTATGTTCTGCCCATCATTTCCAAGTAAAAGCTATCTTCAAGGACATAGCCTTGAGAGAGCAATGTGTTGTTGAGACTGTCTAGAATAGACAGTATATGTGATGGAACCCAATTAAGGTCACTGCCTGGTAGTTCAGCTGGTAAAGAATCTGCCTGCAATGCAGGAGATCTCAGTTGGATTCCTGGGTCAGAAAGAGCCCCCAGAGAAGGGATAGGCTACCCACTCTAGTAGGTATTGCTTGTAAGGAATCTGCCTGCAGTGTGGGGGGCCTGGATTTGATCCCTGGATTGGGAAGATCCCTGGAGGAGGGCATGGCAGCCCACTCCAATATTCTTGCGTGGAGAATTCCCATGTACAGAGGAGCCTGGTGGGCTACAGTCCATGGGGCTGCAAAGAGTCGGACAGGACTGAGTGACTAAGAAGACACACACATCAACTTTTAAGATTCTGGAGGACAGGTGCAGAGGTCTACTCATGGCCACTCAAGACGAGCCTTGTATGTAAGTTCCCTTGTTTGTTAAATTTGCCGCCTACAGAGTGGTCTTTCTTTAGTCTTTGCTTGCTCTCGGAGCCTGGGAGTCAGTTTCAGATTTAACCCAGGAAGTTCCCTAGGGTGTGAACCAACACAGTATTACCTATCGGGGTGTTGTGGGTCTGCCTCACATGGCTTACCCTCTGTACCTTCTGAAATATGGCTGGTCTGAGAAGGCTGGTTTTGGTCAGCCTGAGTGACTCTCTGCAGTTGAGGCAGACCCTAAAGGAGCTGACAGTTGGAGGCTGTCTACTGATACCCTCCCTATAGTCCTTCTGGATGGTTCATCTCTGCGTCTACCACACAAATATACTCAAAAAGTCAGTGATATGTATTTCTATGAGTAAACATAAGCTGTCCTCAGTTAGTTAAAATCAATTGTGTGCATTAATGTAGTGATATGTTTTTTCCTAAAGAGCTGTTATTAAATTTATGATGCATGCACAGCTAATGTCATTTTAAAATGGAAAAAATACAGCAATCGAGATTGAGTCGTTAAATGAAAAGTGGTCATTAGCTTGTTTGAAAATTTCGTGTCCTATTCCATTTATTTAATGGAATATAAAAGAACTTTGTAAACTTTATGTTCAAAAGAGTTACTTCTCATTCAAAGGAAATGATAGTAACAAAACCCAAATGGTCATTTTGGTATTTTGACACCAAGGTTCTTGTGGATTTATTTAAAAGAATGAGTTGAATAGTACCTTACAGAGAGGCAGAATGCATGCAAGAAGAACAAGATAAATAATGTAAAATAAAAGCTTTTTTTTCCAGTGGTAAGGAAGCTTGGACAGTCTAATACATCATGGCGACAAGTGAGAGGTGATAACAATAAAAGATATTCTTGGAATGGATATTCCCACAATTCAAGTGACTGGCCTTAGCCCAGGTCTTTATTTCTAGGTCTTAAAAATGATATGTGTCTGAGCATCACCCTAGTTTTTTTTTTTTATTGGAAATTGCTATAACTAAGGACAGATATGATTGGAATTCGGAAGGCAGCATTTATCACTGCTAAATTGGATTGCTTATATTTATAGTGCTATCAAAAGTACTAAACACGGAAGGTTTCCACTTCCAACAATTCTACAATATTGTATGTTAGCTTGAAAAATATGAGATGAGGCACTTTTGAGACTTGATTTTATAAATACAGCTTGGCAAATATACATTGTACCTGGAAACCTGCTACCAAGAGGCCTAATTAATTCAGGTCATTCAGCGGCATTTATCTAGGAATAAACACAGGCATTTAGAAGAGGAAATAAATAACTACCATAAAAATGCTCCAAACTACAGTCTAGCAAAACTGACCAATAGGGATAAAATTATTAAATTCTATAAATATTATCATAGGTTAAAGATACATGATAAATTCTACATGTGTAATAAAGACCAAAGGCCAAAATGTTTTCTACAAAACTAGGTTTATAGGATGCAATAAAGAGGTGTGGGCTTAGACAATGAGTAAGATTTTTTCTCTTTTGAAAAATGAATATTTTAGACTACATAGCTGCCTGAAACTTCAGTTATTGAACTGTTCCCCAAATGTGTAAAATTATTAATTATCATCAACCAGCAATCATTACTTTTAGATCTATGAAAGGAAAATAAACAAATACAAGGAAATACTTAAAACTGTGTTCTAAACTTACTCCATATTGAATTTTATCAACTTGAGCTTCAAGAGATATACTGCAGTCATTGACATGGGAAAAGATCCCATTGCCTTCTTTTGTAAAGGGAAAAACAGAGATGCCTTGTGGAATAAGTCTCGGGGCTATAATTGCCAAATATAGAAAGAAAGTGTTAAATAGTTTTCTGAAGATGATTGTTAACATCCATTTCAGAAAATTTATATGATGTCAAGCACCATTAATAGAAATGTTTATACCCTTGCTTTGATAAATTTTCTTCACTGACTTGATCCAGAAGTTTTTTTGATTAGTTTATGCTTCTAAGTTGAAAAATACATAGAAATATTTATTTTGACTTGAGACTTCCCCAGTGGCTCTGTGGGTAAAGAATCCTCCTGCCAGTGCAGAAAATGTGGGTTCCATCTCTGGGTTGGGAAGATCCCCTGGGGGAGGAAATGGTGGCCCACTCCAGTATTCTTGCCTGGAGAATTCCATGGACAGAGGAGGCTGGTGGGGTATAGTCCATAGGGTCACAAAGAGTTGGACATCACTGAGCACACATTTATTTTGATTTAGTTTATCAGAACGGTGCTGTCAGTAGACTACTATACTATATATTAGGAAATTCAGGCTCAGATACTGAATCATCAGAAAATATACTGCTGTCATAAATAATATTTATAATAATAGTAATAGCAACAGCATTGACAATATGAAACCCCAAATTTAAAATGATATAATGATAGCATTATACATTGATATTTAATAATGATAATAATGATGATAATAATGATAATTAATACACTGGTTTAGAACTATAAAAACTGATTTTAAAAATATTCAATAGGCCATGCAAATGAAACTAATAATATAAAAGAGTTTACTCTTATAACTGCTCTAAATAGAAACATCTCAGAAACTAAGGGGAATGAAATTAATTTAGCCTGTGGTTTGACACAAGATTTGGTAAGAGATGGAAACTGAGGAATAACAAAATAGAGGTAATTATCTTGCTGAGTGGAATGGTTTCAGAATGGCTAATGAGAAATCTGGAGCTTTCTTCATAGCTCAGTCAGTAAAGAATCTGCCTGCAGTGCAGGAGACCCAGGTTCGATTCCTGGGTTGGGAAGATTCCCTGGAGAAGGAAATGGCAACCCACTCCAATATTCTTGCCTGGAGAATCCCATGACAGAGAAGCCTGGAAGGCTACTGTCCTTGGGGTCGTAAGAGTTGGACACGACTTAGTGACTAACACACCTGGAAAATAATCACACTTCAACATCAGTTTACAAAGTCACTACTTTTGCATACTTGTCACACACAGGGTATTTCTAACCCCATTGGAAGATATTATAATGTGTTTGGCCAGTACTATTAAATTGACTTAAGAACATATTCATCTGAACTGCAAAAACATATATAAGTGATAAATGCAGGGCAAGAAATAATAGAAAAGTGTTTCTCTCAAATAAGCAAAAGAAATACTTTTGAGACTACTTATCAAAAGAAATTGACCACAGATATAATTTTTACTAACTGAAGATTATATATTAAGCCACAATTTGGAAGGCTCCCAAATGTCACTGAAACAATATGGCCTTGAGAAGAGATAAATAAGACAGATGGAACCATGCAAATGTCACCTATTGGAAATCTGAACAGGAGGTGACTGATGCAATAATAGCAGCTTGTAACCAGAAAGCTCAGGTTCTGACTTATTGCAGATTTCTGGTACAGGAAGTTCATAACAATACTTGGAGGTGGTGCAGGATAAATCAGGCAAATACTGAATTTAAGAAGACTTGAAAAGAAGTAGCAATTGTAAATAACATGGTTTTGAAGTCATTAAGATTTAGATCAATAACATTTTACATAGTTTCTATAAATCGTGGGCATCAGTTTTGTTACAGAAGATTTGTCTTCTTGAGAGGGAATTATTTCCACTGATGAGATGCATGGATGTTAATAATTATTGAGGAATAGATAATTAAAATATTATAGAGTTTATTTGCCTTTTTGTGTGTGTGTTAGTCACTTGATCATGTCTGGCTCTTTGTGACCCCATGGACCATAGCCTACCAGGCTCCTTATTTGCCTTTAGGCACCTCATTTTCCATCCAACCCACCACCCTCCCACACCACCTTCTTTTTCAAGTTCCATGTCTTTGCTAATGCTCTCTGATTTTTACAGAATCTCTACCTCCCCATTTCTACATATCCAGATCTTACCTTCACATGCTTTTGTGTGCTACTTTCTCCATGAAGCCATTTCTAATTATCCCTAGCCAGATATTATCTCTTCCTTGTCTGAAATTTACAGTCATAATTCACTTATGGTTCTTTTGCTTTGGACCTCATATTATGGCTCATTATGCATGGATACTGGAGCTTCCCAGGTGCTGCAGTGGTAAAGAATCCACCTGCAAATGCAGGAGACTCCACCCCTGGGTTGGGAAGATCCCCTGGAATAGGAAATGGCAACCCACTCCAGTATTCTTGCCTGGAAAATTCCATGGACAAAGGAGCCTGGTGAGCTACAGTCCATGGGGTTGCAAAGAGCTGGAGATGACTGAACGACTGAGCACAAGCATATGCACTTATTTTATTTCCTTATTAAAATATAAACTTGTCATGGAAGAATTTAATCTGAATCATTCCTATTTTCTCTTCAGCAGCTAACAATATCTGGTACTTTGCTAACTGGTTGAACAAATCATAGTCTAATTTCCAGGTGATTAATAAACTAAGAAATATGATTGCATCTACTCATGATTCTTCTGGGTAATTCTAGGGTTTATAAAGGTCTCTGACATTTGTTTTTTTGTGTTAGGTTGTGCTTGCTGTCCATGTAGTTCTTGGTGGCACATTAATACTACCCAACACTCACACCTTCATTCTAAAGTTTATTTGTTCTTTTGTTAGCTTCAGCTTGTGCAAACATTCATCAGGGTACTAAGTTGTATCTTTTTTAAAAAGTTAGTTCCTAGAGGCCAGTTGAATTTTTAAAGCAGTTTACATGGTTTTAGGTCAAATAAGGCATGCAAAAACCTTTGTGTCACCTGCATATTATTTTTTTTTTAAAGCATTGAATAGTTGCCAACATTTTAATGTTGGAAGAATTCACATTTTTAGAACTGCACCAGATTTTTGGCTTTTCTTGAAAAATGAAATCTGACAATATTCTGTCCCCATTTTTTTCAGAGCAAATCTCTTGAATTTGCATTTAAGGACATGGAATGCTTTCCAGTTTTGGATAGCTCCCTTTAGATCCCTCTCACTCACTTATGTTCTTTATTTGGCCATTTTATGTCTCTCAGTTCATAATTCCTATTTTAAAGCTTCTTTTGAAAAAATAGGGTGTGGCAGAGACTACTAACTGTTCACTAAAATTGGTTTCTTTGTCCTGTGCATGGAGTTAGACTATTTTTCCTGGCTTCCTTTGCAGTTAAGTGAAGTCATGAGATTGAGGTTAACCAAGGAATGAAGTTGAAGGAATATGTGCCACTTTCCATGCAGACATCTCCACTGTCTTTCTCCTTCTGATAACTGGATACAGATGAACATGAAGCCTTGTGTATTAGTACAGCCACAAAACTGGAGAAGCCTGGGTCCTTCAGTGATTGTCTGTAGGAGAGCAGACCTACTGGACTGCTATGGCCCTGTTATGAGAGCAAGAAATTGCCGAGGTCCAGACCCGGCTGATCCAGGGAGTTCGAAGCGGGGATGGCATCGGCAAGGATCAGGATACAATAGCTTCAATTAGGTATTAATTAGAGATGTAAAGAGTAATAGAGTGAGGATAGCTCAGTAGGAAAATTCAGTGGAGAAAAGAGGCTGAGTAGCTTGGTTTACGCGGGAGACCAATAAAACTTCAAGACGAGAAGCTTGCACCACTTACATAGGCCACAGGCGTCCTTCCGTTCTCCTGAAGGAGAGGAGACACTGAGGCCTCCCCGGTCGGATCTTAGAAGCCCAGGCAAAATTAGTAAGCTTGGTGGGTTCCGCGCTCCAGATGGAGACTCAGCCAGAGTTTGAGAGAGAGAGCGACACGGGGAGACCAGTATTTCGAGAAACTGATCCCCATTCTTTATTTTCCATGGTCTACTTTTATACACTGAGATGTTATGCAAAAGTCACGCGGGGTCAGCAGTCCTGACTTTTATCAAAGTCAGGTGCTTCATACAAATGTATACAGAGATCTTAGGGGTGTTACATCATCTTCTGGCCAGGGGGCCTGCTGACAATTTATGACCTTCTCCTTGTGACAGCAGTCAGTTAACCAGGACACTTATTTCTCCAGGGGTGATTATTCTTAAAAAAGACTCCACCTTCCGAAGGTACCAGATAAAGATACATTCCTATAGGGTGAGTGTGTAGTGGGTTTTAATTAAGGAAATAATTTACTTAGCCTAAGGTCTAACGTGGTTAATATCAAAGGTTAATACTCATTTCTTCTATATATTCATTAATGTGTGTAAGGGCAGGGGATGTGGAGACTTAGCAGCAAACATTGGCTCAACACATGAGAAACCCTTCGCCAATACAGTTTCTAATCAGCCCACTATACTTATACTAATGGTTTTCTAACTTTTCTAAGGAACCTGTTTTTAGAAGGTTTAAAGCATCTCGTGCCTCTCACGGTTGGAAGGCTGTGAGCAATCATATGCGGCCGGACAAGCCTGTCAGGCAGGCTAGAGAACCTTCAGAAGAGTTTGTAGGTTAAAACACTCTTGTCACGCCCAGGAGTTTTTATTAACTGGAGCTCTAAGTTAACTCCTTCTCTGAAAGAGGTGGTGGGGGACAGCCCCCCATAAAGTCAGAGGTGTAGGTGAGAGCACAAAGTAGTAAAGTAGGCAGGCTCTGGTTATGGGGGTAGATGCTTGAGGATTTCCAGGGGGACTCCTGAGGCTCGATCCCGCCTTTGCTTATGTCGAGCCTCCTTCCTCATGACCTTTGCCATAGGTGGAGTGCCTCACGCTGGCCCCCAACAAGAAACGAACCTCTTTGGGTTTTTTTTTTTTTTTTTTTAAATTTTTAAACTTTAATTAAATCCAAGAGATTAAAAATATAATGACATTTTTCTAGGATTGCACTTCAAATTCTTGTCTTTTATTTTACAATTGTTGGAATCATACATGGGTTTATGGTTTGAAGTAGAACCGAAGAAGACATATATTTTCTCTGGTAAAGCTATTCATTTAGGTCTCTTTGTGATAGTGGTTAGCCTGCCCTAGATAATTTAGTACTCTAATGACTTGGTAACTAACTGTTCATTGCAGCTGACCCTTGGTAACCAGTGTCAAGTAGGAAGTTAAAGAGTGAAAATGAAGGACTCGTCTTTTCTGGGTGCAGCTGGTTCCGAGTGCCTGAATTACTGAGCCTTGTAGATTACATTTGGTAGCAGAAAGGAGTGAGCAAGAGAAATGAGGGGTCATTCCTGCCTTTTAAAATGCTTTCTACTCAGAGAAGCCCTATCAAGTAGCATCATTACAAACCTTTACTGAACACCTAGGTTAGTGCTTCGAGTTCATCTCCAAGATCAGTAGAATGATTTTGAATTTCTCTGCTAGATTTATTGAAATTGCTTGAGAGAGGAAAAACAAAAACAAAAACAAAAAACCCTCTGTTTTGACTTGCATTGTGCCGTTT
The DNA here is from genome assembly GCF_002263795.3 of Bos taurus. Taxonomy (NCBI): domain Eukaryota; kingdom Metazoa; phylum Chordata; class Mammalia; order Artiodactyla; family Bovidae; genus Bos; species Bos taurus. The sequence continues at coordinate 1,802,151 of NC_037332.1, forward strand.
CTTTGAGAGTCCTAGGCTAGCCAAACCATTTCACTACATCTTTCTCAATTACCAGGCTGCAGGCAAATTTAAATTAATTTTAGTCAAATTGTGTGTATTAATTTTGGTCAAATTTTGAAGCTATAAAATTATTTAAATACAGCATGGTTTAGAATTATAGAGTTATATGCTCCTCTATCCATGGGATTCTCCAGGCAAGAATACTGGAGTGGGTAGCTATTCCCTTCTGCAGGGGATCTTCCTGACTGAGGGATTGAACCCAGGTCTCCTGCCTTGTAGGCTGATTCTTTACCATCTGAGCCACAAGGGAAGCCCAGTAAGATATTGGTCTTAGCATAATCATTGTGTAGAGAACATCATACACATTTATAAGATTTGAAGAATAATTTTAACTGACCAGAGACTAGTTTCTATGATCATGTAATTTAAGTATTTATCAGGGCAGGTTTCTGTGGGGAGAGACTTGGAAATTTCTAGCTGCTCTGCTTGCTACTGTGCAGCTAACTTTGACATGGGGGGTAAGGTAAGGACAAGAAAGTCAGTCTGTTTGACCTTTGATGCATTGTACGTGGCTATCGTGTACTTGACGGCATACAACCCCCACTTGTACTATTGCTTTTATAGTTTGTTTAATACTAATCCACTTTATGACATAATTTCCAGAACACATTGTAGCAAAAGTGGAGAATACCTAAAATCCTTTAAATGTGGAGTTAGGATGGAAAGATCTTATATTTGTCAGTTTAGAGCCAGCATGTGAGGCCCATTAAATAATAATGGCTTTGGGGGTGAATGCTATTTTAGAGTCCTGGGCTGTTAAAATTCAAAGGAAACTTGCATCCTTGGATGGGGCTACCCCGTTTACCACCCTTCTTTGAATTTCCTCCATGGTTCATGTTGAAGAGGTACAACTGGTTCAACTCACCTTACTTCTTTGGCCATAACTGGAGTAACTGTCCATAACAATGATAGACAGTTGACTTAAACTGAACCAATCAAATTCTGTCAATCTCTTTTGCTTGAACTAAGAGCTCTAGAGACAGCAGACAGGTGGAGGCTCCAGAGCTGTTTATTGTTAGGGAATGAATGGGTCTTGAACTAAGAAAGAGACTCAGAACTTCAATAAGTACCAAAGTGTTAGCTTTGTTACTAGTAAGTCTGAACTGAAAATATCATCTCAACCCAAGACCAAAGTGGGCTGGCTTCCTACGTCTTACTCCCTGTAGTTGAAGTTTCCTTCTGGTTGCAGAAGAGCAGCTATCATTCTAATAGATTCCCAGCCCTGGAGGCAGGGGCTGTCTGAATGCATGCTGTTCAGAGCATGCTGAGGAAGAGGGAGAGCACCTAAGACTGGTCAGGACAAGTCCTAAAAGGGAGAAAATTAAGAAGATCCTGGGTTCTACATGGGCTTCCCCTGTGGCTCAGTGATAAAGAATCCGCCTGTAACGCAGGAGCCTCAGGAGACTCAGCTTCCATCCCTGGGTTGTGAAGATCCCCTGGAGGAGGGTGCGGCAACCTGCTCCAGTATTCTTGCCTGGAGAATCCCATGGACAGAGGAGCCTGTGGGCTAAAGTCCATCACAAAGAGTTGGACGGACCCTCTTCTCAGCTTCACCAGTCAAATAAGTGATTCCCAGAAAAGAAATCAGAGAAGGGGGTAAGAAGATAGGGTGTATTTCCTTCTTGTGTGCTTAATTGGTGAGTCATGTCTGACTCTTTGTGAGCCTGTGGACTGTAGCCTGCCAGGGTCCTCTGTTCATGGGATTTTCCAGGCAAGAAAAACTGGAATGGATTGAACCTGAATCTCCTGTGTCTCCTGCATTGGCAGGTGGATTCTTTACCGCTGTGCCACCTGGGGAGCCCCTAATATTCTCTCAACAGGGAAAATTTCCAGCTTTAAAGACCAAGACAGGAATCTGGGGAGTAGGGGAAATGTATTTTCCCAATATGGCCTTGGGATGGTGGAAGCCAGTGTTCTGGAGAGTAGGAATTAGGAGTCTGCAGAGAGAGAGAAAAATGAGGGGAAAAGAAAACGAGGGGGAAGGAGCTGCTTAACAGTCGATTCCTCTTCTTATGGGTTCTTTGAGGGCCCTCTGACTCAATACAACAAATCTCTATTACTTAATTTGGTTTAAGAGCTTGCCTCTCGTTTTAACCATATCATTCCTAAGACACTAACTAACCTTTAGTGGTTTATAAGGTTTGCTGTGTCCTAAACACTGTGATACATACCTGATAATCTTTAGATAATTTGGTGAAAGTCGGGTTTGTTATAATGAATGTAAATAAAGATAAAGCAATTAAAGATTTCACTTTTGCCACCTGATGCTATGAGCTAACTCATTGGAAAAGACCCTGATGCTGGGAAAGATTGAGGGCAAGAGAAGGGGACAACAGAGGATGAGGTTGTTAGATGGCATCACTGACTCAATAGACATGAGTTTAAGGAAAATCATATCAGGGAGATAGTGAAGGACAGGGAAGCCTGGCGTGCTGCAGTTCATGGGGTCACAAAGATTTGATCACGTCTTAGTGACTGAACAACAGCAATTAAAGATTTAATATTTTAAAGATTTAGTGTTTTGATATCTCTGTTTGCCCCAATATAGACTTCTACCAACTGTGCAGAATATGGCAAGTAGAGCTTAAGAAAAATCCACCCCAAAACCCATATTCATGTGTGCAAAATTATTAAATGCTTTTTTCAGAAGAAATATAATTCCACAGAATTGCTGTGAATACATTTGCAATAGTTCTAACATTTATTTGACATTATAAAATGGTCAAGTGTAGACAAAAAAGATCATGATATGTAGTTTGAGCTATATAAAATTTTCCTTTTTTTTGGTAGGTGAAAATGATTGAAAATAGGCAATTTTCTCTAAACTGTCTCCATTATACACTGTAATGGTGTTAATGGTTTCGTGGATCTGAGAAATGAAGGATTTCTTCATTCACAGAGCTGTCTAGGTACTAGTCTAGACTAAAGTCTGGGGAAGTGGTTCACAAACCCCAGTTCATAACTAAGTTGAAATGTGCATGTGCAAAATGAGAGAAATAATAATAGTGTGAAGAATTCTTTTTTAGAAAAGTTAAATTTCTTCAATTTAAACATTCTGAGATTATAGGACTTTGGAGGGTTATTTTTTCTCTTGTATATTATAGTAGATGATATTCTTAAAATTTACTTACTTAGAAAAAAATAATGGCAAGTTTATATCAGCTTTCAAAATTGTTTTTGTATTTTATTGTTCTGTAAAAATGCAGATGTTCAAGAGCCACCCAGGGCACACAAAATACCTGGAAGCAGTATAACAAAGTGTAGGCAAGTAGGAAAAACTGAAAGCCTGCCGGCCATCCACGATTCTTCACTCTTTGATTTATTTAAGGGAAGACTTGCAGAGCCCCAAAGGTTATTTCTTGTTGTCCTTAGAGGGTGAAGGTCAGGTGCTTGGGGTCTTCTGGGCTACGGTCCCCTGTATCTCTCCTGTGCTTAATAAACAAGCACGGCTCCACCTTGTTATCCGTTGTCAAGGACAGGGTCCCTCCCGCTTCTCTCCTGAAGCCTAAGCAAGACATTGCAGAGCAGTTACCGTTCTGTCCTTGGTGGCATGTCCCACCTTCCCTTCTTCCCCAGCACAAGCACCTATCTCTTTATGGTAGATCTAGAAAACAGTGGGCATCAAGTTAGAAAATAGAGCTTCTGAGTCTCAGGTAACAGGATCCATCTTTCAATATTTATGCCCTACTCTTCTCTATACCAGGGGGCTTCCCTGGTGGCTCAGATGGTAAAGCGTCTGCCTGCAATGCGGGAGACCTGAGTTTGATCCCTGGGTTGGGAAGATCCCCTGGAGAAGGAAATGGCAACCCACTCCAGTATTCTTGCCTGGAAAATTCCACGGACAGAGGACCCTGGCAGGCTACAGTCCACGGGGTTGCAAAGAGTCAGACACGACTGAGCGAATTCACTTTCACTTTCTTCTCTACTCCCCCGACTCTGCACCTAGTAGGGCTGGGCTCGTAATTATAAATGTAAAGTGCTTATAAGAGCATTGCCAGCTACTTAAATGGAGAAGATGGGCCAGGTGTAAGCAGACTGTTGGGCACTGCCTGGGACCATGGCATCTTTTCCATCTATCCATCTAGCCCAGACTCACATTCCTTCTTCTGTGCTACAGGCTCATCCTATGAAAGTCAAGGGAAAAGCTTTGGAGACAGACAGAACTGCCACTCAAGGAACTTAAATAACTACTCATTTTTTCTCCAATCTAAAATAGGGATTATAATATTTTCACCGTCTCTACCTTTATTGTGCAGGTTCTTTCTTATTTTACCACCTCAAAGGAAAATGCTCTGGCCTATTTCATTGATGACTTCATGATGGCAGGACCAGCTAAATAGGCAGTTGCAGGTACTCTAGATGGCCTTGTAAGAAATATGAGATTTGAAAGTAGGAGGAAGACGCAAAGAGAAGTCAAGGCCAACCACCTTGGGGAAGGTTCTTGGGGGACTAGTGATCTGAGATGTGAGGGGGTGTCCCCTCCAAAGTACTTCTAAGAAGGAGGCACATTGCACTCTGGGTCACTTTGAATTTTGGAGACAATATAGCCTGCGTTTGGAATCTATTTACTGAGGTAACCCCTAAAGTTACTAGGTATGAATGAAGCCAAGAGTAAGACCCAGCTTCACTGCAAAGCCCTGTCGTTTAGTCCTTATGAGCCAGCAGCTCCAGTGGTGCTTGAAACGCCTGTGGCAATTTGGGATGCCCTGTGTAGCTTATAGCAAACATTTCGAGGAGCATCATATACAAAGCAAGCTTGCAGTGTTTGGAAGCAAATAAATACTCTGCTATTAAGAAACTGCCCTTGGCATGCTAATGGGCCCTGTTAGATATAGAAACTTGGAGTAGGAAATGGCAACCCCACTCCAGTGTTCTTGTCTGGAGAATCTCAGGACAGAGGAGCCTGGCGGGCTATATAGTCCCTGGGGTCACAAAGAGTCAAACATGACCTAGCACATACGCATGCAGGCATAGAAAATCTGATCTCGTGAACCTGGTCTTCAGGGATGACATAGGTATTTTCTGCTCCACCAGGCACTAATGTTGTCTTCCATCATCAGGTGGAAATGGCATATAGGAGATTAGACCTACTCATGTTCTGTCGATATGAACAAGTGTTAAGAGCTGGTGGCTCACATTCCTAATATAGTAACTCCTGTTGCAGTGTCACCTGTCTGTCTAGCCCCCATGTCTTCATGTAGAGTTCTGTAACTAGTTAACTGAGGAAGGAATAGCTCGCTTCTGGTTTGCATTGGACACGTGACCTGCTGCAGCAGTATAACCTCACAGAGGATGTGAACCTGCAGGACAAGGAAAAAAAAGTCCCTTTTAGTGGGCAGAAATTTGAATGGTATAATCGATTTTCCACTTTGTGTGGAAGGAGAGATGGTCAGAATCGTGGATCTATACCAATTCACAAAGAGAGGCTAATGGTGTGGCTGGATATTCAGGGATTTAGAAAGATCCTGATTGGAGGATTGGTGATAAGTAGGTTTGATAAAACACATGTGGATAGACCTCTAAGAATGGGCCCAGAATATAATATTGTTTATATCTCATGTGAATATTCACATTAGTGCCTCCTCTGTAAAATATTTTTTTTTGATAACCATATGGACAAGATAATGTTTCTCATAGGTTTCACTAAGTTACCAGCCATCCCAGTGCTTCAACAATGAGCTAATGAACAAGGGAGTATGATGGCAAGGATGGAAGTAATGTATGGACTCCAAGACAGAATTCCCTTCACTGTCTGATCTGACTAATGTCCATAGTACTGTGTTCAATCTATACCATATTTAAAAGAAACCTGGTAGCCACCTAGTGGCAAGTCATTTAGACCAGACCCTTTCTGTTTTGGGGCTTCCCTGATAGCTCAGTTGTGAAATAATCCACCTGCAGTGCAGGAGACCCTGGTTCGATTCCTGGGTCAGGAAGATCCCCTGGAGAAGGGATAGGCTACCCACTCCAGTATTCTTGGGCTTCCCTTGTGGCTTAGCTGGTAATCAATCTGCCCGCAATGTGGGAGACCTGGGTTCAATCCCTGGGTTGGGAAGATCCCCTGGAGAAGGGAAAGGCTACCCACTCTGGTATTCTGGCCTGGAGAATTCCATGGACTGTGAGAGTCGGACGCGACTTTCACCTTCTTTCTGTTTTAGAAGGGGAGGGAACTTGTTCTCACTGGAATAGTTACTTATTCTGGATTTTTTTTTTTGCCTTTCCTGTTGCCATCTTTCTGCAAGCACTGTAATCATGTTTCTGAATACCTGTTATAGTCTTCCATGGAACATTGAATCTGACTAATTTTACACAAAAGATTAAGACAGTGGGTGGGCTTTCATGGAATATGCTGATCTTAACATGTAATCCATTGTGAGACAGATGGCTTATTTTTTCAGCTTTACTGTGGTATAATTGACAAATAAAATTGTAAAATATTTAAAACGTGTAACATGACGATTTGATACACTTCACATTGTGAAAGGATTCCCCCCACTGAGTTAATTAGCATATCTATCACCTCATATATTTGCCTTTATATATATAAAATATATACAGGTATATATGAGGTATTTTATATATATATATATATATATATATATATATATATATATATACACCACATATATTTTTGGTGAGAACACTCGAATTCTACACTCTTGGCAAATTTCAATTATAGAACACAGTGTTATCAACTATAGTCACTGTGTTATGTATCATATTCCCAGACCTTACTCAGGTTTGTACCCTTCTACCAACCTCTCCCTGTTTCCCTTGCCCCACAAACCCTGGCAACCTGCTTTTACACTCTACTTTTACACCCCTTGTTTGTTAACTTTGACTTTGTTTTGAGACTCTGTGTATAACTGTTACTCTGCAATATTTGTCTTTCTGTCTGGTTTATTTCACTTAGCATATGCCCTCCAGGTTTATTCATGTTGTAGCAAGTGACAGGATTTCCTGGGGGAACACATGTATACTAATTACATAATTTTCTATTAAAGAAAAAGAAAAAAAAAGAAAAAAAAAGAAACACTGCTGCGATGAAAAAAAAAAAAAAGGCTGAGTAATATTGTATTTTAATTTATTTCATGTTTTCTTGATCCATTGGACAATGGCTTTATGGGACATTAATGGACTCTGTTGAAGACTGGTTAGTGTGAATTACGGCAAAAGTGGTATGATTCTGGTTCTAGTAGCTATTGCAATGGCTTATTGATTCAAAAGACACCTTCTTCATTATACAGTTCTTTGAGTTTGTCAGGACCAGAAGCTTCCTTAGTGTCCAAGTTCTGTGACATGACTTTGGGAATCATTCTGTGAATCCCAGCCTAGATTACCAGGCTGCTTTAGCAGCCCTGCTAAAGACTAAGTCATCTAATATCCTATAAAAATGTCCATACTGCTTCAGTTAACTAGAATGGATTGTATTTTCTGCACCTGGATTCTATCTGATAAAGGGAGAAAATCTCTCCCCAAATCCTAAAACTATGTGGACTACTGACTCCATGCACAGGTAAAGACAATTTAACCTGTGCCTTTTCAGCATGTAGGGTTTTGAGAAAGTTTCAGTGACAGCTGATTATAATGTACTCTGCAAATGTCCCATTGCTGTCTTAATACCAAACAAATTTGGGAACTGTGGAAAAGTATTGGTGTGAATTCTTTGGGAGTTTAAGTAAAAAACGTTAAGTTAAAATAGCAATAATAGTGATGTTTACTTATGCAATCATGTGGACAAGTCATTGAATAGTTTATAAATTCAGAATAATAGTTTGTTCTCTTAAACACGTCATAAAAATATTGGAGATATTAATGTGGTATTTTGTGATTCATAACAGTGTGCTACAGAATAGAAATATAAACAAACCTTAACATAATATGAAAGTCAGCTATTCATTATTTTTTAAAATCAGTGACTGAAATACTTTCTGAAAACAGAATCCTCCCACTGAAATTCAGTAGTAAAAGCCGTCTGCCGACAAATCTCTAAATAGAAGCTTTTCTGGGTTAGTTTTATAGGAAAATTTGGGGGAATTTCAAAACCCAATGAAAACACTTCCCAAAAACTTACCCAGTGCATCTGCTGACCTACTTTTCTCATCATCATCAAGTACTAGAAGTTTATAGTGTCAACTTGCAAATGACACTTCTGAAACTTCATTGCGTTAAAAAACAAAATTTAAAGGCGATTACTGTTGGGTCTGTGTGAACTTGGATAGCAGTGCTGCTCAAACTAGGTACTTTGGTTGGGAGGGTAGGGAGGGGATTTCTATATTTCTAACAATGTCCCAGTTGACTGGGATGTTTTTGGTCTGCAGATCACACTAAGAAGGATTTATAAACTAAAATTTAAAATCTCAATTAAAAAAAAATTAACAGCAAATAATCTAATTGATTGATTCCTTCTTCTAATTCAGGCAGACTATTTGGCTACTTACAACACTTAATCCAGGCCCAATGTCAACTCAGGATAAATATTTGTTAAGGAAGAAAAAAGGTAGGGAAGTTAAGGTAGTGATTTAAAATACTGGTAGATTTTCAACTTCGGGCTAATTCTAAGGCGCTTCTTTCTATGTTACAAAACTCTTCTATAATCTACTTAATAATGTGGGCTCTGGAGGTAAGAAAGACCTGGATTTGGATTTTGATTCTATCTTTTGTGTTGCTGTATGAATTTGGCAAGTTAAAAAAATTCCGAATCTTGGTTTCCCCATGTGGTTGTCATGGTGTCATAGAATCAGTGAGGTTAAAGGGACGGTAGAGGCACAGCCTCTAGGACAGTGCCTGCACATAGACAGTGCTCAGTAAGTAGTACCTGCTTTACTAGGCACTACCTTCAGTGAGCAAATGAGTCTGGATCCAATGTGATTGTGACCCTTATTGGAGTAAGACTTCTTGACTAAGAGTCTGTTGGCTGTGATAGTTAACAAGGTTGCTTTCTGAAAACCACTTCATCACCAGATTCAGCATAACATCATATTATCATCAAATAAGAAGCTGATAATTGCATATAAAGTACTTTGTTTCATTTCGTTGCTAAGTCATGTCTGACTCTTTTGGGTCTGCCCGGCTCCTCTGTCCCTGGGATTTCCCAGGCAAAACTGCAGGAGTTGACATTTCCTTCTCCAAGGGATCTTCTCAACCCAGGGATTGAACCCATGTCTCCTGCATTGGCAGGGATTGTTTACACTGAGCCACCCGGGAAACTCATAAAGTACTTTACCTGGAGGAAAAATTGGATAAATTTTATTTTCAGATTACTTGTAATTTGAGGCTATCTCATTTATAACTTTTGGCTTAGATCTTTAAGTATCAATCTACTTATTTTTGTCATTGCTGTGAATATATAAGGAAAATAAAGTATGCATATTTTGTCTTTATGAATATTTAACTGATATAGTTGCCCTAAAGCTGTGAAATGAGTTCTATAAACATACAGATTAATATTCAATACATCAAATGTTCCATATTTATCCAGCATGTCAGATACTTTCAGTTCAACCTCAGAAATTTTTTTTTTTTCCCTTCGAGGAGGCATTTGTGCAATTGTTCATATCTAACACTGTATTTATGTAAAATTACACTTCAGAATAGTTGCCTATGTAATTAACATTCAGGAAGAAATTATTTATTCAGGAGAACATTTCACAATTCAATTTCAGTCTATGACAAAGAGGCTTTTAAATGTTAATCTTATGAAAGAAAATGGAGCAAATAGTAAAGGCTGTGGATTAATGCAAGAGGCAGCTATTTACAGCATAACATTTTCCCTGACTGGGAATTACCTATTTTCTACCGGAGAGTCTAGGCATGTTTCAAATCTCACTGGGAAGTGTGGGGTTGTGCATGTTAGATGGTCTCACATCAGGTGACTAAATAAAAAGCAAAAATGGTTACAAATACATTTCTTGTTGATGCTTTAAAAGAGACAAAAAGGATAAATGCATATTGTGGTGGGGATAAAATTATCAAGAATAAGTAGAAGATAAAAATATGAGGTGTATTATTTCAGTCTCAATTCTATGGAATTTTTTTGCCTTGACTAATAATTCTTTAAAGTTTAGGAACAAATCTACACCTCCCTTCCCATCAGTTAGCTCTTAATTTTAATAACATATAGTTGCTTCTCTTAAAAATAAATAAAAGAACTTTTTCTGTCACATATCTATTATTGTGGGAATTGGTGAAAGTATGGGGAAACAGGATTAGTCAAAAATATTGTCATCTATTATTTGCATGATGTTTTTTCTGATTACAGAATATGTTGAAATAAGATTAAAGATTGATAAACATCCAATAGAACATCAAAATGAATGGGAAGTTATTTTCTAGCTATATTTGTGATAGGAATTTACAATTTTCTGTCTTTATTCATTCTTGGATATAATTTAGAAGTTTGAGTTTATTTGCAAAATAAATATATAAATAAATACTTGTGTGGAAGAATTATGGATGATGATACATAGAAATGAGATAACATATATGCTAATTATAAAATAAAATTCATTGGCACTGCCACCACGGTAGTCCATACCACCAAAATCTTCTGTGTGTGCCATTAGACCAGCTTTCTTTCTGGACTCTCTGCCTTCATACTTATCCGATTGCCCTAGAGCAGTCAGAATTAACTTTTTAAAAGTTTTGGTGGTGCTGGCATGTGGAATCTTAGTTCCCTGACTAGGGATAGAACCTGTCTTAAGCCCTGGACCACCAGGGAAGTCCCCAGAATTAACTTTTTAAACCTAACTTTGATTATATCCACAGGCTCCCACCAGTACATCTATCCACATACCAGTATCTGTTTCACTTCAACCTCTTTTACCTATTTTTGGAGATGGACTCTTTATATCCTATCTAAAGCCAACCCTCTGCCTATGGGTGAGATGACATCTCCTTTCAGTTACTAAATGAAACACTCTAAATTTTCTCCCTGCTCTCTCTAGCATCACACTTTACCCTCCCTACTGGGTCATTTTTTTGAGAGTATCTACCCCAATCTCCCTCTTTCTATTACCCATTTCTTTGTTTTCATTTATAGAAAACTTGCTCTCAATAGATTTATGCTCATTTATGCTCATTTCCTCCAATTCTCCCATTCTCTCTGAATGCCTTCCATTCAGGCCAATACCCACCATTACCTTACTGAGACTATTTTTATCAAAGTTTGACAATGACCTCCACACTGCAAAATTCAACAGTCAATTCTTAGCCCTCATCTTCACTGAGCCAGCATGTGGCATAACTGATTATTCCTTACTCCCTGAAACACTCTCTTCAGTAGGCTTCTGGGCAGTCGCAATTTCCAGTGTTTTTCCTTACCTCACTGGCAGCTCATTCTGAGATTCCACCACAGACACTCATGTCTTGTTTCCTCATTTCTTTCAAGTCTTTGCTTAGATAGCATGTCCCAATGATGTCTTCCTATTCTGCTTGTATTAGTCAGGATTCTCCAGAAAAATAGAACCCTTAGGATATATATATAGGTGTGTGTATATATATATATATATATATATATATATATATGTATGTATGTATATGTGTATATATATACGTATGTATATATATTTTATTTTTCTGGGCTCCAAAATCACTACAGATGGTGACTGCAGCCATGAAATTAAAAGACGCTTACTCCTTGGAAGCAAAGTTATGACCAACCTAGATAGCATATTCAAAAGCAGAGACATTACTTTGCCAACAAAGTTTCGCCTAGTCAAGGCTATGGTTTTTCCAGTGGTCATGTATGGATGTGAGAGTTGGACTGTGAAGAAAGCTGAGCACCGAAGAATTGATGCTTTTGAACTGTGGTGTTGCAGAAGACTCTTGAGAGTCCCTTGGACTGCAAGGAGATCCAACCAGTCCATTCTGAAGGAGATCAGCCCTGGGATTTCTTTGGAAGGAATGATGCTGGGGCTGAAACTCCAGTCCTTTGGCCACCTCATGCAAAGTGTTGACTCATTGGAAAAGACTCTGATGCTGGGAGGGATTGGGGGCAGGAGGAGAAGGAGACAACAGAGGATGAGACGGCTGGATGGCATCACTGACTTGATGGACATGAGGCTGAGTGAACTCCAGGAGTTGGTGATGGACAGGGAGGCCTGGCGTGCTGCGATTCATGGGGTCACAAAGAGTCGGACACGACTGAGCGACACACATATGTGTGTGTGTGTGTACATAAGAGACAGAGAGAGAGAAATAGTTATTATAAGGAATTGGCTCATACGATTATGGAGGTGAGAAGTCCCAGGACCTGCATTAGGCAAGCTGGAGACCAAGAGAGCTGGTTGTATTGCTCCAGTTTATGTCAGATGACCTGAGAGCCAAAAGGTGGTCTATGTTCCAACTCAAAAGCAGAAGCAGATCTGTGTTCCAGTTAAAGCAAAGCTGGACTTCAGGCAGGTGAAGTTCCCTCTTAGTCTTGATTTTTCTATTCATATCTTCAACCTATTGAATGATATCCATCTATATTAGGAAGGGCAATCTGCTTAATTCAGTCTACAGAGTCAAATGCTAATCTCATCCAGAAACAGACATACTGAGAATAATGTTTGACCCAGTGTCTGGGCATGCATGTCCCAGTTAAGTTGACACATAAAATTCACCATTATAACTCCCAAATGAAGATGGCAGCCCACACTGGCACACCCTGTCCTTTCCCTGTCTTGTGTCCATGGCAGCCACTGCCATCCACATATTGCTGTGCTTTGCTTATTTACTGACTGGTGACTGTCCCTTCCAATGGGGTATTTCCATGAGGGCAAAGAATTGTGTGACTGTTTATGACTGTACCTCCTATTCCACAGCAGTGTTTGGCATGTAGTAGATGAAGATTAAATTTATTGATTGAGTGACTAAGTGTTACCCCCTTGCTTAAAACTTTTCAATAGCTTATTACTGCATTTAAGATAAAAATCTAAAATTCTTACCATGTTCTTCAAACCCAGTATAGTCTGCCCATTCCTTGCTCTCTAACTTCCCATGTTTTTTCTCATGATTTCATGTTCTATGAAGTCAAGGATCATGCTGAGTTATCCACCTCCAAATCCCTAGTCGGTCGAACAATTCTTAACACACAGAAAGCACTCAAAACATATTTGATGCATAATGAAGGCTTGCAAGGAAGGGATGGCATAATCAGAGGCTGCCTGTCTTTTCAACTCATAGTTTAGTATGTGGAATCATCCATCCACAGTGAGATGCAATGTTAGCATCTGACCCTGAATTTCAATATTGTGGAGGTACTCAAATCTGAGCTAGAACACCTGACTAGAAAGCTCTATCTCTGCTTGAATTAGATATGTGGCTTTGAAAATTTCTTAATATCTGTGAACCATACTTCTTTCCTCATTTATAAAATGAAGAGATTGGACTGGATCAGGTATTTTCCAAATATATTCTATGAGCGCGTGGGGTTGCCTCAAGCCCTGTTCCCTGCCTTTGACCAAAGGGACTCCAGTCCTATGTGTGTGTAGACTAGCAGGTCCCAGGACTTCCCTGGTGGGCCAGTGGCTAAGAACCCAAGATCCCAAAGTAAGGGGCCTGGGGGCAGTTCCTGGTTAGGGAACTAGATCCCACATGCCACAGCTGATTTCGCCTGCCACAACTGAAGATCCCGCATGCCGCAGCTAAGACCTGGTGCAGTCAGATAAATAAATATAAATATTTTTTTAAAAATTAAAAAAAGAGTTAATAGGTTCTCATGTATGATTTTATGTAAAAATGGACATGGGAGGTATACCAATGTTTTAAAAGAAAAATTAAAAATGTCACTGGACACCCCAGAAGAAGGTCAAGGTGCTCTTAGCCATGACTTTCTGTGATATTAAGAGCATGTGGAAGTCAAACAAGAGGGGAAGAGTTGAGTGCTAATGGCTAGGAGGAGAGTTCTCAGACATACGATTCCTGGGTGGGACTTGTTGGCAAAACTGTGTGGAAACCACAGGTAGCAAATTGTGGTAGCTTGTTAGAGGGACAAAGAAGAGACCACACAGGGGGTTAGAATATTATATGGATTAGCCCTGGATTGTGCAAGATATTGGATGCTATGCCCACAAACTTCTATAAATATTAATATTATAATTCTATAAATATAAATATTACTTCTATAAATATTAAGGAGTCACTGTAGTGGTTTAAACAGCTGATGATACAAATGGCCTTTAGAAAGATAAGACATAGAACACTAGCAGGCCACTCCAGGAACTAAGCCTTCAAGAGGCAGGTGATCTGATTAAATTACTCTGTTTATTGTTCATTCAGTGATTTGAGGGCTTGACATTTAATTCTTGGATTATCTGAAGATTCTTCTGATCTCTGTACACCAGGGCATACTGATTAGGGAGCTCATATACTTTTGGTGTTCAGACCCTAGTATGACTTTACATTCTAAAGAGCTAGTCTGTTTGAGATTCCTTCTGTTTTGTGCTAAATGTGGTCAATTGTGGTGAAGTTAAACTTAAGCTCCCTGCAGTCCTTTCAGTGATTATCTGCACGTATCTTTTTTGGTAAGGAGGGGTGTGTGTCACTCATCTGAGTAGAGGGTACCATTGAGTTGTTTTACTGAAACCCAAGGTATTTCTAGGTGAATGACAGAGTGCCCTAAGAAGCCTTCTGATCTCCAGTGTATTGATGGATGAAGATTTATTTCCTATTGACTGTGTTCCTTGAATGGAATAGGAACAGTGTCATCCCTAATCCATTAAGTTGACATCTCTTGTAATTGAAAGCCAAACAGGTTTGTGTAGTAAATATTGCTTGTGGATTTGTGTATGTGTTGAGGAGAGGCAAAGTGAGGTAGAAGAAAAAATGAGGAGGGAAGACTGGCAAGTAGTTGTTGAAACCTCAGTGTGTTTGAGGGACTTGAACTTGGGCTCCATTGAGTGAGCAGTCCACAGACGTGTGCTAGAACACGTCTAGAACACCCGAGGAAATGAGTGTCTCATTTTGAGCTACATTTCCTATAATAGTATCACTTGTGATAAGGGTTTCTATCATTTGTTATGATTTTTAAAAAATGTATTCTCTGAGCCTACATAGAGGATATTGACTACTGGGATAAAAAAATTAAAATAATAATTAGAAAAATCACTTTGGGGATGGGATTGGGAAGTGCCAGGGATGAAAAGGAGATAAAATAGAGAAATCACTTCTGGGGTCCAGGTTGTGTTATTAACATCTAGTACAACATTGAAGTTGCAGTTGACTGAATTGGCAGTTCAGGTTAAACTTTAGGTATTGTTTAATTCAGTCACTGTGTGGCTTAGCAGGCTTGCAAGAGTCTGGCTGTCTAATGGAGAAGAGAGAAAAATAAAAAAATGCCAAAAATACAGGTAGGGGCTATACTGTATAGGCTATTTTTGAGCATAGAAAGGCAGGGCACCTAACCCAATTTGTGGGTGTGGAAGCATTGGGAGTGTCTATGAGCTAAACTGAATATTAGTAGAGTTTAGTGTAGGACAGTGACAAGGGAAGACTTCTGATGTATATGCCTTAACTCTATGAGTTTAGTACTCCCGGAGACTCTCTCTCTGGTCGTGGAGGAGACTGGTGTGACAGTGGACCTATGGAAAAACAAAAAGACGCAGCTGGAGTAGTAAGCAGGGTCTGGATCATGAAGGTCTCATCAAGGTTAAGGGATCTCAGTGAAATGGAAATAATTCAAGGAGAAAAAGAAAATGCTCCCGCCGTAAACAACAACAAAAAGGGTTGCAAAATCCTAATCCAGGAGTTTGGTACTTAATAGTAAATGTTCTTAGAAAACAGTTTTAGGGGAGCAGAGAAAGATTCAAAAAATGAAGTAAAAAAGTGAAATAAAGAGTTCTGTATTTTGGGTTAAGTTTTTGATATTTGTTTCTCCCCCAGTTGAAGTCTAACTGTTAAGCTCCTGGTTAGTTCCATAAATTATCTCTGGTAGTAGAGGGTTTGGAAACACGAGGGATGACTCTGGGACTGCTCTAGGTTCCAGGCCC